>NC_143583.1:28774969-29098407 GCF_048544385.1 Mastigoproctus giganteus
AATATGACTGCATTTTTTTCTGCATTTTTTTTACAGAATAGCATTAGCAGAAAGGGAAAAGATTTAACAAGGAGAGGCTGACATATTTCTGGTATCTGAGGCATGTCAAAAAAGTGTAGCAGCGCATTACATAATTGTCCTGAAAGTATCCTTGCCATGATTAATTATAATAATATTTTTGCTTGAATCAGTGAACTCACCAGATGTAATATAAAGTTTGTACATTACATTGAACATCTGACTTTTTTTCCATGAAAGTTTACTAAATGAACTGAAGCATGATGCCATCATGGATAAGATCCATAGATGGCAGGATGGCTACAAGACAGGAGGTACAGTTGTGATTAATGTTTACTTTTCAGATTGGGTTAGTGTTAAAAGTGGGGACTGATGTTGAGACTTTTTTCGATTTTCTTCATCAATATCTTTTGATATTGATGATGGATACAGGACACATTGTCAAAATTTGCAGATGTCAAGATCATGTAAGCAGTTAATGACCTGTGCCAAGCAGTATTCTTACCTCCTAAGGAAAGATGAACCTATACAATGCAATCAGTGTCATTTCCATCTCATAGTAAAGCACATAATCATAGAGTGCCCACAATACCAAATAGTCCATCAGTCAGCATTCAAATCAAATCATATTGATACGAACCATTAACTCTTCATTTTATCCTTGGAGAATAACGCTAGCCAACACAATTTTTACCTCCAAGAACTTAAATGCTGTTTTTAACCAATTTTTATGCATAGATTTCAAAAATCACCATGATAGTTTCACATCATATCACAGTTTTTAAGTATAGCAGGAGTTACATTTTACCAAAATATGCCAATTTTGCATAATCTACCCAGTAATGCACAATAGTTTAGGGCTAAAGCCTCAGGTTACGTAGGGAGTCAACTGACATACAAGTTAGTGCAATTGCATCATTTCTGTGCATAGCCAACTACTTAAGTAGTTATAAATTGGCATCATTAAGTACCGTATTTCCCCATGTATAAGACACACCTTTTTCGAAAAATTTGGGGACTAAAAACTGGGTGCATCTTATGCAGTGGTTGTAGATTTTTTTCTTGCATTTCCCGCTTTTTCGCGCTTGTTGTCTTTGTGCTCATTGTTTCGCACTTGTTACCGGTATATTAGGTTATGTTTTGCCATGCTCTGCCCAGAAATGGCTCAGAAAAGATTTTCGTACAGTGCTGAATTCAAGTTAAAAGTGATCCAGTTTGCAAAAGTGAATGCTGTTTTTAACCAATTTTTATGCATAGATTTCAAAAATCACCATAATAGTTTCACATCATATCACAGTTTTTAAGTATAGCAGGAGTTACATTTTACCAAAATATGCCAATTTTGCATAATCTACCCAGTAATGCACAATAGTTTAGGGCTAAAGCCTCAGGTTACGTAGGGAGTCAACTGACATACAAGTTAGTGCAATTGCATCATTTCTGTGCATAGCCAACTACTTAAGTAGTTATAAATTGGCATCATTAAGTACCGTATTTCCCCATGTATAAGACACACCTTTTTCGAAAAATTTGGGGACTAAAAACTGGGTGCATCTTATGCAGTGGTTGTAGATTTTTTTCTTGCATTTCCCGCTTTTTCGCGCTTGTTGTCTTTGTGCTCATTGTTTCGTACTTGTTACCGGTATATTAGGTTATGTTTTGCCATGCTCTGCCCAGAAATGGCTCAGAAAAGATTTTCGTACAGTGCTGAATTCAAGTTAAAAGTGATCCAGTTTGCAAAAGTGAATGCTGTTTTTAACCAATTTTTATGCATAGATTTCAAAAATCACCATGATAGTTTCACATCATATCACAGTTTTTAAGTATAGCAGGAGTTACATTTTACCAAAATATGCCAATTTTGCATAATCTACCCAGTAATGCACAATAGTTTAGGGCTAAAGCCTCAGGTTACGTAGGGAGTCAACTGACATACAGGTTAGTGCAATTGCATCATTTCTGTGCATAGCCAACTACTTAAGTAGTTATAAATTGGCATCATTAAGTACCGTATTTCCCCATGTATAAGACACACCTTTTTCGAAAAATTTGGGGACTAAAAACTGGGTGCATCTTATGCAGTGGTTGTAGATTTTTTTACTTGCATTTCCCGCTTTTTCGCGCTTGTTGTCTTTGTGCTCATTGTTTCGCACTTGTTACCGGTATATTAGGTTATGTTTTGCCATGCTCTGCCCAGAAATGGCTCAGAAAAGATTTTCATACAGTGCTGAATTCAAGTTAAAAGTGATCCAGTTTGCAAAAGTGAATGGAAAGCGTGCTGCTGAACGTGTTTGGTCCTCCTCCAACTGAGAAAACAATTGGAGACTGGCTACGGGAAGAAGAAACCCTACTGAAAACGCCATGGCAGAAGAAGGCCATGGGAGGCAAGTCAGCAAAATGGCCTGATTTAGAGAGGGAATTGAAGATATGGATTGAAGAGCAAAGGGCAATTGGAATTTCTGTGTCCACAAAGATGGTTCAGCATGAGGCAAGAAGAATTGCTGATGAAAAAGAAGTTACTGATTTCAAAGGAGGACACAATTGGTGCTTCAGGTTCATGAAATGGAATGGACCAATCATGTGTACATGCACCAGACTTGCCCAAAAGATGCCTGAAAGCTATGAGCAGAAGGTCCTTGAACTTCATAGTTTTGTCATTCAATTTCGGAAGACACATCAGTTTGAGTTGGGACAGATTGCAAATATGGACAAAGTCCCCTTTAATTTGATGTCCCAAGTAACAGAACTGTTGATAAGAAGGGGGTGAAAACTGTAACTGTGAAGACAAGTGGATATGAAAAGAGCCATTAAAAAGAGCCTTGGACTCAGGGGGAGGTACCCACAGACTGGAGATGTGTAAATGTGACCCCAATTCACAAAGGAGGATCAAAGGCTGACACAAGTAATTATAGACCTGGGGGTTTAACTTCTCTTCCAGGAAAATTAATGGAGGCACTGGTTAAAGAAGCACTGCAGGATCATCTAGACAAGACTTCAGTTATAGCTCGGACACAGCATGGTTTTGTTAAGGGGAAGTCTTGCCTGACCAATTTGATTGGATACTATGATGCAGTCACAAAAGAACTGGATGAATGGAATAACTTTGATATTATATACTTGGATCTTAGAAAGGCTTTTGATACTGTTGCACATGGAAGACTGCTGCACAAATTGGAGCACTGTGGCATTGGAGGCAAATTGCTGCTATGGATAAAGGGGTGGATGAGGGGGAGAAGACAGAGAGTGGTAATCAATGGACACTGCTCATTGTGGACTAATGTTATTAGTGGAGTCGCTCAGGGTTCAGTGTTGGGTCCATTATTTTTTCTGTATTTATAAATGATATTGATGATGGTATATCAAGCTTAATGTCCAAGTTTGCAGACGATACGAAGGTTGGCAGGGTTGTTAAGGACACTACTGACACTATGCTGCTGCAACAGAATCTGGAATGGTCGAGCAGATGGGCTGAGAGGTGGCAAATGAAGTTTAACATTGACAAATGTAAAGTACTACATATGGGAAACAGCAACCCCAGAGCAACGTATCAACTCTGTGGTACTACACTGACAGTGGTAGAGAATGAAAGGGACCTGGGGGTGGTTGTGCAGGCAGATATGAAGTTCTCTGAGCAGTGCAGACGGGCTGCAAGAGTAGCTCATGGTGTATTGTCAATGATATATAGGAATTTTTCTAGCAGGAATAAGGAGGTGATTATTCCCTTGTATAAGGCAATGGTCAGGCCACACCTAGAGTACTGTATACAAGTCTGGAGGCCTCATTTCAAGAAGGATGTAGAGCTGCTGGAACGAGTACAGAGAAGGGCAACAAGATTAGTGAATGGAACAAAGGGGTGCTCTTACGGAGAAAGGCTTAAGTTTTGAAAATTACAGTGTCTGGAGACTAGGCACCAGCGAGGTGATCTGATAGAGTGTATAAAGGCTTGAATGGTTTGAGCATGCTCAATGCTGATGGGATTCTTCCTCTTGCTCAGAATAATCACCTGAGAGGGCATAAATTCAAATTGAGGAAAGACAGATGTAGGATAGACGTGTGGAAATTTGCCTTTAGCCAGCGGGTGGTTGGTTGGTGGAACAGACTTCCATCCCTTGTCGTGGAAGTTGATAGCCTAAACAAGTTTAAACCTCAGCTGGACAGGTATTTCGAATGAACAGAGGGGTGAAGTGGAAGTGGGTTTTTCTTTTTTGGCTGATGCTGCAAAACATTGCTTTCTTGCATCAAATGCCTCTACTAATGCTGATGCTAATTATACAGTTGTTCTAGCTTGTTGTGCCGACGGAACCAAGCTGCCTCCTATGCTGATTTTCAAACGCAAAACAGTGCCAAAAGAAGACATTCCTCGAAGAGTGATTGTACACGTTCATGACAAGGGTTGGATGGATCAGGATGGGATGAAGATCTGATTTGAGAAAGTTTGGAGCAGGAGACCAGGTGGGCTCTTACGCAAACCTGCCCTATTGGTGCTTGATCAGTTCAGGGCACACATAACAAAAAACACAAAGAAGATTGCGGCAGAGCAAAAAAACAAAACTTGCCGTCATACCTGGAGGCTTGACATCCCAGCTCCAACCACTTGATGTCAGCATTAACAAACCCTTCAAAGCTGCCATGAGAGACGAATGGAACCAATGGATGAAGTCTTCTGGGAACAATTTGACACGAGTAGGAAGAGTGAAGAAACCAACTATAGGAGAAGTTTGTACGTGGGTGAAAAGCTTCTGGGATAATATCAAGATTGAGATCGTTGTCAAGTCATTTAAGAAATGTGGCATTTCAAATGCCATAGATGGAACTGAGGACGAGGCAATATATGAAGACAGATGAGGACAAGCTAATGGATGGGAGTTTTGACAGTGATGGAGAGTTCTATGGATTTTATGATGAATAAAACTTGAGTTCAATAACTTTATGTAATACATTTTTTTTTAAATTTCGGGCCCCAAAATTAAGGTGTGTCTTTTTCATGGGAGTGTCTTATACATGGGGAAATATGGTATATCTCATATTGTGAATACCTTCAGAATTAGCTGCTTTGATATTGCATCACCTCGAATAAGTAATGCTTCACCATAGGAGAAGACTATTGTTACTTATTCTCAGCGGATACCATCACCCATACAGCACTGTTTTGGAGCCTATTGGCTCCTCATCACTGGGTGGGCAGGTACCCTGGTGTTGCAATGATATACTTAATGATGCCTATTTATAACTACTTAAATATTTGGCTACGTACAGAAATGATGCAATTGCACTTACTTGTAAGTCAGTTAACTCTAACTCCCTACATAACCTGAGGCTTTAGCCCTAAACTATTCTGTAATCTAAATTACTCCACTCCATCAAATATATCTCATATCTCATATTGTGAATACCTTCACAGTGAGTTGCCATGATATTGCACTACCTCGAATAAGTAACATTTCACCTTAGGAGAATATTGTTACTTATTCTCAGTGGATACCATCACCCTTATGGCACCGTTTCAGAGCTTATTGGCTCCTCATCAATGAGTGGGCAGGTAAACTGGTGTTGCAATGATATACTTAATGATGCCAATTTATAACTACTTAAGTAGTTGGCTACGTACAAAAATGAGGCTTTAGCCCTAAACTATTCTGTAATCTAAATTACTCCACACCATCAGGCATCTGTCATATTGTGGAGTTATACTTCGCAAGTGTGTTGTCATCATTTGTACCCTGGGTTGTCACCAGGGTACCTGCCCACTCACCGATGAGGAGCCAATAAGCTCCGAAATGGTGCTCTATGGGAAGGGGGGGGGGCTGATGGCCACGGAGTTTTCGAGAATAGGTTTGTTTGTTAGGAGCATTAGCAACTAAGGCCATATTGCTCCTTGATATGCGGTGGTCATTCACTGACCTTTCCGCATCCTCCGTATTTGGTGGTGACGGGCTCGAACCCCGGTCTAATCAAGAAGTGTGTGCTATGCACTGCTGCTCCTTCGCACCTGACTCCGGAGGCGCCTCGAGAATAGGTAACAGCAATCTTTTCTACTGGGGAAGCATTGCCTATTCGAGGAATTTATGAGCTTTTGAGTAGTGTGAGTTGAAGGAGTAACTGTCCCTTTCTACCTTCGATGGCATTTCTTCCTCTTCTTCTCCTACTATCACCTTCCAAAACCTTTTTGCTTTCCTAAGTCTAATAGGGATAGTATGAGGATAACAGAGATCTTTATCCTATACCATATTTCAAACGGTGCTGTATGGGTGATGGTATCTGCACATTTATTTCCTCCAGAATCGCATATTTTAATTGCAAAGGTATGAAAAAAAAATTTTTTTGTTGGCTAGTATAATCAGACTTAAATGAATTTTCCACTGTTTAATAAACTTTACCAACTGCATCTAATAAACCAACATCAACCTAACTGGTAAAAGAAAAATTTGAACAGGTGCTATATAGCCAAAGCAGCCTTTGCACTATTAAACCACAAACAACAACAAGCAGTACTCCTTCGGGTTCACTTGGATAGTCTTCAGGGCAACTCGTTGGTCAGAAAAAAGGGAATGTGAGACTACTTGCCATAGTCCCACATTCCCTTTATATTTGGGAATTACATACCCCAAAAGCGTGGGTAGGTTGGGGAAATTCTCAGTGGAATTCCGTAAATGAGTCTATAAAATATCAATGTAAAAAGTTATGTTTTTGTTTATACTTTAATTTGAATTCATGTTGTAACTGAGTCTTAAGAACTTGTGCAGAAAGGTTTTGTTTGTGTTACTGGTTTGCCTTAATTTATTAGAGGGGGATGGTTATACTTGTTTTGTACCTTGTGAATTGTTATCCATTTCTTCTTAATAATTTGGATGGTTTTCAGTTTGTATATAAACCTGTGTAAATCTATTGAATTCTGTTTTCAATTCAATTATTTTTTTATTTTATAGTACTGTATTATCAGTTTGGTATCTTGTTGCTTCAGGTTTCTGTCATCTTCATTTTATAATGAAGTACCAAACTCTGATTACGGATCGCTGTAATGCTTATTTTTAAGAATTATTTTTTTAAACTTTCCAGTGATCCATGTTTTAATGCATCTGCATTATATTTGCCCATTGCATCAAAACATTACATTAATGTGGTTTTATCCATAACAATGGTTCGGTGCCTCCGTGGCCAGGTGGGCTGGAGCAGCAGTGCATAGTTCACACTTCTTGATTAGACTGGGGTTAGAGCCCGGGACCACCAAATACGGAGGATGCAGTAGGTCAGGGAATGACCACCACATATCCCCAGCCCGGATAAAGGGTGAGGGTTGGCGTCAGGAAGGGCATCTGGCAGTAAAAATTTCATGCCAAAACAGTAAAAACGCTGACCTCATATATATAATGGGAAAAAGGCGAGGACAAAAAAAAAAAAAAAAACATACCCCAAAATAACATGTACATTAAGAGTAGTTGAATTAAAAAAAAGAAGAGAGAGAGAGAGAGAGAGAGATTTCCGGGTTATGATTCAGGCATATATGAAGTTTTCCATG
This sequence comes from Mastigoproctus giganteus, assembly GCF_048544385.1. Lineage (NCBI taxonomy): Eukaryota > Metazoa > Arthropoda > Arachnida > Uropygi > Thelyphonidae > Mastigoproctus > Mastigoproctus giganteus. The sequence goes on from NC_143583.1 coordinate 28,782,504, forward strand.
TACAGCATAGAGAGGAAGTGAGAAGCATCCATACTATTCTATCAATGATTTATTGAATGATTGTTTGCAGAGATAGGGAGGTCAGTGATCCTGCTGTATAAGCTAGTTGTGACATCACACTTGAGAGAGAGAGAGAGAGAGAGAGAGAGAGAGAGAGAGAATGTATATGAGTGAGTGAGATTCAAACAGGACCAAATATAGACAATGTGTAAAAAGGTTCCCATATGAGGAAAGGCTTCTAATACGTGGGCGATATAGCTTGATAACTTGGCACCCTAGACGAGGCTTAAAGTCTATGAGGCCTCTGAAAGAGATAGTAAAATGACTGAAGGAAAATTTCCTTAGGTATAAATGATACCCAGGAAATTATAAGGGTAAATTTTTTTTCTCTTTTAGCCAGTGAGTTGTTAATTACTGGGATAAGTTACCTCCATGGCGTTAGTTGAGGCTACTTAGATTTGTTTGTCTGCACAGCTGTAATATGTGGATGGACAGACACGATGAAAACAATAGCATGGAAGCTGACAACATAGGTTGATGTACAAGTTATATATGACTAATTCTGTAGTTGTCTCGGCATGAAAAAAAAAAATTGTGGATTTGCACAAGTGCAGTATTCTTCCATATACAGTTCTTTAAAATTACAACTACAAATATATTTTAACAGATAATTTATTTTAACAAATAAGTTATTTGTTAAAATATTGCAGCATTTATGATTCAGTTAATAACTTCAGCAAAAGTGCAAAATCAGCTCCATCATATTTCTGCTGTAGTACCAAATGGTATCTCAGAATTGCAGCCTGGCTATCATGACAAGCGTCTCCAATCTCTCTCTCATCCACTTTAGGATTATCTGTTTGTTCACCCCCCCCTCCTTACTATTAGACAAAATCCTCTTGAAGCCACTTTTAAGCAAGTTTTTGTATATGGGCTAACATTTATTCATTCATCTGTCTGACTGAAACATTTTTCAATGAATTTCTTCCAATTATGCAAAATAGCAGAAAAAGGAGAATTTTTGTTCCTTAATGTTGTTACCACTTCTGATTTAGTTGTTGTTGCCTGTGCTAATTGAGAAATATTACTGCATCTAAGTGTTCCTGTTGAATTCTGCAGTTACTTTATGCAGTGATACACAGGAGTTTTGTTTGGGGGTAGGGCTAAATATGCATACATGACAATACAATTATGCAGGGGTGTATTAGTAATGGCCGCATGGTGCAAGAAAGCCTATGGCTTATGCTGCACCAACCAAAAAAAGAAAAAATAAATAAATTATTTATTTTTTTGATAAAAAAAAAAATAAATAAATAATAATTAATAAAAGAAAAGGAAATTAAACCTATCATCCTATGTGCTTCTCTCACCCGAAGGTACTATCCAGATGACCTTTGAATTTTCCCAAACCGTCAGCCTCTACCACCCATGTGAGGCAACTTATTCCAGTAATTTATAACTCGCTGGCTAAAATAAAACTTCCTGCAGTCCAATCTAAACATTTCCTCTTGTAACTTGAATTTATGTTCCCTAGTTCTAGCATCATTTATAATCTTGAAAATTTCGTCCTCATTCATTTTACTGATGCCTCTCAGAGCCTTAAACACCTCAATCAAATCTCCCTCTAAGGTGTCTAGTTTTCAAACTCTGCAACCCACATATTCAAAGTCTTTCTTCATAAGGACGCCCTTTTGCCAATCTCACCAGGCGAGTTACCCGTCTTTGCACCCTTTCAAGAAGCTCGATGTCTTTCTCTTTAGGTGCGGTCCCCATACTTGAACACAGGTATTCGTATTCAAGTATGCAGAGTATTATCAAGTATTAACATTAGCATTAGCATTAGTAGAGGCATTTGATGCAAGAAAGCAAGCTTATGCAGCATCAGCCAAAAAAAAAAAAAGTAAAATGAATAAATAAAAAATAACCACTTCTACTTCACCCCTCTGTTCGTTCGAAATACCTGTCCACCTGAGCCTTAAACTTATTTAGGCTATCAACTTCCACGACAAGGGATGGAAGTCTGTTCCACCCGCTGGCTAAAGGCAAATTTCCGCACATCTATCCTACATCTGTCTTTCCTCAATTTGAACTTATGCCCTCTCAGGTGATTATTCTGAGCAAGAGGAAGAATCCCATCAGCATTGAGCATGCTCAAACCATTCAAGGCTTTGTACACCTCTATCAGATCACCTCGCTGGTGCCTAGTCTCCAGACACTGTAATTCGCAAAACTTAAGCCTTTCTTCGTAAGAGCACCCCTTTGTTCCATTCACTAATCTTGTTGCTCTTCTCTGTACTCGTTCCAGCAGCTCTACATCCTTCTTGAAATGAGGCCTCCAGGCCTGTATACAGTACTCTAGGTGTGGCCTGACCATTGCCTTATACAAGGGAATAATCACCTCCTTATCCCTGCTAGAAAAATTCCTATATATCATTGACAATACACCTTGAGCTACTCTTGCAGCCCGTCTGCACTGCTCAGAGAACTTCATATCTGCCTGCACAACCACCCCCAGGTCCCTTTCATTCTCTACCACTGTCAGTGTAGTACCACAGAGTTGATACGTTGCTCTGGGGTTGCTGTTTCCCATATGTAGTACTTTACATTTGTCAATGTTAAACTTCATTTGCCACCTCTCAGCCCATCTGCTCAACCTTTCCAGATCTTGTTGCAGCAGCATAGTGTCAGTAGTGTCCTTGACAAACCTGCCAACCTTCGTATCGTCTGCAAACTTGGACATTAAGCTTGATATACCATCATCAATATCATTTATAAATACAGAGAACAATAAAGGACCCAATACTGAACACTGAGGGACTCCACTAATAACATTAGTCCACAATGAGCAGTGTCCATTGATTACCACTCTCTGTCTTCTCCCCCTCAACCACCCCTTTATCCATAGCAGCAATTTGCCTCCAATGCCACACTGCTCCAATTTGTGCAGCAGTCTTCCATGTGCAACAGTATCAAAAGCCTTTCTAAGATCCAAGTATATAATATCAAAGTTATTCCCTGCATCCAGTTCTTTTGTGACTGCATCATAGTATCCAATCAAATTGGTCAGGCAAGACTTCCCCTTAACAAAACCATGCTGTGTCCGAGCTATAACTGAAGTCTTGTCTTCAGTTATAGTACAACATGTATTCAGGAGGGAGCAGAGGGGGAATATGTCCTCCCCTTAACCATGCATAAGTGTTCCTAGGTCTATCTAAAAAAAAAAAAAATCAAAAACCTGGTTGTCATGCCCCCTTATGATGATACCTTTTTTTTTTTTTTTTTTATGTGAACTGCAAACACAAGAGGCATTAGAACCTATAGTACTTAGTACCATGCTTGGGTTGGAGGTTGAGAAGACAAAAGAAGATATTTGTTGACATTGGACTTGAACTTCTGTAGATTGTAATTTTCAGGAAATACGTATGAAGGAAGATTGTTCCAGAAAACGGCAGTTGAATGAATAAATGAGGAAGATGAAAAGTTGGTTCTGTGGGTTTGAAGTTGGACAGTAAATGGATGTTGGCTGGTGGTGGCGGCACGTGTTCGGATTGTTTTGAAAGAGACAGCGGGAATTATAGAAGCCAATTCAGAAGAACAGTGCCCATGGAAGTATCTGTAGAAGAGGCATGCAGCAGAAACAGTACGTCTATGAGAAAGCGAGTGGAGAGACTCTGTTAGAGATGAATCATTAATTAACCTAACTGCCCTCTTCTGAATGGAATCAAGAAGCCTGAGAGAGGTTTTGGGGGCACCACCCCAGATGTGGGAACAATATTTCATGGCAGGGTGGATTTGCGATTTATACAGAGTGAGCAGCTGTTTGGAAGAAAAGTAACGCCAAGAGCGAAAGAGAAAATCAAGTTTTTTAGATGCAGAGGAAGCAATATTTGTAATGTGCTTGTGCCAAGAGAGATTAGCAGTCAGTGTAATCCGCAAAAGATATATATCATTTTGCCTAGAAATCGGAGTGTCACTAAAGATAAGCATAGGAGCAGATGAATCCTTTTTTGCGAGATATAAGACAAGACTGAGATTTAGAAGGGCTGAAATCAACTAAGTTGTCTTTGCCCCACTGGAGAATTACCTGAAGATCGGCATTTAAGGAATTGGTAGTAGATTTTCGAGAAGTTGAAGCTGATTGAGCAGGACAAGGTTTCTGAAAATGGAAAGTGGAATGCAATGTGCTATCATCGGAAGACTATGGATAGGATTTACAGTCAATGGAAGAAGGTCATTAATATACAAGAGGAAAAGAGTGGGGGAAAGAACTGAACCTTGGGGAACACCGGCATTAGTAGAGAAGATAGAAGACAGAGAGCTATCTACCATCACCCTCAGTGAGTAATCAGAGAGAAAACTGGATAACCAATTACTAAAAACAGTTGGAAAACCATAAGATGGAAGCTTGTTTAGAAGACCTTTATGCCAAACACGATCAAAAGCTTTGAGATGTTAAGAGAAACTACTTGTGTTTCACCGAACCTTTCCATCGAATTAGTCCATAAATGGGTAACATAAGTCAGAATATCGCCAGTGGATTGACACTGACGGAATCCATACTGGCGATCGTTGATCAGATGGAAGGTTTCTAGGTGGTTTAAGAGTTGGTGGTTAATTGATTTCTCCATTACTTTAGAAAGAGTAGAAGTAATTGCAATGGGACGATAATTGGATGGGAGGGATTTGTCCCCCTTTTTAGGAACCTTTTGGCTGGATATGAGCAAATTTCCAAGCAGAAGGAAAAACACCTTTGGAATAAGAAAGTGAAAAAAGGCGGCAAAGAATAGGAGTAAGTTCAGGAGCACAGGTTTTGAGAACAAGTGGAGAAATACCATCAGGACCTGGAGCTTTCTTAGCATCAAGATTCATCAAAATCCTTCTGATATCCTTTTGACGGAAGACCACAGGAAACATTGAATGCAGTGTGTTGGAAATGGTGGGAGGTGTTTTACCAAGATCATTAATACATGTGCTGCAAGAAAAATAGGATGCTAGCAGGTCAGCTTTATCCTTGGCTGAAGTGACAAGAGAACCATCTGGTTTGGACAGAGGTGGGAGCAGAGATGGGCAAAAGTTGCTGCCAATAGCTTTGGCAAGAGACCAGAATGCTCGGCTACCATTAGGGCAAGAAGCAAGTTTTCTACTCTTAGCCTGTTCAAACTCTAGTTTAGACTGATTAATAACTGCTTTACAATTATTGCGAGCTTTGGTGTAGGCAGAAAATGAAACTGAAGAATTAGAAACAAGCCAATTACGATATGCAACATTCTTCTCTTGAACAGCTGTAGCACATTTATTGGAAAACCAAGGTTTAGATAAAGAACGAGATTTTATAGTGGAGTACGGGATTATTCTTCCATTCCTGCAAGAATAATTTCACTGACACGATCTGAGCAAACGTTGACATCAGAAGTTTTGAAACAGTTATCCGACCAAGGAAAAGAAGAAAAGACGTCTCGCAGGTCATCCCATTTTGCATTCTTGTAATGCCAAACAACACGAGGTTGGGAATAGCCATGAGTTAAAGGCTCCATTGGAGAAGAGACAATCACCAAGTTGTGATCTGAAGTGCCTAAAGGACTTCTCACTTTAGCATTAGCATTAGCATTAGTAGAGGCATTTGATGCAAGAAAGCGAGCTTATGCAGCATCAGCAAAAAAAAAAAAAAAAAAAAAAAAAAAGTAACATAAATAAATAAAAATAACCACTTCCACTTCACCCCTCTGTTCGTTCGAAATACCTGTCCAGCTGAGCCTTAAACTTATTTAGGCTATCAACTTCCACGACAAGGGATGGAAGTCTGTTCCACCTACCAACCACCCTCTGGCTAAAGGCAAATTTCCGCACATCTATCCTACATCTGTCTTTCCTCAATTTGAATTTCTGCCCTCTCAGGTGATTATTCTGAGCAAGAGGAAGAATCCCATCGGCATTGAGCATGCTCAAACCATTCAAGGCTTTGTACACCTCTATCAGATCACCTCGCTGGTGCCTAGTTTCCAGACACTGTAATTCGCAACACTTAAGCCTTTCTTCGTAAGAGCACCCCTTTGTCCCAATCACCAATCTTGTTGCCCTTTTCTGTACTCGTTCCAGCAGCTCTACATCCTTCTTGAAATGAGGCCTCCAGGCCTGTATACAGTACTCTAGGTGTGACCTGACCATTTCCTTATACAAGGGAATAATCACCTCCTTATTCCTGCTAGAAAAAGTCCTATATATCATTGACAATACACCATGAGCTACTCTTGCAGCCCGTCTGCACTGCTCAGAGAACTTCATATCTGCCTGCACAACCACCCCCAGGTCCCTTTCATTCTCTACCACTGTCAGTGTAGTACCACAGAGTTGATACGTTGCTGTTTCCCATATGTAGTACTTTACATTTGTCAATGTTAAACTTCATTTGCCACCTCGAAGCCCATCTGCTCAACCTTTCCAAATCCTGTTGCAGCAGCAGTATTTCGACTTCGACCATGTACTTAGAAGGGTTGTTTGTGAGAAAAAGTTCAAGCGTATTGGCTGTATGATTAGGATTGTCCGGTATTCTTGTAGGTAAATGAACAATCTGTGCTAGGTCATTAGTAATTGCAAAAGCCTCGGCATCTCGACCTGCTGGGTCGGTGTGCATAGAAAATGGAAGCCAGCTGGAGTTGTGAACATTAAAATCACCAAGGAAAATTACCTCACTGTTAGGAAAGTTGGACTGGAGAAAGTAAAGTTGCAAAGAGAGGAAGTCAAAGAGCTCCAAGTGATTAGTGGAGTTGGGAGAATGGTAGAGACAACAGATGAATTTGACACAATGAGGTAGAGAGATTTTAAGCCAGAGAAGATCAAAGAGAGGAGATTCCAAATTGCCAAATCTCTGACAGGGAATATCAGAACGGACATATGCACAAGTACCACCTTTGAGGCGAAAGGAATCATACAGTGGATAATTTGGGCATCTGAGATGAGCAGTAGTTGAATCAACCGATAACTGAGATTCTGTCAGAAAAAGTACATGGGGTTTGGCAGACTGCAAGTGGTAATGGACATCGTTGAGATTAGAATTGAGACCAAGTATATTTGTGAAATGAATTAGGAAGTGCTTAGGAGGTTTAGATCTTTTCACAGATAAGCTTGCTCTATTAGTTTGACAATTCATTGTGTATTCAATAGTAAGAAAAAGTGGGTGGGACATGCTGTATGAAGTAATGAAATTTTTGGATATGGCGTACACGTGGTAAGAATATACCCAGATCCTTGACATAACGTGGCCTCAACAATGCTCCCCGCATATACACTACTCGGACTCCCTCCATTCACTATCTGGCAGAGTAGAGGTAGCAAGATTATACACTAGTTGATCTGGAAGCCTCTTAGAGAGTTACCAATAGGTTCAGTCTGGTGTACTAACTAGCTGCCAGCCTGTGAACACCGTTTTAGAGCTGTACCCTCGAAATGTAAGGAATATTGGATCTCGCCACGACGTTCATCATAAACTCAAAAGTCGTAAATCATACTGCATGATGGAAGAGATAAGAAAGGGTTGACCACCGGAACTTAGCTCTAGAGACTAAACATGGGTTCCACCACTTCAAGCCTCCAATAAGCAAAGTGGTGGTATTTCACCGGTTGATGAGAGTCATGTACCACCTAGTACTGCCTGGTAACATAGAGGGGCGGCGTTCCTCCATGTGGTGTGGGCGCCACACCCCGACCCCTGCTTACGTTGGTTCACACTGGATGGTCACCCACCATGTACTTGTGCATGGAGGTTATACCCAGGATTACTAACAGTCCCACCATCGCGAAGGTGCAAGCAGAGGATTTGGCTGTGACAGACTGTCCGGACTTGCCGAAATTGGGTCCGCTTGACTTGAGTGTCACCCGAATATCAGTTCCATCAGCGTTTTAGACTCCCAGGTTGCAAGTACAGCTTATCTGGCATATTTGAGAGAATGTCTGTGACAACCTCAAGGACCTGGATACGATGATGCAATTATGTAATATAAAGCATTGTGCTCTTTAAGAGATAATTACAAATTATTGTTTTATTACATCATAATTATTATTCTTGTAACAGCATTCCATACATTTTCCTAATTGTGACTTTAAAAGAGTCATTTACTTTGTGGGCTGCATTATGAGATAACTACAAATTATTACACTGTGATGTTCTGTTATTGGCATGGTGTGCAGGTAAATCAGAATATGAGAAATAGTGAGAAAAATAAGCACTTCAATCTGCATACAGTGTAAGCTTCCTGCAACTGGTGTGTGAAGCTGATGGTAAAATAAGAAGTATGTTTTCAGTTACTGAAGAAGTGGTACAGTAAGTACCATTCAGTTAGTTGTTGGGGTTTGTTTGTTGTTTGTTTGTTATTTGGTTTTTAGGAGCATTAGCAACAAAGGCCATATTGCTCCGGGATATGCGGTGGTCATTCCCTGACCTTTCCGCATCCTCCGTATTTAGTGCGTAGCACATGCTTCTTGATTAGACCGGGGTTCGAGCCCATCACGGGCTCGAACCCCGGTCTAATCAAGAAGCATGTGCTACGCACTGCTGCTCCTTCCCACCTGGCTCTGGAGGCGCTGTAAATTCTTGGGGAGGGGCATGAAACATCTGAGAATAATCTTTAGTTCCTTAAGAAAATAAATACAGATTAAACTGTACGCAGGTTGAAGTGCATATTTTTATCACTATTTTCGATTGTTTACATTATTTCGCTGTGATATTATCATTATTAGCAGCATTGTTCACAACACTGTTACCTGTTTGTTAAAAGGAGTAACAATTTGTAGTTACCTCTTAATGGAAATAACCTAAAAAAAGGAAAAAACTATTTTTAAGTAATGATTAAAATTTGCTTCATTTGTTGACTTTGCAGAAAAGCTGGCCACTTATTTTCCAGATGTGTGGCTCTAAGACAGGGTAGACAGAAGACATTCTTTCTTCCTATTATTTGTTTCAACATAGTTTCATATTTGTTTCAGTCATGAAAAACAATAACCTCACTTATCCTGGCACTGCCTGGTTTTCTTTAGAATAATACTTTTTCAGACTGGGACTTTTAGAATGATTTGTGTTGTCTCAACCACCACCCCAAGCCTTGTGCTTATTTTACTTATTACTGGTTAAAATTTGATGCCAACTTCTCTCGCTTATCTGTACTGGAGTATTGCCCTTACCTAGTTTAGTTGGCATTAAAAGATTTATATATATATTCAGAAATCAACTTTGCTGTAATTATTCAAATTAGTAATTTTTCCAAAAACAATTTTTGTTTCTAATTCTTTTCAGAGATTGATGTTTGCCCCTACTTCTTGTATGCATCACTTTTTGTATTAATAGTGGAGAAAATTGAATTCCTTTATTCCCCTAACTCAAGGTAAAATAGTAATTTTCAGTCTCACAAATTTCTATTTTTTCAACAAACTCTTTCATTTCTGGCCACTAGATGGCACCACTAGCACCACTAATCTTGTGCTGAGGTGACATGGCTGCCACTCTGACCAGTGACAGTGTTATCTTATAAAATGAGGTCAAGGGAAAAAAAAGCCAAGTTTGCAATGAAGAGTATCTACCACAAACTGAAACTAAAAGTTAACTTAGCTGCTTTAACACAATATGAAATTATCAAATTTATTTTTAATCATTAAAAAAGAAAGAAAAGTTGCTCTGAATATTGAAGAGCAAAAATTAACAGCATCATGAGCCACCATTGATTGTATTCATATCAGACAAAGATATAGAGGGCACAAGCTTTCATTAGAGAATTTTATCAAGTCATTTCTTCTGAATTTCCATTATAGATAGTACAATTCTCTTAATACATCAATATCTTTTAGCATGATGTAGATTGAAACATATTTTTCAGTTTTAATAATTGGTGTAGGTCATCCAGATTAATTAGATGTCTAGGATGAGCAAGGCCTTGTTATTTAAGTTTTTTTTCCAAATGTTAATCCTTAATAAACATAGAAAAATGTGGTTATTCAATCCTAGCATAAAGTCATCGGCCAGACTTCTACTCTTAACCATAGGCTTATCAGTGTTTCCATATTATCAGTAACCTGTTTTTCTCTTCTGATGGTATCACACTATAGACACTGTCTTTAATTTTGCCAGTATTCATCTTCATATCACTGTATTGTATAGTAAGTGCCCAATCTATGTCCATCTCACATTCACATGCAGTAAATAATTTTAATGCTTATAATTTCTCTGCAAGAGTGACAGTGCTTTTTGTGAAATTTTTTGCTGATGTACATCTTGTTGTACTTGGAATTGTTCATTGGATCTGAATCACCCAGGCATCAATACAGAAAGGGTGCATAACCATTTGTTAAGTCCTTATAACAAATGATTGATGAAACCAAAAATAAGATCTTATCAACCAATTGTTAACATCCCAGGGCTGAATTGATTGACAATTGTAACACCTGGGCAGCTTGGAGTTCCAGCCAAGCATTATGTGATGCAATTTCAAATGCATCAGGGGTCCAAAGACACATGACATTTGAAATTCATCAGATTTATTTACTTGCTTTTAGAATTGGCAAATATAAGTCTATAAGAAACTGTTTGTGGTTGTAGTATATTCATACAGGCAATATATTTGTTTATCTCATGAGAATCCCCCCCCCAGCTGTCTTTGCAGTTTCCCTGAACTTCAATGCTTCTGTTGGGACATGCTGCTGCTTAAAGTTCCAATAGAAACACAGCAAGAATCAATTTCTGCTTATGGCTGCCATTAATCTAGTAGTATATGTAATCTTTCAAAAACTTTTGTGGATTTTTTTGGATGACTGTTTTCTATAGCGGCATGTTAGAGAGGCAACAAGGGGAAACAATACTCCTGATCTGGCTATCAGCAGTAATTCTTCATGCATTAAGAATCTGCAGGTAAAAGAACTACTACTGGGTGGCAGTGATCACAGTGTACTAATGTGGAATTTAATTAAAGACATAATTAATATCAAGGGTAAAGAGAAAGGCTTTTGCTTTCATAAGGGTGACTACAGAGGTCTCAGACAATTTTAAAATTGTGTGCAGTGGGATCAACTGATGATGTAACCAACAGCAAATTCTAAATGGGAAGCCTTCAAGGAATTAATCTTGGAAGCTACTAGGCTTTTAGCATTAGCATTAGTAGAGGCATTTGATGCAAGAAAGCAAGCTTATGCAGCATCAGCCAAAAAAAAAAAAATAATAAAATAAAATAAATCAATAAATAAATTAAAAAAAAATAATAATAAAATAAAATAAAATAACCACTTCCACTTCACCCCTCTGTTCGTTCGAAATACCTGTCCAGCTGAGCCTTAAACTTATTTAGGCTATCAACTTCCACGACAAGGGATGGAAGTCTGTTCCACCAACCAACCACCCGCTGGCTAAAGGCAAATTTCTGCACGTCTATCCTACATCTGTCTTTCCTCAATTTGAATTTATGGCCTCTTGTGTGATTATTCTGAGCAAGAGGGACAATCCCATCAGCATTGAGCATGCTCAAACCATTCAAGGCTTTATACACCTCTATCAGATCACCTTGCTAGGGCCTAGTCTCCAGACACTATAATTTGCAAAACTTAAGCCTTTCTTCGTAAGAGCACCCCTTTGTTCCATTCACTACTCTTGTTGCCCTTCTCTGTACTCGTTCCAGCAGCTCTACATCCTTCTTAAAATGAGGCCTCCAGGCCTGTATAAAGTACTCTAGGTATGGTCTGACCATTGCCTTATACAAGGGAATAATCACCTCTGGCTAAGGGTTTGCTTACTTCCTTTGCCGCCTCCTTTAATATAACTGGATAGATCCCATCCACCCCAGATGCCTTTCTTGTGTTTATCTTCAACAATTTCTCCTCCACTTTACTCTCAGAGATTACAAGATTCTCTAGCTTACTGCTAGAGTTGAATACACCTCTGGCATTCCCCTCGCTGAATAACTCCTCATGTGTGAATGTCGATGCAAAATATTCATTTAGTTTGTTAGCTACCTGAGCAGGATCATCAACAGTTGATCCATCGATATCCAGCGGACCAATCTGATTCATCCCCTTCCTTCTACAGTTTACATAAGTAAAGAACTCTTTGCTGTTTTTCTTTGCATCCCTTGCCAAAGATATCTCGTAATCTGCCTTCGCCTGCCTACCCGCTTTGTAACTTGGTTACAGATCAACTTGTATCTATCATGGGCTTCTGTGTCATGTGTTAATTTGTATGTATCCCATGCATGTTTCTTCTCTGCCATATGCCTCATTAGTTCATCTGACATCCATTTAGGCCTAAACCTTGAACAATATTTCTTAGTTGGTATGTAAAGCCTAGTAGCTTCCAAGATAAGTTCTTTGAATGCTTCCCATTTTGCATTTGCTGTTGGTAACATTATCAGTTGGTCCCACTGTATAGAATTTATATACTGTCTCAGTCCATCGTAGTCGCCTTTACGAAAGCAATAACCCTTCCCTTTACCCCTAATGGTAGTTACCTCTTTGAGTAAATCCCACTTCAGCACACTGTGATCACTGCCACCTAGTGGTTCATTTATCTGCAGATTCTTAATGCATGAAGAATCACTGCTGATAATCAAATCAAGAGTATTCCTCCCTCTAGTTGCCTCCCGAACATGCTGATGTAGAAAACAATCATCCAATAAATCCCCAAAAGCCTTGCTAGTGTGTGAGTGACCAGCCCCCAAATTCCAGTCAATATCTGGGAAATTAAAATCTCCCATTATAAGACTCTCTGATTTAGTGGCCCACTCTATTTCCCTGTACAGTTTCTTATTATACTCATCAGAGTCATTAGGCCTATAGCACACTCCTACTCTCAATTTTGATCTCCCAATGCTTATGTCACACCAAACTGACTCGACACTGCACTGTCCAGCGATGTCCACTGGCTTCACTTCCTTGGATTTTATGTATTTCTTAACTAATAACATAACCCCTCCTCCCTTCCTATCCAGTCTATCCTTTCTGTAGACGTTGTACTCCCCAAATTCCAGTTCTGCATTCCTTATATCTGTGTGACACCATGTCTCTGATATCCCAACAATATCTGCCTTTGATGTTTTGAGCAATACCTGAAATTCATCATACATTTGACATACCCTGGTCCTGTTCCACCTATCCTTTTTTCATACCAACTAAGAAATACTGTTCACGGTTTAGGCCTAAATAGATGTCATATGAACTATTTAAACATTTGGTGAGAAGAAAAGTGCTTGGGATGCCTATAAATTATCGGGTGATAGAGAAGCCTATGGCTTCTCTATCACCTGATAATTTATATGCATCTTTAATATGTAATTCTTGATTACAGACTAACAATTTTTAGTCTGTAATCAAGTCACGAAGGAGGTTAGGGAAGCTAAGGCAGATTATGAGAAGTCTCTAACGAAGAATGCAAAAAAAAAACTTCTATGCTTATATTAACAGTAGAAGAAAGGGATTGAATCACATTGGTCCCACTTGATATCCACTAGTTAACTGTTGATGGCCCTGCTCAGGTTGCAGACAAATTGAATAGGTATTTTGCATCTACATTCACACACAAGGAATTCTTTAGGGTCGGGATGCCAGAAGTTTATCAAACTCTAACGAGGGGCTAAATGACTTTGTGATAACTGAAAGGAAAATGGAGGAGAAATTGTTGAGAATGGACATAAAAAAAGGCATCTAGGGTGGATGAACATATCCAATTTTATTAAGGGAGGCAGTAAAGGAGATAAGCATTAGCATTTGTAGAGGCATATGATGCAAGAAAGCAAGCTTATACAGCATTAGCCAAAAAAAAAAAAAAAAAATCCCATTTCGCCCAGCCATTCACTCTAAAAGGTGGTGCAATTCTTCCTTGAATTTATTTAAGCTATCAACTTCCACAACAATAGATGGAAGTTTGTTCCAGCAATCAACTACCCACTGCTTAAAAGCAAATTGCTGCACATCTATTCTACAACTGTCTTTCCTCAATTTCAGTTTATGCCCCCTCAGGTATGTAATCTGAGCAAGAGGAATACCATCAGCATTGAGCCTGCTCAACCCATTCAAGGCCTTATACACCTCAATCAGATCTCCTCACAGGTACCTAGTCTCCAGATGCTGCAATTTGCAGAACGTAAGCCTTTCTTGATAAGAGAGTCCCCTTCACTAATCTTGTTACACTTCTGTGTACTCATTCTAGCAACTCTACATCCTAAAATGAGGCCTCTAGACCTCTAGGCAGTATTCAAGGTGTGGCCTGACCTTTGCCTTACACGAAAGTATAATTTCATCCTTTTTCCTACTAGCAAAATTCCTGTATATCATTGACAAGACCCCTATGACCTGCACTGTCAGAAAACATATCTGACTACACAATTAACCCCAAGTCTTTTTCATTCTCTATCACCCTGAGTGTAGTACTACTCAGTTGGTACCTTACTCAGGGGTTACTGCTATCCATATACAGTACTTTGCATTTGTCGATGTTAAACTTCAGTTGCCTCTTTTCAGCTCATCTACCCAACTTTTCTAGATCCTGTTGCAGTAGCATACTGTCATTAACAAGCAAACCCTTAGCCATAATTAAGAAAGCATCCTGGTATTCAGGATAGGTTCCTGTGGAGTCAGAAGTGCAAATATGTTCCCAATTCATAAAGGTGAATCAAAAGGCAAATGAGTGATAACAGGCCTGCTAGCTTAATGTCTGTTCTGGGGAAAATAATGGAACCACTAGATAAAGAAGTAATGCAGAAACATTTGGAAAGGCATGCAATTATACTATAATCACAGCATAGATTTGTCAAGGAGCAGTCTTGTCTAACTAATCTGATAGGTTACTATGATGCAGTGACTAAGGAACTGGATGCAAAAATAATTTTGATGTCAGTACTTGAATTTCAAGAAGGTTTTTGATACTATTGCACATAAATGACTTTGCACTGCTGTACAAACTGGAGAAGTATGGCATTAAGGGAAAGTTACTGCTGTAGATAAAGGGATGGTTAAAATGAAGAAGACAGAGAGTGATTATCAGTGGGCACTTCTCTTTGTGGACTAATGTTATTACTTGTGTTCCCTGGGGTTTATTTATCAATAAATCAATGATATTTACGATGATACAAAGGTTGGCTGGATGGTTATTGACAGTCATCAGGGTGAGCTACTGCAACAAGATCAAGAAAAATTGAGTTGATGGATAGAATTGGCAGTTGAAGTTTAACATTAACAAATGTAAGGTACTGCACATGGGTAGCAGTAACCCCAGAGTTACTTATCAACTGTGTGGTACTACACTCAGAGTAGTGGAGAATGAAAGTCCTGCAGGTAATTGTGTAGCCAGACATGAAATTCTCTGAGCAGTGCAGACATGCTGCTAGGGCAACTCATGAAGTTTTGTCAATGATATATAGAAAGTTTGCTCGCAAGGATAAGGAGGTGATTATCCCATTGTATAAGGCAACAGTCAGGCCACACCTTGAATACTGCATACAGGTCTGGAGGCCTCATTTTAGGAAGGATGTAAAGCTGCTGGAATGTGCACAGAGAAGGGCAACGAAATTGCTGAGTGGAACAAAGGGGTACTCTTACCACGAAAGGCTTTAATTCTGCAAATTGCAGCACCAGGGGACTAGGTATCTGCAAGGTGATCTGATTGAGGTGTATAATGCCTTGAATTGTTTGAGCAAATTCAATGCTGATGGTATTTTTTCTCTTGCTCAGATTACATACCTGAGGGAACATAAATTCAAATTGAGGAAAGACAGTTGTAGAATAGATGTGCAGAAATTTGCCTTTAGCCAGTGGGTTGTTTATTGTTGAAACATATATTCTGTTGTGGAAGTGGATGGGTTAAATAAATCCAAGGGAGAACTAAACAAATTCTTGGAGGGTTCAGATGGGTGAACTGTTTTTTTTGTCTAATGCTATGTAAGCTTTCTTTCTTGCATCATTTGCCACTACTACTATTATTACTACTCCTCCACTTTGTATACTATCCAATTAGATTTGTAAGACAAAATCACTTCTTAAGAAATCCATGCTCTGCTTCAGTATGATTGTATTCCAGTCTAGAAGGTTCTTCTGCATTACTTTTTCAATCAGATTCCATTATTTTCCCTGGAGCAGAAGTCAAGTAACAGGTCTGTAATTATTTATATTACCCTTTTATCCCTCTTTTTTTTGAATTGCAGTTATATTTACTCATCTCTAGTTCACTGGGACCTCTTCTGAATCCAAGTATGCTCTCATAATCATTGCTAAAGGTTTCCCTACCTCATTTGCTGCTTCTCTTAATATAATTGGATAGATCTCATCCACCCCAGGTGCCATTTTTATGCTTAGCTTCATCAGGTTTTCCTCCTCTTTTCCCTTTCTGATCCTGATCTTGATTTTTATTAAGAAGTGCATAGACTCTAAAACAGGGCAAACAGTATGTATGTTAATGTATGATATTGAATGCTGCTGGTGTGAGCACAACAAAAATGAGATTTATAGGTAAGTGAGTGTAATCACCAAAGTGAACAACTTTATAGAGAAATAGAGTGATCTACTGGTTTAGAATGATTTATCATGGGAGATTTTAACTTTCCAGATATCAGCTGGAACTTGGGCTGCTTTTTACAACATGGTAGTGAGGCAAACAAAGAAAGAAGTATTCTTGGTTTGATTATCAGTAGTGATTTATGATGTATTAAGAATGTGGATATTCAACTAAAGGAACCATTAGATGGCAGTGAACATTGTGTACTGATATGGGATTTATTTACAAAAATCACTGCTGTCAAGAGTAAAGGTAAGGGATTTTGATTTTGCAAAGCTGATTATAATGGGCTCAGACATTCTTTATACTCTTTTTAGTGAGTCCAACTATTAAAAGGCTAAATGGAAAGTGTTCAGAAAAGTAATCAATAGAGGAAAACTGAGTTTATTAACTGATAGGTACTGTTCAAGATTCACACCGAAGTGGATGTCAGATAAACTTGATGAGTTTAGTGGTAGACCATTCAAAATACCTCAAGCCAATTTCACCTCCCAAACCGAAGTTTATATGTGGAGTTTAGTGGTAGAGAAGAAAATGTATTGGATGATTATGAATTGTCGAGGGTAACTTGATTACAAACTAGTGTGTAATCAAATTATTCAGGGGGTTAGGCAGGCTAAGCCAGATTATGTGAAGTCTTTGGCTAAGTGTGCAAAGAAAAGTAGCCAGAAATTCTTTTGTTAACTAGAAGGAAGGGATGAATTACATTGGTCTGTTGGATACAAATGGCATAACCGTTGATTGTTTCATACATATTCTAATAAACTGTGTAAGTATTTTCTATCTACATTCACATACAAAGAAGTTTTCAGAGGTGAGATTAGCAGAAATCTGTCTAATATTGATTGGAATTTAATGAATCTACATAATAATTTGCTTATGTCCCTCTGTCTGGAACACACTTTCAACTTGAATAACTCTAAGACTAAACAAGCTTTTCACCTGATTCCTTTTGCAATAGGTTTTATTTAGTAGTAAAACTCAGAGGAAAAAAAAATCCAAAAAATTACCGACTGATTTTAAAATCCCAAGAATTGGTGTAGCTCTCAGTGAAACTAACTTGCTGTTTTGCTTTGAAGAGAAGACAGATTCCTAGCTTTTATCATATCAAAAAATCTCGGGGTCAGACGTTCAATGTTTTGCTCATGAACAACTTTACGTAGCAATTTTCTGGTCCAGATAATTTTTGTGCAATAATTTTAATTTTTTTAAAAGGTTGTATAGTCGTACATGTTAAAAATGATCAAATTGGTTTTTTTTACCCAAGTGCATCCCACTGACACCTTGCTAGCAGTGAAGGAAGTCGAGGGAAAGATTTTTGTAACTATTTCAATATTAATCTTTTTTACCTCGTCTCTGAAATAGTTTTGGAAAAATATTTGGCACAGATACTTTTGACTTGATTTGTTTTGCAGTATTTAGCAGTAAAATTGAGAATCTGTGGTAATATTTTCTAAAAAATTTTCCAACTGATTCAAAATTTCCGTTATTTTATTTTTTAATTTTTAGAAATTAGAAAATGCTAGGAGAAATTACTTCTCAAAAATGTTGCTAACAAGCTCAGGAATGAAAGAAGCAATGTAGAGCTTGGCAGAGTGATGAAAAAGCAGCTGAAATAAGAAGAAAATAGACTGAAAGAAAGCAAACACGCAAAGGAATGCAAGATAGAAAGAAAAAATAGACGATGTGAGCTTGATAGAGAAAAATTTGGGTATAGTGGCTAATTAAACCAGTGAGCAAAATCAAATTGTACTTCAATGCAATGCTGAAAGCCATGAATGGGCAAGAATGAATTGTAGATCAGTACAACAAGAAGTGTCCATGTTGAAAACAATTATCAAATTGCATTTTTAATCATTTTATTGCCTGATTCCATCCTACTGATGCCTTAGCTAGCAGCAAAAAGAGCTGAGGGAGAGATTTTTATAATTACTTCCATATTAATCTTTTCTTCTTCTCTGAAACAATTTTGAGGAAATATTTGCCACAGGTATTCTAGTTTATAATAATGGAGGGGAAGATGGAAGAGAAATTGCTCTGGCTAAAAGTGAACAAAGCATTGGGGCTGATGGAATCTATCCAATTATATGAAAAATGGCTGCAAAAGAGGTAGTTAAACCTTTAGCTGTAATAATGAAAGTATCCATAGATTCATAGAGTTTCCTTCAGATTGGAGGTGCAAATGCATTTTCTGTTCACAAGTTCAAGGTCAAAGTAAGTAATGCAGACCTATAAGTTTAATCCAGGGGTGGGAAACCTGCAGACTTTTGGGGTACCAGTTGCAGCCTTTTGTCTATTTCTCTCAAATGCACAATCCGCCTTTTATTTCATGACACAACACGAAACTCCAAATATTTTTAAGGTAAATTTTATACATCATTATTCTACTTATATAAATTAGTATACATTTATGCCGTACATTAGCAAAAGAAACATAAAAGGCATAAAAATATTCGATAGATCGATAGAGGACACAAAGTGGAGAGGTAAATTTATTTACATCGATAACTGTATAGTTAGTGAGAGGCTTGTCAGTGGCAACTCAGTAATTGGCAAACTGGCAGTCACCCAGTGATTTGCTTCACAGGCCTGAGAGCTTCTTAAGAAAGAACTGTAATATGTTAAAGAAAATGTATGCGTTAAATAAAATGTATGCATTGCCTTTTCTAGTTAAGGAAAATAATAATGAATTATATATTAAAGTAAATACAAAAAAAAAGCATTTATTCTAATTCACTAATCTTTACAGAATATTGTTTCCCATATAGATGATATTGTATCACTTCCACTTGAAACTGAACTTCATTTGGCAACATTACCTTTCTTATTAGTGATGACTCATCTCGCTGACTGCTGTCTGTATCAGTTGACATTCCGGCCATTCTCCCCAGTGCCATTCGTTTCCAGTGCTTGTTTCTTTTAAAATTGAATCTTCAGTCAATCTGTGTATTTCATTTTTAATTTTTACTGGTTACCCAATTATGTCAAGAAATAAGAAAAGAGCATTAAAGGAAGGAAAAAGAGTATTCAATGAAGAATGGGAATTGCAGTATTGCATTTTCAGTGAACGAGAAAATTATATGTTTGCTCTCGATGCCATATTGGCAATAGCGAAGAAATACAATTCATATCAGCATTATGCTACTCATAAGGACAACAAATATGCTAAACTAGAAGGAGAACCTTGAAAGTGTGCACTAAAGAAAGTGCAAGATGGAAAGCAGCAGCAGCAACAAGTATTCAAAACTATGTTAGGACAAGGGATGACATCACTGAAGTGACACATAAAGTAGCGTATATATGCTTGGAAGAAGAGTTAAGCCATTTAGCAATGTGGAAATCATAAAAGAATGCATTGTTGAAGTTGTGGGATGTTTAGATTCAGCTAGGGCTAAGAAGTACAAGCAACTACTTCTTTCAAGGTGGACTATCACTGATCGGTAACACGAATTAGCCCGTAAAATAACAGAACAACTTCATGCAATATGCCAAAGCAAAGCCATTTATTATTTGATCACTTGAATGGATCCATTGGCATTACTGACTCAGCGCAGGTGTTATTTTTTGTGTGTGTTATAATTGCGGATTTACATCAATTGTCACAAGGAGTTGCTGGCTTTGAGTACCCTTAGTGCCAGGACACTTGGAATTGGCATCTTCACCATCTTCAAAGAAAAATACCATGAAGCAAAGCTGAATGTAATTTAGTAAATGTATGCACAGATGGTGCACCTTCCATGAGAGGAAAACATGAAGGATTTATTGCATTACTACAGAAAGAATTGCCAGATCCAGATATTTTGATTTCCGTTCACTGTATTCTTCATAAGCAGAATCTGTTCCAAATCTATCATTTTAAGTGACATGTTAAATTAAGTTATAGGAATTGTAAACTACATTCGAGCAAATACATCACAACATTGGCAATTTCGCAGTGTGCTTCAGCTTAATGATGAAACATTCAGCGTGGATCTCCATATTCTAAAGTGCGCTGGTTGTCCCAAGGACAAATACTTGTCAAACTTTTAACTTTTCGAAAACAAATCACAAGCTTTTTTTGAGGAACTGAATCAACAGTGTGAATTGTCAAAAGTCGAATTCTGCAGAGATATTTCATTTTTGTGTGATATAATGTCAAAGCAAAATGATCTGAATATTTTTTTGCAAGGAAAAACCAAATCTAAATATATGTGGTTTAAAATACAGGAATTTCAGAAAAAACTTTGCTTAACTAATTGGAACTTTCAGCTGAACACTTTCCTGAACTGGTAAAAGTAATTAATGAATGAATAAAAAAACAAATCATTAAGGAAATGCAACATGAAAGAATACACAGCTGTTCTAGACTCCCTGATTGAAGAATACATTGAAAGGTTTGCTGATTTTGAGAAACATGATCTCACACTGAAACCAGCTTTTCAACAACACTTGATTGATGTCTCCAAAGCATCTGATGACTTACAGATGGAATTAATTGAGCTCTCAGAAGATAATATTCTGAAGTCTCTATTTGATGCAAAGAAGGATCCTCTTTAAATATGGAAAAATGCTGTTGAATATCCATGCCAACATCAGTATGCTTGTCGAATGCTATCTTGTTTTGGCACAACCTACTGTTGTGAATCAATATTTTCATATATGATACAAATTAAAACAAGCTTGAGATCTCAGATGATGGATATTCACTTTGGAGGACCGATTAAAACTACGCTCAACAATGTTGGAACAAAATATCAGATTACTATTTGGCTTTAAGCAGTCGCAAAAAAGTCGTTAAATGGTTTGTTGTCTGAATTTGTCCATTTTTAGTTTTGTTATCATCTTTGCTAAATGAATAAATGTGTTTGCTAATTTCTTTGTTTAATTTCCTCATACAGTAACAGACTGTAATTAAAATTGTAAACATGCCTACAAAAATATAATTTGTTTTGTTTATATTTAATTCTCAGCATCCGGCTAATAGTATCTTGGTTAAATAAAATTTGGCCTTCCAATGTAAAAAGGTTCCCTACTGTGTGTTAATCTCTGTGCTAAGGAAAATATTGAAATCAGTAGTTAAAGAAGTAATGCAAGGCCATCTTCATTTCAGTGAATCTGTAAAGTCATAATAGCTTGGGTTTGTTAAAGGGGAGCAATGCTTCACTGATCTGATTAGCTACTCAGGCTGTTACAAAGGAACTGGATGCAAAGAATAATTTTGATGTTGTATACTTAGACTTAAATAAACACTTTGATACTATATCACATGTCCGCTTGTATAAATTTGTGCAATGTGGTATTACAGGCAACTTACTACTACTATGGATAAAATAATGGTTAAGTGGCAGGAGACAAAAAGTGGTTATAAATGACCACAGCTCTTCGTGAACTAATTGTGATCAGTCGGGTGTTGAGGCCCCATACTGCTTTTAATATTTATTAATGATATTTGGTGTACGTATTTCAAGTTTATGAAATAAACTTGAAATACGTTTGTGTTTGATGTAGGTATTTCAAGTTTATTTCATAAACTTGAAATACCTACATCAAACATAAACATTGTGTTATCAACATAAACATCAAATTGATGTTTATGTTTGCTGATAACACAATGTTTATGTTTGATTCTGCAGAGATATTGATGTTTATGTTTGCTGATAACACAGTGGTAAGCACAGTGATTAATGATAGCAATTAACGTAATTGAAGTTTAACAGTGATACAACTTGTGATTGTTGCTACCTTGTGATAAATGCAAGGTACTGCTGTAATTGGATAAATAACATATCATTTGGGTGGTACCAAACTCAAGGTACTGAGTGGATTTTCAAAAAGATCAAAGTGTAATTGTGCAGTCTAATGAAAATTCTCTAAGTATTGCAAACTAGTTGCTAGTACAGCAAATGGTGTTCTGTCAGTGATATTCAAGAATTTTGCCGGCAGGGACAAGGTGGTGATCATCCTTTTCTACAAGGTCATAGTTATGCCTCATATGAAATACTGCATATAGGTTTGGAAGGACACAGATCTGTTGCAAAGGGTATAGAGCAGAGCAACAAGGTTAGTTTGAAGCAAAAAACTAAATTTACCAAAAAAAAAGGGTTTAAACAAATTACATTCTCTGGAAATTGATATCTGCATTGTGACCTAACGAAATGTATTAAGACATTAAAAGGATTAAGCAAATTAAATTCTGATGGCATCTTTACTCTTTCACAGATGAAAGATAGGGGGGGGGGGCATAAAACAAACATTCTTCAGTTGTTTCCTTTTATATACATTTTTACAGCTCAGTTTGACTCCTTGATTTGTATGTTATGTGACAGCTGTGTTATTGGCAGGTAAGAAAATGCACTATATTAATTTTAATTACAAATTAAAAACACTGCATTCCACCTAAATTTTTATAGGCAAAAATGATTGAGTTTATTGACACTAGATAGAAAGAAAACACTGAAAGCATTCTAATAACTCATTTAATGATGTTTGGAAATTCTTGAGGATGTCGTTACCAAGTCTAAATTGTGGGGCCGACCATTATCATCATACACTTGTATTTGTGAAGATGGGATATCATGGGTGCGGTGATAATGGTTGGGTCCATAATTTAGACTTGACAAAAATATCTATAAGGATTGCAAAACATTGTCAAGATTGATTTATAAATTGTTGGGTTATTGGAATGTTTTTTGTAAAGTATCCTTTTCATCTAATTTCAATGAATGTAATCATTTTTGCCTATAAAAATTTTACTCACAGATTGCAGTTTTTTATTTAAATCTGCTATCAGAATTTTTATTTCCCATGTATATCTTTCACCCACTTGATATGACCATTGTTGGCATGCTAAGATTTTAGCAGAGGCCGCTCAGGCACATTATCTAACAGTAATAATGCTTTAATGTACAGTATTCTTCCCAGAAAATTTTGCCAGCTGGATAACATTATGAAGTAGCCGGATGGGGAAGTGTAATACTTTGCAATATTATAAAATTTTGTTATTTATAAATGTGACTTACGTGATCCAGAGCAAATATTGATTGCATAATTTAGTGTTATATGCTCTTGCTGCATTGATCTTGATCGCATAGTATGTCCGAATTAATATTGATTGAGATCAGTGAGCAGTACCATATGGTACCGCGAGAATCGTTTAAATTTTAGCCAGGCGGTCAGTTAAATTCACCGAGCAGTGTGGCCATTCAATAGGCTATTCGATAGGGAGAACACTGATGTAGTTACATTTATTTAATTTTTTCTTTTAATTGTTCTTCTTTTACAAAGTGATTGTGAAAAATCATCCTGAAAGTTGGGAATTATATCATTAAATTTTCATATAGGGAAGTCTCCGTTCTGCACATAAAAGGCAATCCAAATTAATGAGTTTGATCTATATATGTATTAAAGGGTCATGTATAACTTGTGCCCCTTTCTCTCCACTCTAAAAAAAAAAAAAAGAGTTAAGCTGTCCCCACCCCTACAGAATTAGGACAGAAGAAGAAACACATAAGCAGTCTTTTTAGATATTTTGTTAGTATTTTCCCCTTATTAAGAGCTTTAAGTAAAGCTCTTAATAACATAACCCTATTACCTAAAAATTGTTCTATCTGAATTGTTTATTTAAAATATAGTGATACAAAATTCTGAATTTGCTTCATTTTTAAATATAAGCTCACCCCAGAAAGTTATCCAAATGACAAATCTTTGTTTTCATTATGCAGTCCAGTACTTTTTAAGCACCATAATTAATTAAACAGTTAAATATAATTATTATATACTTAAGGATCATTTGCAAATGATTCTTCAATTAGAATATCATGATTTCTGGCTACTGCCATTACAGTAAAGAAATGATTTGAGATGAACTCTTTAAATTGGTGAAAATTTGTTATTTAAAGGCACTATTTATTTGAGGGATTTTCAATGGGATCCTAAGATCTTCAGACCTTTATGACAGTCATTATGATAGCAATCCATACTGTTTAAAAGTTTAAACTACATTTTCTTAAATTATAAATTGAGAGTAGTAATGATTATTATTCCTTAGGAGGATATGTCTCTCTCATTAACTTTGTTAATAAATTTTAAAAATTATTAGGAATTTAACAATGGGTTATTATTAAATCTGATCATAATTTTGAATTTTATAATAACATTTTATAAACTAAAACAAAGCTTATTTTTTACTTTAACTATTATTTTTTTATAGCTTTTCAGTGCCATATCAAGTAGTAAATCTTCCAGCAACATTATATTTGCTTTTGCACAAATCCTGGTGAGAATTAATTTCTATAATTTTGCTCTTTAATAACTTCATTTGTTCTCATCTTTTTTGAATAGATCTACCTGTATTTGTGGAGCTTGAAAATAATCTGACATTTCAAAAACAAAAATCTGATTTTGTATGGCTTTATAATTAATTATAGCACTGAGATAGCTTTGCATTAGAAACATCTACCTAGTTGTGACACCTTTTGCATAAAGCATGGAATAGATGCATTCCAGCAAAAAGTCTGTGAGGTTATTATTATTAGTAGTAGTATCAGCAGCCAGGGCCTATCTAAGGTGTAGGGTGAACAAGGCATGTACATAGGGCCCGTACTTTGAGAGGGCCTCTAAATGGCAGTGTATACAACCAAAATCAATGATATCCAGTAGTGTAATGATGAGCACGAACAGTTGCGTTCCTTATAAAATTTTCAAATAAAATATACTTTCAAATTGCAATGTTATAGTTTCTGGTCAAAACTTGCATGTCAAATTGCAATGTATAGTTTCTGGTCAAAATGTGCATAAAGCAGAATGTAGGGGCCCAAATACTCAAAAGATAGGCACTGGTAGTAGTTGTAAGAAAGCAAGCTTATAAAGCATCAGTAAAAAAAAATAAAAAAATAAACATCTACATCACTTGTCCACCTCTTCCAATAATTTGTCTACTTTTTCCTTGAATTAATTCAAACTGCCCACTTCCACAACACCAAATGGAAGTTTGTTTAAAATGGAAGATGCCTTTGCACATCTCGAGTCCACAGGAACTTCTCCTGAATGCAAAAATGCTCTCATGCTTATGGCTAAGGGTTTCTTTACCTCCTTTGCTGCCTTGTAATGTAATTGGATAGATCCTATACAATTTCTCTTCCACTTTCCTCTCAGTTATTTCAAAATCATTTAGCTCCCTGTTAGATTTTGACGAACTTCTGGAATACCCCTCCTTAAAGAACTCCTTGTGTGTTAATGAAGATGCAAAATACCTATTCAGTTTGTCAACAACCTGAGCAGGATCATCAACAGTTATACTATTGATATCAAGTGGACCAATGTGATTCTTTTTTTTTTTTTTTTTTATGTGAACCCCAAACACGAGAGGTATTAGAACCTATAGTACTTAGTACCATGCTTGGGTTGGAGGTTGAGAAGGCGAAAGAAGATATTTGTTGACATTGGACTTGAACTTCTGTAGATTGTAATTTTCAGGAAATACTTATGAAGGAAGGTTGTTCCAGAAAATGGCAGTTGAATAAATAAATGAAGAAGATGAAAAGTTGGTTCTGTGGGTTTGAAGTTGGACAGTAAATGGATGTTGGCTGGTGGCGGCACGTGTTTTGAAAGAGAGAGCAGGAATTATAGAAGCCAATTCAGAATAACAGTGAACATGGAAGTATCTGTAGAAGAGGCAAGCAGCAGAAACAGTACGTCTATGAGAAAGCGAGTGGAGAGACTCTGTTAGAGATGAATCATTAATTAACCTAACTGCCCTCTTCTGAATGGAATCAAGAAGCCTGAGAGAGATTTTGGGGGCACCACCCCAGATGTGGGAACAACATTCCATGGCAGGGCGGATTTGCGATTTATATAGAGCGAGCAGCTGTTTGGAAGAAAAGTAACGCCGAGAGCGAAAGAGAAAACCAAGTTTTTTAGATGCAGAGAAAGCAATGTTTGTAATGTGCTTGTGCCAAGAGAGATTAGAAGTCAGGGTAATCCCCAAAAGAGATATATCATTTTGCCTAGAAATCAGAGTGTCACTAAAGATAAGCATAGGAGCAGAAGAATCCTTTTTTGCGAGATATAAGACAAGACTGAGTTTTAGAAGGGTTGAAATCAACTAAGTTGTCTTTGCCCCACTGAAGAATTACCTGAAGATCGACATTTAAGGAATTGGTAGCAGATTTTCGAGAAGTTGAAGCTGATTGAGCAGGATAAGGTTTCTGAAAATGGAAAGTGGAATGCAATGTGCTATCATCGGCAAAACTATGGATTGGATTTCCAGTTAATGGAAGAAGGTCATTAATATACAAGAGGAAAAGAGTGGCAGAAAGAACTGAACCTTGGGGGAAACCGGCATTAGTGGAGAAGTTAGAAGACAGAGAGCCATCTACCATCACACTGTACTGACAGTGGTAGAGAATGAAAGGGACTTGGGGGTGGTTGTGCAGGCAGATATGAAGTTCTCTGAGCAGTGCAGACGGGCTGCAAGAGTAGCTCATGGAGTATTGTCAATGATATACAGGAATTTTTCCAGCAGGGATAAGGAGGTGATTATTCCCTTGTATAAGGCAATGGTCAGGCCACACCTAGAGTACTGTATACAGGTCTGGAGGCCTCATTTCAAGAAGGATGTAGAGCTGCTGGAACGAGTACAGAGAAGGGCAACAAGATTAGTGAATGGAACAAAGGGGTGCTCTTATGAAGAAAGGCTTAAGTTTTGCAAATTACAGTGTCTGGATACACTAGGCACCAGCGAGGTGATCTCATAGAGGTGTATAAAGCCTTGAATGGTTTGAGCATGCTCAATGCTGATGGCATTCTTCCTCTAGCTCAGAATAATCACCTGAGAAGGCATAAATTCAAATTGAGGAAAGACAGATGTAGGATAGACGTGCAGAAATTTGCCTTTAGCCAGCAGGTGGTTGGTTGGTGGAACAGACTTCCATCCCTTGTAGTGGTGGTTGATAGCCTAAATAAGTTTAAGGCTCAGCTGGACAGGTATTTTGAACGAACAGAGGGGTGAAGTGGAAGCGGGTTTTTTTTTTTTTTTTTTTTTGGCTGATGCTCCATAAGCTTGCTTTCTTGCATCAAATGCCTCTACTAATGCTAATGCTAATCACCCTCAGTGAGCGATCAGAGAGAAAACTGGATAATCAATTACTAAAAACAGTTGGAAAACCATAAGATGTAAGCTTGTTCAGAAGACCTTTATGCCAAACACGATCAAAAGCCTTTATGTCAAGAGCAACTACTTGTGTTTCACCGAACCTTTCCGTCGAATTAGTCCATAAATGGGTAACATAAATCAGTCGCCAGTGGATTGACACTGACGGAATCCATACTGGCGATCGTTGATCAGATGGAAGGTTTCTAGGTAGTTTAAGAGTTGGTGGTTAATTGATTTCTCCATTACTTTAGAAAGAGTAGAAGTAATTGTAATGGGACGATAATTGGATGGGAGGGATTTGTCACCCTTTTTAACAACTGGCTGGATATGAGCAAATTTCCAAGCAGAAGGAAAAACACCTTTGGAATAAGAAAGTGAAAAAAGGTGGCAAAGAATAGGAATAAGTTCAGGAGCACAGTGTTTGAGAACAAGTGGAGAAATACCATCAGGACCTGGAGCTTCCT
Source organism: Mastigoproctus giganteus (assembly GCF_048544385.1). NCBI lineage: Eukaryota > Metazoa > Arthropoda > Arachnida > Uropygi > Thelyphonidae > Mastigoproctus > Mastigoproctus giganteus. The sequence goes on from NC_143583.1 coordinate 28,810,612, forward strand.
TAGCATCAAGAGTCATCAAAATCCTTCTGATATCCTTTTGACGGAAGACCACAGGCATTGAATGGAGTTGAATTGAAAGGAGGCATTGAATGGAGCATGTTGGGAATACTGGGAGGTGTTTACATGAGCTGGAAGAAAAATGGGATGCTAGTAGGTCAGCTTTATACTTGGCTGAAGTGACAACAGAACCATCTGGTTCGGACAGAGGTGGGAGCAGAGATGGGCAAAAGTTGTGGCCAATAGCTTTGGCAAGAGACCAGAATGCTCGGCTACCATTAGGGCAAGAAGCAAGTTTTCTACTCTTAGCCTATTCAAACTCTAGTTTGGACTGATTAATAATTGCTTTACAATTGTTGCGAGCTTTGGTGTAGGCAGAAAATGAAACTGAAGAATTAGAAACAAGCCAATTATGATATGCAACATTCTTCTGTTGAACAGCCTTAGCACATTTATTGGAAAATCAAGGTTTAGATAAAGGACGAGATTTTAAAGTGGAGTGTGCGATAAAGGATTCCATTCCTGCAAGAATAATTTCACTGACACGATCTGAACAAACGTTGACATGAGAAGTTTTGAAACAGTAATCCGACCAAGGAAAAGAAGAAAAGAAGTCTCGCAGGTCATCCCATTTTGCATTCTTGTAATGCCAAATAACACGAGGTTGGGAATAGCCATGAGATAAAGGTTCCATTGGAGAAGAGACAATCACCAAGTTGTGATCTGAAGTGCCTAGAGGACCTCTCACTTCAACCGTGTACTTAGAAGTGTTGTTTGTGAGAAAAAGATCAAGCGTATTGGCTGTATGGTTAGGATTGTTCGGAATTCTTGTAGGTAAATGAACAATCTGTGCTAGGTCATTAGTAATTGCAAAAGCCTCAGCATCTCGACCTGCTGGGTCGGTGTGACTAGAAAACGGAAGCCAGCTGGAGTTGTGAACAATAAAATCACCAAGGAAAATTACTTCACTGTTAGGAAAGTTGGACTGGAGAAAGTCAAGTTGCAAAGAGAGGAAGTCAAAGAGCTCCAAGTGATTAGTGGAGTTGGGAGAACGGTAGAGACAGCAGATGAATTTGACACAATGAGGTAGAGAGATTTTAAGCCAGAGAAGATCAAAGAGAGGAGATTCCAAATTGCCAAATCTCTGACAGGGAATATCAGAACGGACATATGCACCAGTACCACCTTTGAGGCGAAAGGAATCATACAGCGAATAATTTGGGCATATGAGATGAGCAGTAGTTGAATCAACCGATAACTGAGATTCTGTCAGAAAAAGTACATGGGGTTTGGCAGACTGCAAGTGGAAATGGACATTGTTGAGATTAGAATTGAGACCACGTATATTTTTGAAATGAATTAGGAAGTGCTTGCCGACTGGGTTAGCCGGGTGGGTAAAACGCCTGCCTGGCAACCCAAAGGTCGCGGGTTCGAATCCTGCCTCGGGCTTGGATCAAAGTACCTCAAAAAACATTGGGCGGTGCACTATGGCCACAGAAGCCGATGCGCCAATAACTACCAAAAAAAAAAAAAGAAAAAAAAAAGGAAGTGCTTAGGAAGATTCAATCCCTTCCTTCTATTGTTAATATAAGTAATTAAGTCTTCACTGCTTTTTTGGCATTCTTTGCCAAAGATTCCTAATAATCTGCCTTAGCTTGACTAACTCTCTTTGTGACTTCATTAAAGACTAGTTTATGTCTACCATCGGCTTCTATATCACCTGATAATTTATATTGATTATATTAGCATTAGCATTAGTAGAGGCATTTGATGCAAGAAAGCAAGCTTATGCAGCATCAGTCAAAAAAAAAAAAAAAAAACCACTTCCACTTCACGCCTCTGTTCGTTCAAAATACCTGTCCAGCTGAGCCTTAAACTTATTTAAGCTATCAACTTCCACGACAAGGGATGGAAGTCTGTTCCACCAACCAACCACTCGCTGGCTAAAGGCAAATTTCCACACGTCTATCCTACATCTGTCTTTCCTCAATTTGAATTTATGCCCTCTCAGGTGATTATTCTGAGCAAGAGGAAGAATCCCATCAGCATTGAGCATGCTCAATCCATTCAATGCTTTATACACCTCTATCAGATCACCTCGCTGGTGCCTAGTCTCCAGACACTGTAACTTGCAAAACTTAAGCCTTTCTTCGTAAGAGCACCCCTTTGTTCCATTCACTAATCTTGTTGCCCTTCTCTGTACTCGTTCCAGCAGCTCTACATCCTTCTTGAAATGAGGCCTCCAGACCTTTATACAGTACTCTAGGTGTGTCCTGACCATTGCCTTATACAAGGGAATAATCACCTCCTTATCCCTGCTAGAAAAATTCCTATATATCATTGACAATACACCATGAGCTACTCTTGCAGCCCGTCTGCACTGCTCAGAGAACTTCATATCTGCCTGCACAACCACCCCCAGGTCCCAAAGAAAAACAGCAAAGAACTCTTTGCTGTTTTTCTTTGCATCCCTTGCCAAAGATTTCTCGTACTCTGCCTTTGCCTGCCTAACCTCCTTTGTAACTTGGTTACAAATCAACTTGTATCTATCATAGGCTTCTGTGTCATGTGTTAATTTGTATGTATCCCATGCATGTTTCTTCTCTGCCATATGCCTCATCAGTTCATCTGACATCCATTTAGGCCTAAACCTTGAACAATATTTCTTAGTTGGTATGTAAAGCCTAGTAGCTTTCAAGATAAGTTCTTTGAATGCTTCCCATTTTGCATTTGCTGTTGGTAACATCATCAGTTGGTCCCACTGTATAGAATTTAAATACTGTCTCAGTCCATCATAGTCACCTTTACGAAAACAAAAACCCTTCCCTTTACCTCTGATGGTAGTTACCTCCTTGAGTAAATCCCACTTCAACACACTGTAATCACTGCCACCTAGTGGTTCATTTATCTGCAGATTCTTAATGCATGGAGAATCACTACTGATAATCAAATCAAGAGTATTACTCCCTCTAGTTGCCTCCCGAACATGCTGATGTAGAAAACAATCATCCAGTAAATCCACAAAAGCCTTGCTAGTGTGTGAGTGACCAGCCCCCAAATTCCAGTCAATATCTGGGAAATTAAAATCCCCCATTATAAGATTCTCTGATTTACTGGCCCATTCTCTTTCCCTGTACAGTATCTTATTATACTCATCAAAGTCATTAGGCCTATAGTACACTCCTACTCTCAATTTTGATCTCCCAATGCTTATGTCACACCAAACTGACTCGACACTGCACTGTCCAGCGATGTCGACTGGCTTCACTTCCTTGGATTTTATGTATTTCTTAACTAATAGCATAACCCCTCCTCCCTTCCTATCCAGTCTATCTTTTCTGTAGACGTTGTACTCCCCAAATTCCAGTTCTGCATTCCTTATATCTGTGTGACACAAAGTCTGTGATATCCCAACAATATCTGCCTTTGATGTTTTGTGCAATACCTCAAATTCATCAAATTTATTTACTAAACTCCTAGCATTGGTGTACACGCAAGTATACCTGCACCTATTTCTATTCTTAGCTACCCTAACACAACTCATGTATTTACTTGTACCGCAATGACTCCCAGCAGTCTCTGAAATATCCTGAATCTTGTTTTTCAGGCTTCTGCTCATTCCAATAGAAGCAGTGCAAGTATCTCTTTCACCTCTGCCAGTGGCTACTGTTAATCTATTCGTCTTTGTATCCCCCCAAGCTAGCAGTTTTCCGACCCACCTAACACTGCCTCGCTAGCATCAGCAAATATTCTTGCACCCTTTCTATTTAAGTGTATCCCATCCCTGTAGAAGCAATCTCTCCTGTTAACAAGTACAGTCCAGGCTGAAAAAAATTCTACCCCTTGAGCCTTGCACAATCTTTCCAGAGCCGAATTGATCGACAAGGCTCTCATCATATACTCCCTCCTATCGTGTCTGGGCAGAATTGCAGACACTTTCAAATTCAACCCTATTTCACGGCTTTTTTTCAACAGTGACCTGTACTTGTTAAGTACAGGTCACTGTACTTAACAAGTACAATTTATATGCATCCCGTGCATATAAATTATCAGATGCCATCCATTTAGGTCTAAGCCTGGAATGGTATTTCTTAGTTGATTTGAAAAGCCTAGTAGCTTCTATAGTTATTTCCCTGAATGCTTCCTATTTAGAATTTACTGTTGGTAACATCATCAGACAGTCCCACTGCATATAATTTAAAAACTGTCTGAGATCACTGTAGTCACCTTTATTAAAGCAAAAGCTCTTTCCCTTACCCTTAGTTAGTTAGTTCTTTAAGTAAATTCCACATCAGCACATTGTGATCACTGCTACCTAGAGGGCCGTTTACCTGCAGGTTCTTAATTGCATGAAGAATTGCTTCTGTTAATCAGATCAAGAGTATTACTTCCTCTTGTTGCTTCTCTAAGATGCTGCTGTAGAATACAGTCATGCAATAAATCCAAAGTTGTGTGTGTGTGTGTGTGTGTGTGTGTGTGTGTGTGTGTGTGTGTGTGTGTGTGTGTGTGTGTGTGTGTGTGTGTGTGTGTGTGTGTGTGTGTGTGTGTGATCAACTCACAAATTCCAGTTAATATCTTGAAAGTTAAATTACCCCATTATAAGACATTCTGATTTATTGTCCCATTTTATTTCTCTGTATAGTTTGTTATACTTATTACATGTTCCTTCCTACTCTCCTTTTTGTTTTTCCAGTGCTTATGTCACACTAAACTGACTCAACATTGTACTGGCCACCCATGTCAACTGCCTTAGATTTGATATGCTTCTGAACTAAGAGCATTATCCCCACCCTCTTCTGCCCTGTTTGTACATATTGTACTCTTCATATTCAAATTGTATATCCTTCATGTCTAAGTGGTGCCACATGTGATATCTCCACATTTGATGACTTAATCAGTACTTTAAATTCATCAAATTGATTTATTATGCTCCTAGCATTAGTGTTCATGTAAGTATACATGCATCTGTTCTTACTCTTAGTAACCCTAACACAGCTGATGTATTTGCTTATTTTATGATGACTCCAGCAGGGCTTGTATTCCCAACACCTTACTTTCATGTTCCAATAGAAGCAATGCAAGAATCACTTTCACTTCTGCCTGTGGCTCTAGTTAATCTATTAGTCTGTGTATTCCCACAAGCTACCAGTTTTCTGACCCACCTAACACTGCCTCATTAGCATCAGTGAATATTCTTGCGTCCCTTCTATTTAAGTGTATCAGATCCCTGTAAAAACAGTCTGGAGAGACTGTTTTTACAGTCTCTCCAGACTGGAGAGTTGACAAGCAAACCATGCTGGGAAAATTTCTACCCCATGAACTTTGCATAGTCTCTCCAGTGCAAAATTTATTGACAGTTGATGGAGTTTCCCACAGGTATGGTAACCCATGGCAATTATGCTGATTCCAAGAATTTTCTTGATATTTGATGATACTGGATCCAGGTGCTGATTGGTCTTTTCCACAACATACCACATATGTTCATCTAGGCTGATATCTAGTGAGTTTGGTAACTATGAGAGGACAGAAAATTCATCAGAATGCTTGAAGAACTGGTCCAGCATTGTTGCTCCCCTGTGATACAGTGCTGTCTTGTTGAAAGATGCCTTTGTGGTCTGGGAAGATGGTCACTATGAACCGATGCACACGGTCAGAAATAATTGACATGAGTCTCCAGCAAGAGTCCCAGGTCTTACATCAAAATATTCCCAGACTATTATGCTGCACTCCTCTGTCCACTTGACCCAATTGAAAACATGATTCATAAGATAAGGAAACCTGTTTTCAGTCATTTACTGTCTGATGGTTCCACTCTCAGTTCTTGCCATAGCTGCATTTGTTTGATGTGTTGTCAGTATTCATACCCATATGGATTGTCAGCTGATAGTCCAACTGTGCTGATGTCAATGCATAGTCCATGTTGAAATGGTAGTGCCACCCCTGTATTGTATTGTTTGCTCCATTGTGGCATATCTGTTCTGCCTAACAACATATTGGAACCTTCCCTTTAATGAATGTGTGGCTAGTTTATGTGAGATCTCATGCTAGTGGTTCTTCCACAACTGAACCTCTCTTGATACATACAAGATGTGGCTATAGGAACATTGGATGAAGGCAGCCATATCCAAGAAACCTGCCACCATTAAACTGACCCCACTTATCCCCCATTGGTTAAGTCAAGTCTGTGACCCTTTCTTCATGTAAAACTAATCTATTAAACTAATCGTATACTCATCAATATACAGGGTGATTCACTACCAGTGCGACAAACTTGCAGGAGGTGTAGGGGGCACAAAGACAAATCGGAATCACATAGCATTGCAGGGTCCGAAATGCCTTCGTCATGCGGTAGAGGACGTTGAACGGGAGGTCGCGTGAACAGCGATCCTGCTGGAAGTCAGCATTTGCGAACCGGTTCCCGTGGCAGTAGGATGGACAAGTATTCAAACATTGAACTGGGCGACATGCACCTCGCGTATGGAGCTGCTTACTGTAACGGGCGCGCCGCTCTGCGCTTGTACCAGGAACATTTCCCGCACAGGTGTTCTCCTCATCGTACGATTTTCGCACGTGTGCACAGAAGGTTCCGTGAGACTGGTTGTTTCACGAGAGGTACCATGAATCTAGAGCGAACGACGAGGATGCCAGACAATGAGGAGAATGTCCTACATCTTGCAGAAGGCAATCCGAGTACGAGTACTCGAGCGATAGGCCAACGATTGGGTATTTCCCAATCCACTGTATGGAGGATACTGTCAACAAACCAAATGAGTTCATACCATCTGCAATGCGTCCAATCATTGGAGCCTGTGGATTATCCACTCCGGAGGACTTTTGCTACTTGGTTTCTTCAACTGAAACGGTTCACAAATGCTGACTTCCAGCGGGATCGCTGTTCACCCGACCTCCCGTTCAACGTCCTCTACCGCATGACGAAGGCATTTCGGACCCTGCAATGCTATGTGATTCCGATTTGTCTTTGTGCCCCCTACACCTCCTGCAAGTTTGTCGCACTGGTAGTGAATCACCCTGTATATATTGTTATCACTCAAGTGTAATGGCAGGCTATGTTCTTGTATAGAGACGGCATTATGTGGTGGTAGCAGCAGATGCTAGTTCTCTATACCAGTATAGTGGTTTTGCAACTTGCCATTTGTGTGGAGTGTCTGGTTTTGACTTCTGCCTTGAAACAGAGAAATTTTTAAAGATTGGTCTCTTCAATCAGAGATATTGTTAGCTGATATTAATAGTAGAAGAAGAGTTTTCTATCATGAATTATTTTGGGTTTTTCGCTCTGCACAAAATGCAAATAGTCCTATGTACATACATACTTGTACAGATATAATGAACAGTGGGGCAGTATGTCTTAAGTCACGACACACCTAAAAATGATGTTCTAATGCAGAGTACTCTCAGTTGTTATATTGACACAATAGTATCAGCTTTAAGTTATTGCTGTTTTCTTTTGAAGTTTGAAATAGTAGTGGGATTCCAAACGAGATATAACATAATTATGAATATTTTTGAGATTTCTATTATTTTGTTATATAAACAGTTGATTCTGGTTATTTGGGACACATAGAGACTAGTGCATTTTGGCCCGATTAAGCGGCTGGCCCAATTATCCGAAGTTTCACGTAAATAGTTAAACATACAATGAAATCCTGCTTTACAATTGGTTTACTGTACAATCAAATTACGTTACGATGGACTCACCACAGTAAAGTACCGTTCACTATACAATGTGTAGTAAGCGCAGGTCATTGTGATCACGTTTCTGAATTGAATTTTAATTCTATTAAAATTATTCTATTAAATTATAAATATTAAATTTTAAATATTAAATTATAAAATTATTCTTTAATTCTATTAAAATTAAAATTCTATTACTCAAAGAGGTAACTACAATCAGAGGTTAAGGGAAGGGTTTTTGCTTTCGTAAAGGTGACTACGATGGTCTGAGACAGTATTTAAATTCTATACAGTGGGACCAACTGATGATGTTACCAACAGCAAATTCAAAATGGGAAGCATTCAAACAATTTATCTTGGAAGCTACTAGGCTTTACATACCAACTAAGAAATATTGTTCAAGGTTTAGGCCTAAATGGATGTCAGATGAACTAATGAGACATATGGCAGAGAAGAAAAATGCATGGGATACATATAAATTAATGGGTGACATGGAAGCCTATGATAGATATAAGCTGGTTTGTAACCAAGTCACAAATAAGATTAGGCAGGCAAAGGAAGATTATGAGAAATCCTTGGCAAAGGATGCAAAGAAAAACAGAAAAGAGTTCTTTACCTATATAAATTCTAGAAGGAAAGGGATGAATCAAATTGGTCCACTGGATATTGATGGTTCAACTGTTGATGATCCTACTCAGGTGGCTAACAAACTAAACAAGTATTTTGCATCTACATTCACACATGAGGAGTTATTCAGGAATGGAAATTCCAGAGGTGAAGTAAACTCTGGCAATGAGCTAGATGATTTTGTAATAACTGAGAGGAAAGTGGAGGAGAAATTGTTGAGGATAAACGTAAAAATGGCACCCGGTGTAGATGGGATCTATCCAGTTATATTAAAGGAGGCAACAAAGGAAGTAAGCAAACCCTTAGCCATAATTATGAGAGCTTCTTTGGACTCGGGGAGGTACCCGTAAACTGGAAATGTGCAAATGTGGCCTCAATTCACAAAGGAGGATCAAAGGCTGACAGCAAATTCTAAGTGGGAAGCATTCAAGGAATTAATAGTGGAAGCTACTAAATGTTTCATACCTATTAAGAAATATTGTTCAAGGTTTAGGCATAAATTGTTGTCAAATGAACTAATGAGACTCTTGGCAGAGAAGAAAAATGCATGGGATGCATATAAATTATCAGGTGACACAGAAGCCTATGATATATATAAGCTAGTCTGTAATCAAGTTATAAAGGAGGTTAGGCAGGCGAAGGCAGATTACGAGAAATGTTTGGCAAAGGATGCTAAGAAAAACAGCAAGGATTTCTTTACTTATATAAACTCTAAAAGGAAGGGGATGAATCTGATTGGTCCACTTGATATCAATGGTGCGACTGTTGGAGATCCTGCTCAGGTAGCAAACAAATTGAATGAGCATTTTGCATCTACATTTACACATGAGGAGTTATTAAGGTTTGAAAATGCCACAAGGTTATCAAATTGTAACAGGGTGCTTAATGATTTTGTAATAACTGAGAACAAAGTGGAGGAGAAATTGTTGAAGTTAGACATAAGAAAGGCACCTGGGGTGGATAGGATTTATCCAGTTATATTAAAGGAGGCGGTAAAGGAAGTAAGCAAACCCTTAGCCATAATTATGGGAGCATCCTTAGACTCAGGGAAGGTCCCCACGGACTGGAGACGTACAAATGTGTCCCCAATTCACAAAGGGTTATCGAAGTGTGACACTAGTAATTACAGACCAGTTAGTTTAACTTCTGTTCTGTGTAAAATAATGGAGTCACTGGTTAAAGATGCATTGCAGGATCATCTAGACAAGACTGCAGCAATAATTCAGATACAGCATGGGTTTTTTAAGGGAAAGTCTTGTCTGACAAATTTGATTGGTTATTATGATGTGGTTACAAAGGAACTGGATGCAAAAAATAATTTTGATATCATATACTTGGATTTCAGAAAAGGTTTTGATACAGTTACAAATGGAAGGCTACTGTACAAATTGGAGCAGAATGGTATTAAGGGTAAGATGCTACAATGGATAAAAGGATGGTTGAGTGGGAGAAGATAAAGGGTGGTAAAGAATGGGTGCTGCTGTTCGTGGACTAATGTTATTAGTGGAGTCCCACAGGATTCGGTGTTGGGTCCACTGTTTTGTATATTTATCAGTGATATTGATGAAGGTATATCAAGCTTAGTATCAAAGTTTGCAGATGATACAAAGGTTGGCAGGTTTGTTAATGACAGTAATGGCAGTGTGTTACTGCAACAGGTTCTAGAATATTTGGGCAGATCGGCTGAGTAGTGGCAATTGAAGTTTAACATTGAAAAATGCAAAGTATGCATATGGGTAGAAGTAACCCCAGAGAAACATTCCAACTGTTTGGTACTACATTTAAAGAGATAGAAAATGAAAAAGAACTGGGAGTAATTGTGCAGTCAGATATGAAGTTTTCTGAGCAATGCAGACAGGCTGCCAGGGCAGGTCATAGGGTTTTGTCAATGATATATAGGAATTTTGCTAGCAGGGAAAAGAAGGTGAGTGTCCCTCTGTATAAGGCAATGATCAGGCCACACCTTGAGTACTGCATGCAGGTCTGGAGGCCTCATTTTAGGAAGGATGTAGATTTGCTTGAGCATGTACAGAGAAGGACAACAAGATTGGTGAGAGGAATGAAGGGATCCTCTTACCAGGAGAGGTGTAAGTTCTGCAAATTGCAGCAGCTGGAGACTAGGCACCTGTGATGTGATCTGATTGAGGTGTATAAGTCCTTGAATGGGTTGAGCATGCTGAATTCTGATGGGATTCTTCCACTTGTTCAGATTATGAACCTAAGGGGGCATAAATTGAAATTGAGGAAGGACAGATGTAGAATAGATGTGTGGAAATTTGCCTTTAGCCAGCAGGTGGTTAATTGCTGGAACAAACTTCCATCTGTCGTTGTGGAACTTGATAGGTTAAATAAATTTAAGGAGGAACTGGACAAATATTTAGAGGGGATTGTTTTGTAAATTTTTTTTTTTTTTTGGCTGATGCTGCATATGCTCATATGCTTGCTTTCTTGCATCACATGCCCCTACTATTACTACTACAAGTAATTATAGACCTGTGAGTTTAACTTCTGTTCCAGGAAAATTAATGGAGCCACTGGTTAAAGAAGCACTGCAGGATCATCTAGACCAGACTTCAGTTATAGCTAGGACACAGCATGGTTTTGTTAAGGAAAAATCTTGCCTGACCAATTTGATTGGATACTATGATGCAGTCACAAAAGAACTGGATGCAGGGAATAATTTTGATATTATATATTTGGATCTTAGAAAAGCTTTTGGTGCTGTTGCACATGGAAGACTGCTGCACAAATTGGAGCAGTGTGGCATTGGTGGCAAATTGTTGCTATGGATAAAGGGATGGTTGAGTGGCAGAAGACAGAGAGTGGTAATCAATGGACACTGCTCATCGTGGACTAATGTTATTAGTGCAGTCCCACGGGGTTCAGTCTTGGGTCCATTGTTGTTTTCTGTATTTATAAATGATATTGATGATGGTATTTCAAGCGTAATGTCCAAGTTTGCAGATGATACAATGGTTGGCAGGACACTACTGACAGTATGCTGCTGCAACAGGATCTGGAAAGGTTGAGCAGATGGGCTGAGAGGTGGCAAATGAAGTTTAACATTGACAAATGTAAAGTACTACGTATGGGAAACAGTAACCCCAGAGTAACGTATCAACTCTATGGTACTACACTGACAGTGGTAGAGAATGAAAAGGACCTGGGGGGTAATTGTGCAGGCAGATATGAAGTTCTCTGAGCAGTGCAGACAGGCTGCAAGAGTAGCTCATGGTGTCTTGTCAATGATGTACAGGAATTTTTCTAGCGGGGATTAGGAGGTGATTATTCCCTTGTATAAAGCAATGGTCAGGCCACACCTTGAGTACTGTATACAGGTCTGGAGGCCTCATTTCAAGAAGGATGTAGAGCTGCTGGAATGAGTAAAGAGAAGGGCAACAAGATTAGTGAATGGAACAAAGGGTTGCTCTTACAAAGAAAGGCTTAAGTTTTGCAAATTACAGTGTCTGGAGACTAGCCACCGGTGAGGTGATCTGATATAAATGTATAAAGCCTTGAATGGTTTGAGCATGCTCAATGCTGATGGGATTCTTCCTCTTGCTTAGAATAATCACCTGAGAGGGCATAAATTCAAATTGAGGAAAGACGGTTGTAGGATAGATGTGTGGAAGTTTTCCTTTAGCCAGCGGGTGGTTGATTGCTGGAACAAACTTCCATCTGTCATTGACGCCTCCGTAGCCAGGTAGGCAAGAGCAGCAGTGCGTAGCACACGCTTTTGATTAGACCGGGGTTCGAGCCCTTGCCCACCAAATATGGAGGATGCGAAAAGGTCAGGAAGTGACCACCGCATATCCCCGGAGCAATATGGCCTTAGTTGCTAATGCTCCTAAAAACCAAATAATAACAATAACCATCTGTCATTGTAGAAGTTGATAGCTTAAAAAGATTCAAGGCAGAACTTGGCAAACATTTAGAGTGATTGGATGGGTGAAATGAGCGTTTTTTTTTTTTTCTTTGGCGGATGGTATATAAGCTTGCTTTCTTGCATCATGTTCCTTTGCTAATGCTAATTTGATTAACCGAACCAATCTTAGTCCCAATTAGCTTGGATAATTGACATTCTTCTACTATATATATGAGTGTATCCTGCAATGGATTGACTCAGTCACAAAGCAAGCAATAATCAGTGCCCAAATCAACTAAGGTGTAGACAGAGCTATGTCAATATTTTTAATCAATATATGAAAAGGGAACTGCATCAACACAGGCCAACAATGATAAGTTCAGATCAACATAAAGGCATCTGATTACCCCAAAACTATTTTCGTCCTGTTTACAAGATAATTTTTGCAAACTAAATTGGGATAATAAAGGACTCAAAAGATAAATGGAGATTACCTGAATCACCTGATTTGCAGGTGATATCATTCTCTTCGCCATTTATTCGGAATAATTGCAGCAAAACATTGAAGAACTGCAGCACGGAAGCAAAAAGTTTGGGTTGAAGATGAATATCAAGAAAACACAGGTTATGTTCAACAAATATACTAGATCAAAGAAATTCATGGCTAATGGACAAGAATTAGAAGAAGTGGAAAAGCATGTTTACCTTGGAAATTTCAACAGATGAAAGCATTATGTTGGAAATTGAACAGCATTTAAATTTTGGATGGCAAACATTTGGAAAGCTTAATATAGTCTTCAAGACCAACTTGCCACTTTGTCTCAAACGAAAAGTTTTTGGTCAGTGTATCCTTCCTGTCCTAACACATGGTGAAACATGGACATTGATTGCCAAAGCTTTACAAAGATTGAGGGGTCACACAAAGAAGTATGGTATGCTGAATTTTGAACATAACCAAAAGAGACCAAAAAACAAGTGCACGGATTTGCCAACAACCAAGGTCTGTGACATCATTGAAAGAACAAAGCACTTAAAATGAAAATGGGCTGATCACATATCCAGAACTGATGATAGGTGGACCAAACAAATTTTGGAATGGATACCACGTGACTCTAAATTCCCAAGAAAAAGACCAAAGATGAGGTGGATTGATGAAATTGTGAAATTTGCTGGTGTACAATGGCAATAGAAAGCACAAGCCCACAGTTGCTGAAACTTGTCGAGGAGGCCTTCATCCTACAGTGGATTGACAATATCTGAAGATGATTTAAAATATACACACTCATATGTACATAGTTCTCCATATTTTTTTATATTACAATCTGATGTAATGTTTAATCATTGGTTTGATGGCATTAATCAGTTCTGGTAAGTTTATAGAATATTATTTTACATTTACATATCTTTACCTCACATTTTGAACTGGTTTCTTCAAAATTTGTTTTATTTTATATGTCTATATACACACAATGCAGCAATTTGAAAATGAGACTGATGCTAAAAAAAAATAATGATTCTATGTATTGTAAACTAACCTTTGTTTATTCTAGTTAATTCTTTCCATGTCCACACACTGTATGTAATGATCATGAAGCATCTGGAACAACTGGTGGAAGGCTGTGTCTGGTTCAATGTTCTCATCACAGCACATTGATTCTCTTCCATTGGCAAAATATTTATGTAACTTGAACAAATATGCATGACAGACAGTTCTCTCCATATACTTGCTTCATGTCATTTGAAATGGTTCCACAGCAGCAGCACTTTTGCCCAGTCGAATACAAAACTTGATTTTTGCTCTTTGTTCCATTGTCCCTCCACAACACAGATACAGGAGAGACGTGCAGTTCACCTCACACTACATTCTAAATGGCAGAAATTTCTACTGACTTTGACTGTGGTGCTCAAAGAGCAATCACTCTTTCATTTCATGTTTACTTATAGTAGATGGCAGCACCAGCATTAATCTCATAACGTCAGTCTCATTTTTTAATTGTCGCACTGTTATATATTTTTTATTTCTCAAATGGTATTGAGTTGGAGGATAGAGAAATAAACTAGAGAATGACAAAAATTGTATGTGAACTGAAGAAACTAACAGTGAGACATGTAATTTGATTCTCAACAGCCATAACTGTTTACATAATTATTTTGCAACTGAGTATTGGACTTGAAGATAATTTTGAGAGATTAAAGACACTGTAATCCAATTAATTTGGGAATTTTTAAAGTAAATTTATTAAAATAATTTTTAAGTGAGACATGCCACCCTTTTGTTTTTGGTGAATCATATCCTTAATTATTGGAATTCTTTGTCAAATATGATGCTTCTGAATATATTTGGTTTTAAGGTAATATCCAGTTGTGTAATATTTATATGATTTCCTACATCACTTTTTGAATGGCTTAAGCTCAGTGCTTAAGCCTTAAACACTCAGTGAGATCACCTCCAGATGTTGCAATATGCAAAACTGAATTCTTTCATAGTAAGAGCACTCACTCCTTTATTCCCCTAATCAATTTCATTACCCTTCTCTGTACTCATTCCAGCAGTTCTACATTCTTCCTAAAATGAGACCTTCAGACCTGTATGCAATAATCAAGATACGGACCGCCCACTGCCTTATACAATGGAACAATCGCCTTCTTATCCCTGCTAGCAAAATTCCTGTATATCATTTTCAAAACCTCAAGAGTCGTCCTGGCAGCCTGCCTGAACTGCTCAAACAACTTCATATCTACTGCACAATTACTCCCAGGTCTTTTTCATTTGCCACTAACCTGAATTCAGTACCACACAGTCGGTATGTTTCTCTGGGGTTAATGCTAGCCGTATGCAGTATTTTACATTTGCAAGGTTAAACTTCAACTGCCATTTCTTAGACCACCTGCTAATTTTTCTAGATCCTGTTACAGTAGCATACCATCATTACTGTCATTAATGATGCTAACCTTTTATATCATCTACAAACTTTGCCATTAAGCATGATATGCCTTCAAAAATATCATTAATAAATACAGAAAACAACAATGGGCAGAACAATAAACCTTTTGGGTCTCCATTAGCATTAGCAGAGGCATATGATGCAAGAAAGCAAGCATATGCAGCAATAGCCAGAAAAACACCTCCCATTTCACTCATCTATTCACTTCAAATGCTTGTCCAGCTCAGCCTTAAATTTATTTAAGCTACAACTTCCACAACAAGAGATGGAAGTCTGTTCCAGCAATCCACTGCCTACTGGCTAAAGGCAAATTTTTGCACATCTATTCTACAATTGTCTTTCCTCAGTTTGAATCTATGAGGGATTCTTCCTCTTACTCAGATTAAGAACCCCCTCCCTCATGTTCTTAATCTGAGCAAGAGGAAGAATCCCATCAGCATTGAGCTTGCTCAACCTGTTCAAGGCCTTATACACCTCAATCAGATCACTTCCCATGTACCTAGTCTCCAGTCACTGCAATTTGCAGAACTAAAGCCTATCTTGGTAACAGCACCCCTTTGTTCCCCTACCAATCTTGTTCCCCTTCTTCGTATTCATTCTAGCAATTCTGCATCCTACCTAAAATGAGGCCTCCAGACCTGTACACAGTATTCAAGGAGTGGCCTGATCATTGTCTTATACAACAGGGTAATCACCTCCTTGTCCCTGCTAACAAAATTCGTATATATCATTGACAAGACTCCATGACCTGCTCTGTCACCCTGTCTCCACTGCTCAGTGAACTTCATATCTGACTGCACAATTACCCCCAGGTCTTTTTCACCCTCCATTTCCGTGAGTGTAGTACCACACAGTTGGTACATTTCTCTTGGGTTACTGCTACCCATGTGCATTTGTCAATGTTAAACTTCAGTTGCCACTTCTCAGCCCATTTGCCCAACTTATCTAGATCCAGTTGCAGTAGCATACTGTCTGTACTGTCATTAACAACTTTGACAATATTTGTATCATCTGCAAACTTGGACATTAAGTCTGATATACCTTATCAATATCATTGATGAATACACAAAAACAACAATGGGCCCAGCACCAAACCCTGGGGAACTCCACTAATGATATTAGACCACAAAGAGCAGTTTCCATTGATTACTACTGTATGTCATCTCCCACTCATCCCCCACTAGTAAAGTGCATAATATTGTTTGCATAACTTGATGTACTTTATGTACCAAATTACTTAAGAGGGTGTAAGAATGTAAACTGAATAGTACTATGATGGTGATAATTAAGTGTTTATTGTCACTTATGGTTATATTTGTATTTAAGGTTTGTCATGATTTACTGTTATTGAGTTGGAAAAGGGGCATATAGTTTCAAAAGCTTCTCTTTTTATATATATATTTTTATATATATTAGTATTAGTAATGGCCATATGGTGCATGGAAGCCTAAGGCTTATGCTGCACTAGCCAAAAAAAAAGAATAAAATAATAATAATAATGAAATAAAATAAAGGAAATAGACCACCTTTTAACTCCTCCCATAAGTAACTATCCAGATGACTTTTGAATTTCCTCAAACTGTCAGCCTCAACCACCCATGTAGTTAACTTATTCCAGTAATTTATAATTTACTGACTAAAATAAAACTTCCTACAATCCAGTCTAAACTTCTCCACCATAACTTGAATATATGGCCCCTAGTTCTAAAATCATTTATAACTGTGAAAATTTTGTCCTCATTCATTTTGCTTTTGCTGCTCAGTGCCTTAAACAGCTCAATCAAGTCTCCTCTAAGGTGACTAGTTTCCAAGCTGTGCAACACACATATAGACACATATATTAGTCTTTCCTCATGTGGATGCCCTTTTGCCGATCTCACCAGGCAAGTTACCCCTTTAGACCCTTTCAAGACACTTTGTTTTTTTTTTAGGTGCTGTCTCCATTCTTGAGCACACTATTCCAAGTGTGGTCTAACAATAGCCATATATAATGCTACTGTTAGACCATTAAAATGGATTATGACATCCTTATCTCTACTAGCAAATGTTCGATAAATCATCGATAGAACACAGTGGGCTTTCTTTGCAACCTTTCTCTATAATGCTCGGAGAACTTCACGTCTGACAGTATTGTAACTCCCAAGCCCCTTTATTCCACTACTGACATTTTGCTGAATTAAAGCATAGCTGCCACTTTTCTGAACATCCCTAACGTCTATCTAGGTCACTCAGAAGAAGCTTGGCAGTGATCATTAACTACTCTACCAATCTTTACATCATCTTCAAATTTAAACATCACACCCTCTATCCCTTCATTGATGTCATTTAAGAAAATTAAAAATAACAGTGGTCCCAATACTGATCCTTTGGGAACCCTACTTTGTACATTAACCCATTCTGAGGAATAACTATTTATCACAATCCTCTGCCTCCCTCACTGAAGCCTGCAATTTCAACTTGTTCCAGCTTATTGTCAATGTTAAACTGAGCCAAATGCTTTGCTGAAATCTAAATACAACAGGGTAAAATTATTCTCTAAATTCAGCCCTGTCAAAATAGCTAAAACCAGATTTGTTAAACATGATTTTCCCTTTACAGAACATGCTGTGTATCATTCAGAATTTCATTTCTATCTAAATGAACCTGAATTCCACCCTTGATCCTTCCATGATTTTCCCTACTACTGAAGTTAGACTGACTGTTCGATAATTTTATGTATTGGCAATACATTGACACTTTTCCAATCCAACAGAATCTCTCCTGAGTCCAGTGATAGTGATGCTCTCATAATTAGCCTTAATGGTTCAATGCACTCACTTGCTGCCTCCCTAAAAATAGGTTATATGCCATCAACCCCAGAGTCTTACTCGCCTGTAGGCTCAAAAGTTTGTTCATTAAATAATCATGTGAAATTTCAGTATCATTAATTACATATTTTTCACCTTTACTCCCATAATTCCTCATTGACATAAAGGGTTTTTCTTCTGTAAATATTGATGCAAAGTAACTGTTGAGTTCATCTAAAACATCAGCTGGAGTATCTAATACTATTTCATGTCCATTACATAAGTGTCTGATCTGGTTTTTCCTTCTCTTCTTTGCATTTATATATGCAAAGAATTCCTTATCCACACTTTGCCAGCAGTTTCTCATAATCTGCCTTTCCCAGCCTAGCCTTTTCTGTGTCACTATTACAGATCAATTTGTGCTGTTATAGGCTTCAGTACTTTTCATTGCTCTGTAACTTTTCCGTGCTGTCTTTTTTTGCTCAAGTAATCTGGCAACTTCATTATTCACCAAACTTGGACTCCTCCTCATGGAGTATTTTTTTAATGGTATATATGCATTCAAGGCTTCTGTAATTAATGTTTTAATGGTATACCATAATTCAATTATATTTGCTCTCTGTGAGATCACACAAAGATCAGTTCTTTTTACAATCAATAATATTCAAAGGACTGTTTCAAACAATGCATTCCAAATACTGGTGGTACAATTCCTGTAGATTTATATATTGCTTTTCGGGGTTTGATTTACTACCTAAAAAAAGTACAGTCTAAGACAATGTTTGGAATTACTACTGATCCAGGCAGCGACTTTAAAAGGGAGAAGAAAAGGCTTTGGAAGGAATTTACTGTTGTCTGGCAAAAAAGATGGAACGAGAGCAAATTTGGGCTTGCAACAAGAAAGTATATTACGCAAGTGGAATTCTCAACAATACCTGGAGTTATTTCGTGGTTTAGACCTTCTGTGACAACTTCTTATATGCTAACAGGGCATGGGTCCCTCCGGGATAAGTTATTTGAGCATGGCCTGGAGCCTGATCCATATTGCACATGTGGGGAATATGAAACGTGGATTCGTGTACTTCTGAACTATCCATTGTGCTCTCAACTTAGAATGGATTTAATGTCTGCAGTTCCAAACTTATTGGAGAATAATGTAAATATCTTAGTTGAAGACCATAATAATTTTACTGATCTGCAAACCTTCTCAAGATCAGTTTTCATATTGAGGACTCAGCTAAGAACTTCAGCTTCGTCTGGGAATTTACTTCACAAAATGACCAAAAGACAAAAAGGTTGAAGTATAAACAGAAGATTTAAGTTAATTGTTATTGTGTTGACTTATATGGATTGTTATTGTGTTGATTTTGGCCAATTGTTATTGACAAGATTTATGTCAATTGTTATTTTAAAGATGTATGTTATATATTGTTTTCTTGGTTCTCAGTAATTCAGAGACTCTGAGCATATTTTAAAAAAAAAGTATTGTATATATCTGTTTAATATAATAATTAGTGGGTGTAAGTGAGGATAATTTGTGGAAGTTCTCTGCTAGTAATTCATTTGTTGACACCCACTGGTATTGCACTACATCCAGTGGGTGCAGGACTTGTGCATTCGGCACAAATACATAACGTAAACCCAGGCCTAGAGAAGGACACCAGGCAACAGCTGTCTTATATTGGCGGTGGTAAAATACCTCACACATGTTTTTAGGCTAGATTTGTTGAGGTTCTACGCCAAAACAGGTGAACTAGGTGGAGATGGGCTTTTGCCTAGGAGCCACCCTTGACTCTGGGATACACGTACGAAGTGCACCAGGAGATATAATATAATGTCTTATATATGTGTAACGAGAATGTTAAAGTATATAAAATCTGTAAATATTGTATATATATACATATGTAATAATTGTGTGTGTACAAATAAATGAAAATAAAAATGAATGAATGAATGTGAGATATCTACTCAGTTAAAAGAGGCCATTTAGCACCTTAAGCCATCGTAATTTCCTTTCCTGAAGTTATAACCCATTCCTTTGCCTTTAACTACTGCTACCTTTTCCTTCATCATCCACCATAGAACTCCGTGATCACTTCCTGCTACTGGTTCCTGTACTGTCAGCCCTATTATATCATCTGGTTCGTGAGTGACTTGATTTTTGACAGCAAAATGCAGTCAAAAATCAAGACATTCATGAACCTTTAGCATCACTAATAGCCATCTGCCTTATGAAATTATATTTTCAAAAAGAGCTGCAGTAATATGAAAATGATATTTTGTAGTGAGTGAGAAAAAAAATGAATGAGAAATATTGAAAAATGGTTGCCCTATAAAAGTTTAAATGTTACCGTTGATACAATTGCTATGTACCTGATTGTTTTGTAAAAACTCATGCTCCTTGTCGTGGGTAGTTAACAAGAGTGACTAAATTAACAGTCATGTTCTACAATAGTAATTCAAACACACAAAAAACTGAAATGTTTTTCTTTGATTTCTGAATGCAGCATTTCTTTAACTTGAGCAAATTTGCTTGACAGTTCTTTATAGCTATTAATGACGCTAAAGGTATTTCCATATAAATTCAATTGAAATTTTTGCTACAAGTAGCAGTTTCTGTTTCTCTCTCTCTCTCTCTCTGTTTCAAAAATATTCAAACTGGATGAATATTTTTCCTGCTTTGTTTTTGAAAGAAAAATATGAGCATTTGTGAATTGTGTATTAAAGTAGGCACTATTTATAATACTACCAGTAGAATATTTATTTAACACAAAGACTAATTAATCTTATCATTGCAGGTCAATTATAACTGAAGTCCTAGGACAACACCAGCTCAACTTTTAACATAGATGGTTTGATGTTGTTTTTTGTGAGTGCTTTATCTAGGATTGTTTTCTTGTATTTGGCTCATAAACAGTCACTGCAAAGAGATGTACATGATATGGCCCAACACTCCCAAGATTTTAAAACGAGAGTGAAAGGCAACTGCTTAAGGATTAATGGGATGTTGGAAAGCATGCTTTGATTATGGTATTGACTGTTAATAATAGTAGATTTAAAGATAAGAGCAATAAATATTGATTACTCTTAATGAACTTTGATTATTTCTTATACTTGCACATATAATGGTGTTTTAAACAGCTTGAGTTGTATACTACAATAGTGTTCCATTTCTCAAAAATTATTTATCAAATTGAATAAATTCTGTAGGTAGAAAATCATTTGACTTAATGGGCAAATAGTTTCATATACATGCAGGAACCATTTATATATCTGAAGAAATAAATTTTTAAATATCATTGGCTTTTTTTTTTTTTGTGCTGTTCTTAAATCATGAAACTACCGAATTCT
Source organism: Mastigoproctus giganteus (assembly GCF_048544385.1). Lineage (NCBI taxonomy): Eukaryota > Metazoa > Arthropoda > Arachnida > Uropygi > Thelyphonidae > Mastigoproctus > Mastigoproctus giganteus. The sequence goes on from NC_143583.1 coordinate 28,831,875, forward strand.
GTTGAAAATTTTAACTACATTGAAGAGATGTGTATTTATGATTTCCGACCATATAAATTTTAAAAAAAACTTCTTAAAGATTTTTTAAAGCATAGTAAATAAAGTCATGAATTTTCAAAAATTTGTGTAATTTTCTTGATAATTATTAACCCATTACCAGGTGCATGATGGATTGTTTTTACTTTATGCCTGCTGGGTCACTTCGACCTCACTTGTGCACTTAAAAAATTAGCAAGAAATTATGAAGCTCAATTAAAATTTTACTGTAATAGGTATCTTAAAATGGTTTGTCACAGTTATCAAAGCAACTCAATGAGCCTTTTCTTATGTGATTGGCAGCCTTGATCCCATCAAGCATTGCATCAATATAGCATTAAAATGGTGACAGTGCAGGATAAAGCAGTGTGTATGTTGTGGGATACCAAATTTGCAATGACTGTAAAGAGATATTTTCAATGAGAATTCCAGAAAGATTGACCTATGGAATGAGGTGATGGTTTAAACAGCTTGAAAATACCAGCAGCCTGCTGCACCAGAAATACGCAAGTAGGCCTAGTGTATCTGCAGATAAAGTCTTGGAATTTCAGGAAATTTTTACCCGAATTCCTACAAAATCTATCCACCCAGGCCAGCCTGCAGCTGTAAATCCTGTGAGCAACATTGCACAGGGTGGTTTGCTACAGATTGAAACTTTATGCTTACAAAGTGTAAATCATTCAGCAAATTAAGTCTCATGATAAACCACGAGAGGAATTTGCTTGTTCACATTCTCAGCCATATAGATGAAGATGAGCACTTTCTGGAAAATGCTGTTTTCAGTGATGAAGTGATATTCCACCTGTCTGGTAAAGTTAACAGACACAGTTGTCACATATAGGAATCTGAAAATCCCAGTTTACTTCATGAACATGAGTGCGGTAGTCTGAAGTTAAACGTAGTATGTAATATTCTTCAGCCATGGGATTAGGCCATTTTTCTTTTACAAAAACACTGTGAACTCTGAAAATTATCTAGATATGCTCGAATTGTATGCTGCACCCAAGCTGGAAGATATGTAGCCACATGTGTTCTATCAGCAAGATGGAGCACCACCACATTGGAGCTTGCATGTGTGCAATTTCTTCAATAAAAAATTTCCTAACTGATGGATCGAACTGGATTGGTCCCATTCCCTGCCTTCCTCATTACCTATGGATTTCTTTACATGGGGCTATGTAAAGTTAGAAAAGTTAACAACATCATAAAGTTGAACTGGATTGAATAGGCAGTGACTTTCATTTCTCAAGAAATGCTTCAAAACACTTGGAATAAAATCAGCTACCATCTTGACATTCACATGCTACCAAATGTGCCCTGTGGAGGTTTACTGAAGTGCAGTTATGTGATAAGAAATTGTCATAACAAATTCCATGTGTTGCTCTATTAAGTGCAGCAAACCATTTTACAGTACCTATTATAATAAAATTTTAATTGAGCTTCATAATCAGGCGAATAATTTATAGACATTCTGTAATTCAAAATTGTTCATTTTTTCTTTTTTGATGTTTTTAATATAAAAAAAATTTGCGTTAAAAACATATTTTTAATAAATTTTTTAAATTAAAACTCTTTAGACCTGTCAGCGAGCAAAATGCAAATTGAAAAACTCATATGCTTCAAACATAAAGCACCTGTCAACAATTTTATTCCAGGTGATGCTTCGGTGTTACTGATTGGAGGAAAATGTACATCAACAATGCCAACTCACTGTCAATAATTGTACTGTACAACAGATGCCATTCAGCATGTGGATATAATTAGATTTAATTGAATACCTGAATTTTTCCTAATTAAGCAATAATTAACAAGGATTTTCAGTGGAGAAATCAAAGAAAACATTTTCAAAAACAGCTATTAGTTGTTTCATCTGTATGGACAAAGTAGAGAGGTGCACAAATTATTGAAATATTTTCTGGGGGTTCTCATGAACCATGTGTTATATGGGCTTGGAGTTAAATATAATACCCACTGGAACCCTTATATATTGCAGGCCTTTTAAGTTAATTTCATATTTTTGCCTAATAAAATATAACTCAGTAGCCAAAATTAGTTTGTGTGTTTGCTTCTAGCTTCATGTTGATTAAAAAAGATTTTATAACTCTCGGATATTTAAAACAATTATATATTTTTGAATATGTCTTTGAGTGATCCTACATTGCCCAAAGCAATTAGGGAAAATCTTGAGTTTGGTTTCGTTCAGCAACAAAATCAACCTTAAAAATTATTTTGTTGGTACATCTTTGATTTTAACTTTTCATTTTGATTTTCTGCAAGTATATAGGGTCATTTTGATCTCTTATTTTTCTTTCCTCTAAAACTATTCACCCAGTTTTTTTTATTTTTTTTATTCAAGATCTAATAAACTTGTATTGAATGAGAAGAAATCTCAATAAAAAATGCAGTTTCTTAAATATATTAATAAACTATTAATTAAGCAGCAAAGTGTTCATTATATTTTTAATAGTTTTGTAAGTGATTTTATTTTAATATAAAGTTGGCCAAAAATAACATCTTTCTATTCCCTTTGGTCATATGAATTTCGACCCTCCCACTTTCCAAATCTTGCCTATGCTACTGATGATACCTGGTAGAATTTTAATCCTCTTCCTTTATATGTTTACTTTCTCTGTCTAACATCATATATGTAACAATACATATTAATAATTACCTAATAACCTTTTTGTGTAATTCTGAACATATCCGAATGCTTTATGTTTGTTATTATAGTCCAGTCTAACTTTTTGTCATCATAAAAAAAAAAAAATAAAATAAACAAAAATTAAAATTTCCATTGTGTCCAAATAGCAACATGCTGCACATTGTATAAACAATATCCTTGGATGAATGCTTCAGGCTCAGGGAAGAGCATTCTACTGGGGTGCCACATACTGGCAGCCTTATCTACTTTTTTTTTTAATATTTCTTTAATGTATGTGCAGGATAGCTTGGGGGGGGATTTTGTAAGAGTGCTAAATTTCAGATTAATGAAAGAATATTGAGCAGCAGTTTGAATGAATAGAAAAGAGGAAATTGAACCAAACAGGGAAAAAATAAATAAGATTTGAAAACAAGTCTTGTCCTTTTCATAAGCTATTTATTAATATTTCATTTTTTATAGTCTTTGTCCTTCTTTCTCCTTAAGTGTAAATGACAGAATATACAAAATATATACATATATACAATGCTTATTGTCCATTGTGAGAGATGAATAACTGAATGCACTCACAAATTGTTGGATGATTACTTAGATATGCATGGAACTGTTGTAGCAACACAAAGTAATAGCATCATCCAGTAATGTTCTATTTATGACCACATTATTCAGAGGGTTTTACAACTAATCATTTTGCACAGAATACAATTATTAATTGTATTTAGCAGTTCGTGTGGGCTCAAACCATGGTGAAGTCAAACACGTGCTACTGCACTCCTGTCCAGTGGCTATGTCAGACCTTACAATGTAGGTAAACCTATAAATAGACAAGAAAAATAGTTTACAATGTGCACTATTACAGATAAAGGAAAGGGAAAAAAAAATGAGTTTGCTATTATAAATGAGATGAGACAACAAAATGCAACAGAAATATTGTATTAAACACTTAGAGGATAATAATAATAATAACAATGACAGTATTCTTATTTAATACCACATTGAATACATAAGATCAACCAGGAGATCCCAGAACAGTGGACTTTTACTATAGGGAAGTCAGTGTTGAAATTTAAATGAATAATTATAAGGTTAACAGAAAGCACAATTCACATTTTTACACAAACACAATTTTCTTAAATGAATATGTCTGTATTCTTTATTCTGTGATGGTCTACACATCAGACTTAAGGATATCATTAGCTTTATTTTGGAGTGTGGTGAACAAATTTTACCACTCTATTCAGGTTTGAAGTTAACATTGATGTATTTTTGAGAGAGGTGAATGAAACCCTAATTCCAACAAAATCCCAGATGTTCACATGATCTAATTCTCCTGTCATTTATTTCACCATTAAGGTAATCTTATTTACTGAAAAACAGTGTGCAAGATGGGGCAAGGAATTAAAATCCTCAAGAAGCAGTGGTGTGGCCAGGGAAGTAGGAAAATGAGTAGATTTGCAAGCCCATTTAAGGATTCTATAGTGCAGATACATTTCATAATGGAGGTGATTGATGCTGACCAGAGGTTAGAAGCATACATAATTCCAGAAAATATATAAATATTTATGCATTTTAAAATAATAAAATAATCTTCACTAGATCTAATTTCAATAGCCAGAAGTTTTTTAATTTTCTTACTAAGCTATTTTCTGTGAGTTAGGAGTTTATAAAGATTCCAAGAAACTTAACCTGGTGTGGAATCTGACAGTGCCTTTCAAAAATAACATTCCTGCATTACTCTTTAATTAATGATTAAAAATCTGAAGTTATTTCTAGCTTCCTGAAAATAGTCAAAAGTTTTACTGCAATAGTTCTTGAATTTTTTCTTTCTTACTGTTTTTGTAGAGTAATTAAATGTGAACACCCAAGTGCCGTACCTCTGTTTATGTAACAATTTTTCCATTTGCACGAACAGTGCCATGGGAACTGATTTTGCTACAAAGTTTTGAATTCTATAATTCTATGTTTGTTTAATGTTCAAGATTAATTGCCTTCCCACAAGTTAGGTAAACACTGCCACACAAGAGTTTTTTTTTTTTGAAAGATAGTAGTAGTATTTGCCATATTCATAACTGCAGTAATACTACACCAACCATAAAACTGATTCTTTATTAAAATGAAAATGGTGTAGTAAAAACCAGATAATAATTAAACTGGTAATAAAATAAAATACACTGTTTATACAATAAAACCATAAAAATAAAGCATACATAATATGTACAGTGAAATAATTTGCCATATAGTGCAAGGAAGCCACAGGCTTTTGATGCTTTGGCCAAAAAAGTTAAAAAAAAAAAAAAAACAAGTAGATAAGAAAAAATTTAAATTATGTGCTTCCTTCCTGACATAGATAACTGTTCAGTTGACTTTTAAATTTATTCAAACTGTCAGCCTCAACTACCTGTGAAGGCAACTTATTCTAATAATCAACAGTTTGCTGGCTAAAAGAAAACTTCTTACAATCTAGCCTAAACCTCATTCCCTGTAATTTGAATTTGACCCCTAGTTCTGGAATTCTATAACAGTGAAAATTCCACCTTCATTAATTTTACTAACCTCTCAGAGCCTTATAAACCACAGTAAGGTCACCTCTGAGGTAACCGGTTGCCAAGCTATGTAGCCCATATAATCAGAGTCTTTCTTTATACAGTCACCCTTTTGCCAATCTCACTTGCGAGTTGGCCCTTTCTTCCTCTACTCTTTGTAATTAGCATTACTAAAGTCACATGATGGAAGAAAGCACAATTACATAGCATCAGCCAAAAAAAAAAACAAAACAAATCTTCTAATTTCACCCATGCACTTGCTCCAAATGTTTGTCTAGTTCTGCCTTGAATCTATTTAAGCTATCAACTTCTACAACAACAATATATCATTGACATCCTGTATATCATTGACAAGACACCATGAGCTACTCTTGCAGACCATCTGCACTTCTCAGAAAACTTCATATCCGCCTGCACAATTACCCCCAGGTCCTTTTCATTCTCTACCACTGTCAGTGTAGTACCAAACAGTTGATACGTTAATCTGGGGTTACTGTTTCCTATATGCAGTACTTTACATTTGTCAATATTAAACCTCAGTTGCCACCTCTCAGCCCATCTGCTCAACTTTTCTAGATCCTGTTGCAGCAGCATACAGCCATTAACAACCCTGCCAACCTTCATATTGTCTGCAAACTTGGACATTAAGCTTGACATACCATCATCAAATATCATTACTAAATATAAAACAACAACAGACCTAACACTGAACCCTGGGGGCTTCACCAATAACATTAGTCCATCAAGAGCAGTGTCCATTGTTTACTACTCTCTGTCTGCTTCCACTCAACCATCCCTTTATCCATAGCAGCAATTTGCCTCCAATGCCACAGTGCTCCAATTTGTGCAGCAGTCTTCCATGTGCAACAGAATCAAAAGCATTTCAAAGATTCAAATATATGATATGAAAATTATTCTTTGCATCCAGTTCCTTTGTGACCACATCATAGTATCCAATCAAATTGATCAGAGAAGACTTCCCCTTAACAAACCCGTGCTGTGTCTGAGCTATAACTGAAGTCTTGTCTAGATGATCCTGCAGTGCTTCTTTAACCAGTGCCCCCATTAATTTCCCTAGAACAGAAGTTAAACTCACAGGCCTATAATTACGTGTGTCACCCTTTGAACCTCCTTTGTGAATTGGAGTTGCATTTGCACATCTCCAGTCTATGGGTACCTCCCATAATTATGAGAACTTCCCAAGGAAGCTCTCATAATTATGGCTAAGGGTTTGCTTACTCCCTTTGCCGCCTCCTTTAATATAATTGGATAGATCCCATCCACCCCAGGTGCCTTTCTTATGTTTAACTTCAACTTTGCTCTCAGTTATTACAAAATCATTAAGCACCTTGTTACAGTTTGATAAACTTCTGGCATTTTCCTCCCTTAATAACTCCTCATGTTTGATTTAGAGGCAAAATACTCATTCAGTTTGTTAGCCACCTGAGCAGGATCATCTGCAGTCAAACCATCGATATCAAAGTAGACAAATCTGATTCATCCCCTTCCTTCTAGAGTTTACATAAGTAAAGAACTCTTTGCTGTTTTTCTTTGCATTCTTTTCCAAAGATTTCTTGCAATCTTCCTTTGCCTGCCTAACCTCCTTTGTGACTTGGTTACAGACTAGCTTATATCGGTCATAGGCTTCAATATCACCTGTTAATTTATGTATCCCGTGCATTTTTCTTCTCTGCCACATATCTCATTAGTTCATCTAACATCCATTTAGGCCTAAACTTGAACAATATTTCTTAGTTGGTATGTAAAGCTTAGCAACTTCCAAGATTAATTCTTTGAATGCTTCTCATTTTGAATTTGCTGTTAGTAACATCATCAGTTGGTCCCACCATATAGAATTTAAATACTGTCTCAGACTACCATAGTCACCTTTAGGAAAGCAAAACCCTTCCCTTTAACTCTGATGGTAGTGACCTCTTTGAGTAAATTCCACTTCAGCACACTGTGATCACTGCCACCTAGTGGTTCCTTTATCTGCAGATTTTTAATGCATAGAGATCACTACTGATAATCAGATCGAGAGTATTACTCTCTCTAATTGCCTCCCAAACATGCTGCTGTAGAAAACAATCATCCAATAAATCCACAAAAGCCTTGCTAGTGTGTGAGTGATCAACCCACAAATTCCAGTCAGTATCTGGGAAATTAAAATCCCCCATTATAGGATACTCTGATTTACTGGCCCACTCTATTTCTCTGTAGAGTTTTTTATTATACTCATCAGAGTCATTAGACCTATAACACACTCCTACTCTCAGTTTCGCTTTCCCACTCCTTATGTCACAGCAAATTGAATCAACATTGGACTGTCCAGTCATGTCGACTGGCTGTACTTCCTCGGATTTTATGTGTTTCTTAACTAATAGCATAACCCCCTCCTCCCTTCCTATCCTGTCTATTCTTCCTGTACACATTGTACTCCTCAAATTTCAGTTCTGCATTCCTTATATCTGTGTGACACCAAGTCTGTGATATCCCAGTATCTGCCTTTGATGTTTTGACCAACATCTCAAATTCATCAAATTTGTTTACCAAACTCCTAGAATTGGTATACATGCAAGTATACATGCACCTGTTCCTATTCTTCATTAATTCTTCATAAATTATACAAGTGCATGTATACATTAAGTATGCATGCACCTATTCCTATTCATCATTAATTTTACTAACCTCTCCGGCGGGCGCCGCCTCCATAGCCAGGTGGGAAGGAGCAGCAGTGCATACCACATGCTTCTTGATTGGACCGGGGTACTACACTGACAGTGGTAGAGAATGAAAGGGACCTGGGGGGTGGTTGTGTAGGCAGATATGAAGTTCTCTGAGCAGTGCAGATGGGCTGCAAGAGTAGCTCATGGTGTATTGTCAATGATATATAGGAATTTTTCTAGCAGGGATAAGGAGGTGATTATTCCCTTATATAAGGCAATGGTCAGGCCACACTTAGAGTACTGTATACAGGCCTGGAGGCCTAATTTCAAGAAGAATGTAGAGCTGCTGGAACGAATACAGAGAAGGGCAACAAGATTAGTGAATGGAACAAAGGGGTGCTCTTTAGCATTAGCATTAGCATTAGCATTAGTAGAGGCATTTGATGCAAGAAAGCAAGCTTATGCAGCATCAGCCAAAAAAAAAAAAAAAAAAAAAAAAGTAACATAAATAAATAAAAATAACCACTTCCACTTCACCCCTCTGTTCGTTCGAAATACCTGTCCAGCTGAGCCTTAAACTTATTTAGGCTATCAACTTCCACGACAAGGGATGGAAGTCTGTTCCACCCACCAACCACCCGCTGGCTAAAGGCAAATTTCCGCACATCTATCCTACATCTGTCTTTCCTCAATTTGAATTTATGCCCTCTCAGGTGATTTTTCTGAGCTAGAGGAAGAATCCCATCAGCATTGAGCATGCTCAAACCATTCAAGGCTTTGTACACCTCTATCAGATCACCCCGCTGGTGCCTAGTTTCCAGACACTGTAATTTGCAAAACTTAAGCCTTTCTTCGTAAGAGAACCCCTTTGTCCCATTCACCAATCTAGTTGCCCTTCTCTGTACTCGTTCCAGCAGCTCTACATCCTTCCTGAAATGAGGCCTCCAGGCCTGTATACAGTACTCTAGGTGTGGCCTGACCATTGCCTTATACAAGGGAATAATCACCTCCTTATCCCTGCTAGAAAAATTCCTATATATCATTGACAATACACCATGAGCTACTCTTGCAGCTCGTCTGCACTGCTCAGAGAACTTCATATCTGCCTGCACCACCACCCCCAGGTCCCTTTCATTCTCTACCACTGTCAGTGTAGTACCACAGAGTTGATACGTTGCTCTGGGGTTGCTGTTTCCCATATGTAGTACTTTACATTTGTCAATGTTAAACTTCATTTGCCACCTCGAAGCCCATCTGCTCAACCTTTCCAAATCCTGTTGCAGCAGCATAGTGTCAGTAGTGTCCTTGACAACCCTGCCAACCTTCGTATCGTCTGCAAACTTGGACATTAAGCCTGATATACCATCATCAATATCATTTATAAATACAGAAAACAATAAAGGCCCCAATACTGAACCCTGAGGGACTCCACTAATAACATTAGTCCACGATGAGCAGTGTCCATTGATTACCACTCTCTGTCTTCTCCCCCTCAACCACCCCTTTATCCATAGCAGCAACTTGCCTCCAATGCCACACTGCTCCAATTTGTGCAGCAGTCTTCCATGTGCAACAGTATCAAAAGCCTTTCTAAGATCCAAGTATATAATATCAAAGTTATTCCCTGCATCCAGTTCTTTTGTGACTGCATCATAGTATCCAATCAAATTGGTCAGGCAAGACTTCCCCTTAACAAAACCATGCTGTGTCCTAGCTATAACTGAAGTCTTGTCTAGATGATCCTGCAGTGCTTCTTTCACCAGTGCCTCCATTAATTTTCCGGGAACAGAAGTTAAACTCACAGGTCTATAATTACTTGTGTCAGCCTTTGATCCCCCTTTGTGAATTGGGGTCACATTTGCACATCTCCAGTCAATGGGTACCTCCCCTGAGTCCAAGGAAGCTCTCATAATTATGGCTAAGGGTTTGCTTACCTCCTTTGCTGCCTCCTTTAATATAACTGGATAGATCCCATCCACCCCAGGTGCTTTTCTTGTGTTTATCTTCAACAATTTCTCCTCCACTTTGCTCTCAGTTATTACAAGATTCTCTAGCTTACTGCTAGAGTTGAATACACCTCTGGCATTCCCCTCGCTGAATAACTCCTCATGTGTGAATGTCGATGCAAAATATTCATTTAGTTTGTTAGCTACCCGAGCAGGGTCATCAACAGTTGACCCATCGATCTCAAGTGGACCAATCTGATTCATCCCCTTCCTTCTAGAGTTTACATAAGTAAAGAACTCTTTTCTGTTTTTCTTCGCATCCCTTGCCAAGGATCTCTCGTAATCTGCCTTCGCCTGCCTAACCTCCTTTGTAACTTGGTTACAGATCAACTTGTATCTATCATAGGCATCCGTGTCACGTGTTAATTTGTATGTATCCCATGCATTTTTCTTCTCTGCCATATGCCTCATTAGTTCATCTGACAACCATTTAGGCCTAAACCTTGAACAATATTTCTTAGTTGGTATGTAAAGCCTAGTAGCTTCCACGATAAGTTCTTTGAATGCTTCCCATTTTGAATTTGCTGTTGGCAATATCATCAGTTGATCCCACTGTATAGAATTTAAATACTGTCTCAGTCCATTGTAGTCGCCTTTACGAAAGCAATACCCCTTCCCTTTACCCCTAATGGTAGTTACCTCTTTGAGTAACTCCCACTTCAGCACACTGTGATCACTGCCACCAAGTGGTTCATTTATCTGCAGATTCTTAATGCATGAAGAATCACTACTGATAATCAAATCAAGAGTATTACTCCCTCTAGTTGCCTCCCGAACATGCTGATGTAGAAAACAATCATCCAATAAATCCACAAAAGCCTTGCTACTGTGTGAGTGACCAGCCCCCAAATTCCAGTCAATATCTGGGAAATTAAAATCCCCCATTATAAGACTCTCTGATTTACTGGCCCACTCTATTTCTCCGAACAGTTTCTTATTATACTCATCAGAGTCATTAGGCCTATAGCACACTCCTACTCTCAATTTTGATCTCCCAATGCTTATGTCACACCAAACTGACTCGACACTGCACTGTCCAGCGATGTCGACTGGCTTCACTTCCTTGGATTTTATGTGTTTCTTAATTAATAGCATAACCCCTCCTCCCTTCCTATCCTGTCTATCCTTTCTGTACACATTGTACTCCCCAAATTCCAGTTCTGCATTTCTTATATCTGTGTGACACCACGTCTCTGAAATCCCCACAATATCTGCCTTTGATGTTTTGAGCAATACCTCAAATTCATCAAATTTATTTACTAAACTCCTAGCATTGGTGTACACACAAGTATACATGCACCTGTTCTTTTTCTTAGCTACCCTAACACAACCCATGTGTTTACTTGTACCCCAATGATTCCCAGCAGTCTCTGAAATATCCTGCATCTTATTTTCCAGGCTGCGGCTCATTCCAATAGAAGCAGTGCAAGAATCACTTTCACCTCTGCCAGTGGCTACTGGTAATCTATTAGTCCTTGTATCCCCCCAATCTAGCAGTTTTCCGACCCACCTAACATTGCCTCGATAGCATCAGCAAACATTCTTGCACCCTTTCTATTTAAGTGTATCCCATCCCTGTAGAAGCAGTCTCTCCTGTTAACAAGTACAGACCAGGCTGAAAAAAATTCTACCCCTTGAGCCCTGCACAATCTTTCCAGGGCCTCTTACGAAGAAAGGCTTAAGTTTTGCGAATTACAGTGTCTGGAGACTAGGCACCAGCGAGGTGATCTGATAGAGGTGTATAAAGAATTGAATGGTTTGAGCATGCTCAATGCTGATGGGATTCTTCCTCTTGCTCAGAATAATCACCTGAGAGGGCATAAATTCTAATTGAAGAAAGACAGATGTAGGATAGATGTGCGGAAATTTGCCTTCCAGCAGGTGGTTGGTAGGTGGAACAGACTTCCATCCCTTGTCGTAGAAGTTGATAGCCTAAATAAGTTTAAAGCTCAGCTGGACAGGTATTTCGAATGAACAGAAGGGTGAAGTGGAAGTGGTTATTTTTTATTTATTTATTTTACTTTATTTTTTTTTGGTTGATGCTGCATAAGCTTGCTTTCTTACATCAAATGCCTCTACTAATGCTAATGCTCTCAGAGCCTTATAAACTTCAATCAGGTCACCTCTGAGGTCTTATAGCCTTAGTAGCTAATGCGCCAATAAAACCAAAACCAAACCAAACCAAACCTCTGAGGTGACTGGTTGCCAAGCTTTGTAGCCCACATAATCAGAGTTTTTCCTTGTACAGTCATCCTTTTGCTAATCTCACTATGCGAGCTGGCCCTTTCAAGAAGTTCAGTGTCTTTTTTCAGATGAGACCTCCATACCTGAACACAGTATTCCAAATGTGGTGTTTGAATTGTTGCCTTATACTGGTATTATGACCTCCCTATTTCTACAGAATAATGTGTTCAGTAAATCATCAATAGCACAATGGGCTTTCCTGGTTGCCTATTTACATTGGTCAGAAAACTCCCAGAACCCTTTCTTCCTCTACTGCTTTTAATTCGATCGCATTAAGTGTATAATTTATTTTGGGGTTGCTATTCCCCAAGTTTTTTTATTTGTTTATTAATTAAGTGGTCTCAGCCGAGCTGTGGCAACCCCATCGTCATTTACAGGTAAATTAACAGTACTCTAATATACTCCCTCTCCTGTTTGCCCAAGTACCGGGAGGGAAAGACTGCCACGACAAAACAGATACATATGAAAAAACTGAAAATAATTAAATTACATAAAAATAAATATAATTAAATATCAGCGTCCAAATTCTGTTTCAATCAACTCATTGCAAAGAGTTACATCTGCTCAGAGTCTGTTGGTACCAGGAACTCAATTTAGGAAAGCCAACAGCACAAGGAGCTGCTGAGAATAGAACTGGCAGCACAAGGAGCTGGATTTGCAGTGGATATAGCAAAATGCTGGATCCACAATAGATAAGGAAAAACATCATAGGGAGCTGTGTCTGAACAGCACAAAGAGATGCCATGGCAATTTCTTCCAGGGTTGGCAGCATCATAAACTGCCAAAGAATGCCTAGTGTAGACAGAAAACATTGCTGATATGAAAGTTGAATTTGGAATGGAAGTGTAAGATTTTGCTGCATTAAAACATAGCTGCCACTTTTCTAATCATTTTTGAAATCTGTTCAGGTCATCGTGAAGGAGTGCTGCTTGGCACTGATCATTAATGACTACCAATTTCTACAACTGCAAATTTTGAAATTACACCCATCCTTTCATTGATATTGTTTATGGAAATCAGAAACAATGGTCCAAGAACCAATCCTCAGTGGACTCCACTCCTGAAGTTACACCAATCTGAATAATATCCATTAATCACAACCTTCTACCCTACAGCCACCGAGCAACCCATCTTAGAATCTTTCCATATTCCTTATACAGTAACCTCTCAAGAGGGACTGAGTCAAATGCTTTGCTAAAATCCAAATAAACTATGTCAAAATTGTTCCCTACATCCAACTCATGAGTAACCATGTTAAAATAAAGCATGATTTTCCCTTAACAAAACCATGTTGTGTGTCCTTCAGAATGCCATATCTGTCTGAATGTTCCTGCATTGCACTCAATCATTGCCTCTAAGATTTTTACTACCATTAAAGTCAGACTAACAGGTCTGTAGTTATTGACTTCACCCTTAGAACTGCCTTCATGTATTGGCAATACATTTGCACTTCACCAATCCAAAGGAATCTGTCTTGAGTCCAGAAATGAAACTGCTAGATTGGGGGAATTCACAGACTAAAAAATTAACAGTAGCCACTGGCAGAGGCAAAAGTGATTCTTGCACTGCTTCTATGGTAATGAGCGGCAGCTTAGAGAGCAAGTTGCTGGGGACTTCAAGAGTTGCTGAGAGTCATCATGGAACAAGTAAATACATGGACTGTGTTAGCGTAACTAAGAGTAAGAACATGTGCATGTATACTTGCATGTACACTAATGCTACAAGTATAGTAAATAAAATTGGTGAATTTGAAGTGATGATCAAGATATCAAAGGCAGATATTACTAAAATTAAAATTACGGTTGCTCAGAGCGAAATGGACACAAATATAGATTGTAACAGGTTTAATAGGAAACATACATATATTGGATGTACGTTTCCTATTAAACCTGTTACAATCTATATTTGTATCCATTTCACTCTGAGCAACCGTAATTTTAATTTTAGTAGTAATGAATCCAGAGCGCATAGGCCTCTTTAATCATAAAGGCAGATATTGTTGGAATATCAGAGACATGGTGTCACAGAGATATAAGTAGGGCAGAATTAGAATTTGGGGAATACAGAAAGGACAGACAGGGTAGGAAGAGAGATGTTGTTAGTTAAGAAACACATAAAATCTAAGGAAGTGCATCCAGTCGACATGGGTGGACAGTGCAATGTGGAGTCTGTGTGGTGTGACATAAACACTGGGAAAGGGAAAATGAGAGTAGGAGTATGTTATAGGCCTAATGACTCAGATGAGTAGAATGAACAGTTGTGCAGAGAAATAGAATTGGCTAGTAAATCAGAATGTCTTGTAATGGGGGATTTTAACTTTCCAGATATTGACTGGAACTTCTGGGTTGGTCACTCACATACTAGCAAGATTTTGTGGATTAATTGGATGATTGTTTTCTACAGCAGCATGTTCAAGAGGCAATCAGACGGAGTAATATCCTTGATCTGATTATCAACAGTGATTATTCATGCATTACGAATTTGCAGATAAAGGAACCACTAGGTGACAGTGATCACAGTGTACTGATGCAGGATTTACTTAAAGATGTAACTACCATCAAGGGAAAAGGGAAAGGTTTTTGTTTTCATAAAGGTCACTACAGTGGTCTCAAACAGTTTTTAAATTCTATACAGTGGGATCAACTGATGATGTTACCAACGGTGAATTCTAAATGGAAAGCCTTCAGGGACTTAATCTTGGAGGCTACTAGGCGCTTCATACCAACTAAGAAATACTGTTCAAGGTTCAGGCCTAAATTGATGTTGGATGAAATAATGAGGCTTTTGGCAGAAAAGAAAAACGCATATAAATTATCAGGTTACACACAAGCCTACGGCAAAGATAAGCTAGTCTGTAATCAAGTCACAAAGGAGGTTAGGCAGGCGAAGGCAGATTACGAGAAATGCTTGGCAAAGAATGCAAAGAAAAACAGCTTTACTTATGTAAACGCTGGAAGGAAAAGGGATGAATCAGATTTGTCTACTTTGATATTGATGGTTTGACTGCAGATGATTCTGCTCAGATAGCTAATAAACTGAATGAGTATTTTGCCTCTACATTCACACGTGAGGAGTTATTAAGGGAGGAAAATGCCAGAAGTTTATCAAACTGTAACAGGGTGCTTAATGATTTTGTAATAACTGAGAGCAAAGTGGAGGAGAAATTGTTGAAGATAAACATACGAAAGGCACCTGGGGTGGATTGGATCTGTCCAGTTATATTAAAGGATCAGAGGAAATAAGAAAACCCTAAGCCATAATTATGAGAGCTTCCTTGGACTCAGGGGAGGTATCCACGGACTGGAGATATGCATATATATGTGACCCCAATTCACTAAGGAGGATCAAAGGGTGACACAAGTAATTACAGACCTGTTAGTTTAACTTCTGTTTCAGGGAAATTATTAGAGGCAATGGTTAAAGAAGCACTGTAGGATCATCTATACAAGACTTCAGTTATAGCTTCGAGACAGCATGGGTTTGTTAAGGGGACATCTTGTCTGACGAATTTGATTGGATACTATGTTGTGGTCACAAACGAACTGGATGAATAGAATAACTTTGATATTATATACTTGGATCTTAAAAAGGCTTTTGATGCTGTTGTACATTGAAGACTGCTACACAAATTGGAGCAGAGTGGCATTGGAGGCCAATTGCTGCTATGGATAAAGGGATGGTTGAGTGGAAGAAGACAGAGAATGGTAATCGATGGACACTGCTCTTCATGGACTAATGTTATTAGTTGAGTCCCCAATGGTTCGGTATTGGGTACATTGTTGTTTTCTGTATTTATTAATGATGTTGATGATGTTATATCAGGCTCAATGTCCAAGTTTGCAGATGATACGAAAGTCGGCAGGGTTGTTAATGACACTAATGATGGTACGCTGCTACAACACAATCTAGAAAAGTTGAGCAGATGGGCTGAGAGGTGTTAACTGAAGGTGAACATTGACAAATATAAATTATGCATATGGGAAGCAGTAACCCCAGAGTAATGTATGAACTGTGTGATACTACACTGACAGTGGTAGAGAATGAAAAGGACCTGGGGGTAATTGTGCAGGCAGATATGAAGTTTTCTGAGCAGTGCAGACGGTCTGCAAGAGTAGCTTATGGTTTCTTGTCAGTGATATACAGAAATTTTTCTAGCAGTGATAAAGAGGTGATTATCCCCTTATATAAGGCAATGGTCAGGCCACACCTTGAGTACTGTATACAGGTCTGGAGGCCTCATTTTAAGAAGGAAGGATGTAGAACTGTTTCAATGAGTACAGAGAAGGGCAACCAGATTAGTGAATGGAGGGGAGGCCTCATTTTAGGAAGGATGCAGAGCTGCTGCAATGAGTAAAGAGAATGGAAACAAGATTGATGAGGGGAATAAAAGGTTGCTCTTACCAAGAAAGACTTTAGTTTTGCAAATTACAGTGTCTGGAGACTAGGCACCTGCAAGGTAATCTGATTGAGGTGTATAAAGCCATGAATGGTTTGAGCATGCTCAATGCTGATGTGATCCTTCCTCTTGCTCAGAATAATCGCCCAAGGGGGTACAGATTCAAACTGAGGGAAGACAGTTGTAGGATGAATGTGTGGAAGTTTTCGTTTAGCCAGCGGGTGGTTGATTGCTGAAACAAACTTCCATCTGTCATCATAGAAATTGATAGTTTAAATAGATTCAAGCAGAACTAGACAAATATATATTTTTTGATGATGTTATATAAGCTTGCTTTCATCCATCATGTGCCTTTACTAATGCTAATATTCATTGCTATTAACCAATTATCACAGGTATGATGAGTAAATGGAGGTATGAGATAAATGGCAGAGACTGTTACTATGAGGGAATGAGAGACATATTCAATCAAAATAAAATAGCTTTTATAACATTTAGGTGTGTCAGAGATAAAAATAAAATCCCAGCACCTGTTTTGCTATGCCATGTAAACAATTTTTAATTTTTACCAAAATTGCTATTGATTGCAGTGGCTCAGAATCCCTCAGGCAAATTTATTTTAAGATGATAAAATCAAATGAGCCAAAAAATAATATTTGATACAGTAATTCAGCTTTATTTCTAACATTTTGTATGTAATCTGTAGTTTAAGAGAAGATATAACTCTAATAACCTATAGGCAAGAAGGCTGCTTAGGTACAGAACTTAGTTTATTCTTGTAACAGTTAATATTATTCAGAAGCTGTTTTTTGGAACAATTGTCCAAAAAAGTGATTCTAACTGGAATTGGCAGAATTTTTAAAGAATCTATAAATCATCAGTCAGACGAGATTGCACATTTTGATTTTTAGGGCATTAACCACAGTAAGAGTTTGAAGGTAAAGGTCTATCTCATGCTCCAATCTTTCTGTCTGATTTTCTTCCTCCAAACATTTTCAGAAAATTTAATCCCTTGCAGCTGTTAAAGGCAGTTGAGTCAAGTCTGAATTTTGCTTTGACAGAGAGTATTAGCATTAGTAGAGGCATATAATGCAATAAAGCAAGTTTATACAGCATCAGCCAAAAGAAAAAAAAAAGAACTTCCCATTTTACCCATCCATTTTCTCTCCAAAACTTTGTCCAGTTCTTCCTCAAATTTATTTAAATTATCAACTTCCACAATGAGAGATGGAAGTTTGTTCCAGCAATGAATTGCCTGCTGGTTAAAGCATCTGTTCTGCAGGGATTAAACTTTCCTCAATTGGAGTTTATGTACCCCTCAGGATCGTAATATGAGCAAGAGGAAGAATCCTATCAGCATTGAGCCTGCTTAAACCATTCAAGGCCTTATACACCTCAATCAGATCACCTCGCAGGTGCCTGGTCTCCAGATGCTGCAGTTTGCTGAACTTAAGACTTTCTTGGTAAGAGCAACCCATTATTCCCTTCACCAATCTTGTTGCTCTTCTCTTTACTCGTTGCAGCAGCTCTACATCCTTCCTAAAATGAGGCCTCACCAACCTTTGTATCACTGCAAGCTTAGACATTAATCAATATCATTAATAAATATTGAAATCACCAATCATGGCGATTTCAGTATTTACATTTACATTACAGTATGTACATTTGTACATACAAAAGTACATACATACTCTTTCTTTACTGTTTTTAATTCATACCAACAAGTGTATAAGTTATTTAAGGGTGCTATTCTTCCCCAATTGTCGACACAGTGACAATGCAATATTATTAATAATAGCACATGTAATGATTCCAATTAGAACACCTACAGCACTTCTTTGTTTATAAAATACAATTCATGATGTATTTATCTCATATGTAAATTGGGTACACTATGGCAAATGTAATGCCATTTTTTAAAAGCTGACATCTGGAAAAAAAAATGACACATATATAGTAAGCTAATCCTATCTGGTAAGGAATTATTAAAACAGTGCTATTTGTTTCAGAAATTATAACATATACTACTAGTGAAACAGACTACAATCAGATCCCTCCCCTCCCTCCATGAGGAGCAACCTGTTCTCCTTCTGCATATACTGCAGCCAGATGACTCTGCTTCCTATCATCTGAAGGTTAAATTGCTTTATTTTCTAAAATATTTTAACTTATGTAAACTAAATTGATTTATGCACATTACATGTATGTGTGTTGCTATATGTGAGTTAGTATTAGTACTATAATAGTTAAATGCTGCAAGGAAGCAGGCATTTTCAGCATCTGGAAAAAAAAAAAAAAAGTTCTATCATTCATATCTTCTCCTTCACCAAAAAGCATGCTTATCCAATTTCTCTTTGAATCTTATCAAACTATGAACCTCAACCACTGTGGCATTCCAGTAATCTATAACATGTGCTCTGGGAGTAAAATTAATGAGATCCAGAATTTAGTTTTTGTGTGCCTAGTTCTCTCTTCTGCCAGTGAAAACATACTTTCCTTGTTCATTTTACTGATTCCCTTCAGACTTGTATACTTCTATGAAATCTTCACCTCCCAAGATGTCTGGTTGACAAGCAGTGTGTGTGTGTGTGTGTGTGTACTTTTTAAGCCATCCTTCAAATCGATATCAATATCAATTTGCACCCTTGCCAATCTGATTGCTCTTCTCCTAACCCTTTTTAGAAATGGGGGTAAATAATGTCAAAGTTCTTTCTTGTATCTAGCTGTTTTATGACTTTGTCATGATAATTAATTAGATTGGTTAAGGCAAGACTCCCCCCATCATGAACCCATGCTGTGATCACAGCATGGGTTCGTGCATTCCTATTGAGATAACCAATGCATTCCTATTGACAGGGGCAGGCTGTCCCAAGAGTGCAATGCATCTGGGCGGCAACGTTCAAGGAGCATCTGAAAACCTGTAACTTACATACAAATATGAAGAAAACTTTAAAGGGGCACCAAATTTCAATTGGCACCTGGGTGGCAATTGACATTTGGTGCCACATACTCTAGGAACACCCCTGCCTATTGAGACGATCCTGTATTGTGTTCTTAATCATAGTTTCCATTATATTACCCACCAGTGAAATCAAACTCACTGGTTTTTGGTTGCACCTCCATTATGGATGGGGGAGGGGGAATGTCAGCACTTCTCCAGTCCACAGGGACCTTCCCAGATCCCCCTGAACTGGAGGAACCTTTAATGAAGATCTCATTAACATCCACAGTGGGATGATGCACCAAAATCTATTTTGGAATTATTCAAAACAGTTTTTAATTGGCATCTCTATATTAATGACTATAATAAGTGCTAGCATATACACTGAGCAGACAGAAATCATGGGATACTTTCCTAGTAATGGATAGGCCCACCTTTCACCCAGATAAGGGCAGTCACATGGCGAGGCATTGAGTCCACTAGTTCACAAAAGCATTCCACAAGTATTTCCACCCATGCTTGCTGCACCGCTGTCCATAATTCCGTTGCATTCCTGGGTGGAGGATCCAAAACTTGAACGGACCTTTCCACAGCATCCTAAAGATGCTCCATAGGGTTCATGTCCAGTGAACATGGAGGCCATTCCATGGTGGTAAAATCTGCAGAATGCTCTTCGAACCATGTCACCACGGCTCTGTGGGAGAGGTGCATTGGTCTGCTGGAAGAGTCCAGCAGACCAATGCACGGGGGTGCACGATGACCATGAAGGGATGCAGGTGGTCTGCAAGGATGGACACATAACCTGGACCATTCAGAGCTGCATTTAAACATACAAGAGGTCCCATCATGTGCCAGTTGAAGACTCCCCAGACAATTACTGACTGTCCACCTGCCTGAACAGTTCCTTGTTGACATGACAGGTGCATAGCTTAGTGTGGTTTCTGCCAGATATGCACCCTCCCGTCCACTCAAAATAACTGGAAGTGGGACTCATCGGACCAGGAGACCTGTCTTCAATCATCCACAGTCTAGTGCCGATGTTCTTTCACCCAGTTTTTTTTTTTTTTTTTTTTTTATGTGAACCCCAAACACGAGAGGTATTAGAACCTATAGTACTTAGTACCGTGCTTGGGTTGGAGGTTGAGAAGACGAAAGAAGATATTTGTTGACATTGGACTTGAACTTCTGTAGATTGTAATTTTCAGGAAATGCGTATGAAGGAAGGTTGTTCCAGAAAACGGCGGTTGAATGAATAAATGAGGAAGATGAAAAGTTGGTTCTGTGGGTTTGAAGTTGGACAGTAAATGGATGTTGGCTGGTGGCGGCACTTGTTCGGACTGTTTTGAAAGAGAGAGCAGGAATTATAGAAGCCAATTCAGAAGAACAGTGCCCATGGAAGTATCTGTAGAAGAGGCATGCAGCAGAAACAGTGCGTCTATGAGAAAGCGAGTGGAGAGACTCTGTTAGAAATGAGTCATTAATTAATCTAACTGCCCTCTTCTGAATGGAATCAAGAAGCCTGAGAGAGGTTTTGGGGGCACCACCCCAGATGTGGGAACAATATTTCATGGCAGGGCGGATTTGCGATTTATACAGAGTGAGCAGCTGTTTGGAAGAAAAGTAACGCCGAGAGCGAAAGAGAAAACCAAGTTTTTTAGATGCAGAGGAAGCAATATTTGTAATATGCTTGTGCCAAGAGAGATTAGAAGTCAGGGTAATCCCCAAAAGAGATATATCCTTTTGCCTAGAAATTGGAGTGTCACTAAAGATAAGCATAGGAGCAGAAGAATCCTTTTTGCGAGATATAAGACAAGACTGAGTTTTAGAAGGGTTGAAATCAACTAAGTTGTCTTTGCCCCACTGGAGAATTACCTGAAGATCGGCATTTAAGGAATTGGTAGCAGATTTTCGAGAAATTGAAGCTGATTGAGCAGGACAAGATTTCTCAAAATCGAAAGTTGAATGCAATGTGCTATCATCGGCAAAACTATGGATAGGATTTCCAGTCAATGGAAGAAGGTCATTGATATACAAGAGGAAAAGAGTGGGGGAAAGAACTGAACCTTGGGGGACACCGGCATTAGTGGAGAAGTTAGAAGACAGAGAGCCCTCTACCATCACCCTCAGTGAGCGATCAGAGAGAAAACTGGATAACCAATTACTAAAAACAGTTGGCAAACCATAAGATGGAAGCTTGTTTAGAAGACCTTTATGCCAAACACGATCAAAAGCCTTTGAGATGTCAAGAGCAACTACTTGTGTTTCACCGAACCTTTCCATTGAAGTAGTCCATAAATGGGTTACATAAGCCAGAATATCACCAGTGGATCGACACTGACGGAATCCATACTGGTGATCGTTGATCAGACAGAAGGTTTCTAGGTAGTTTAAGAGCTGGCGGTTAATTGATTTCTCCATTACTTTAGAAAGAGTAGAAGTAATTGCAATGGGAGGGATTTGTCACCCTTTTTAGGAACTGGCTGGATATGAGCAAATTTCCAAGCAGAAGGAAAAACACCTTTGGAATAAGAAAGTGAAAAAAGGCGGCAAAGAATAGGAGTAAGTTCAGGAGCACAGATTTTGAGAACAAGTGGAGAAATACCATCAGGACCTGGAGCTTTCTTAGCATCAAAATTCATCAAAATCCTTCTGATATCCTTTTGATGGAAGACCACAGGAGGCATTGAATGGACCGTGTTGGGAATGGTGGGAGGTGTTTTACCAAGTTCATTAATACATGAGCTGGAAGAAAAATGGGATGCTAGCAGGTCAGCTTTATCCTTGGCTGAAGTGACAACAGAACCATCTGGTTTGGACAGAGGTGGAAGCAGAGATGGGCAAAAGTTGCGGCCAATAGCTTTGGCAAGAGACCAGAATGCTCGGCTACCATTAGGGCAAGAAGCAAGTTTTCTACACTTAGCCTGTTCAAACTCTAGTTTGGACTGATTAATAACTGCTTTACTGCTTTGGTGTAGGCAGAAAATGAAACTGAAGAATTAGAAACAAGCCAATTACGATATGCAACATTCTTCTCTTGAACAGCCTTAGCACATTTATTGGAAAACCAAGGTTTAGATAAAGGACGAGATTTTAAAGTGGAGTGTGGGATAAAGGATTCCATTCCTGCAAGAATAATTTCACTGACACGATCTGAGCAAACGTTGACATCAGGAGTTTTGAAACAGTAATCCGACCAAGGAAAAGAAGAAAAGAAGTCTCGCAGGTCATCCCATTTTGCATTCTTGTAATGCCAAACAACACGAGGTTGGGAATAGCCATGAGATAAAGGTTCCATTGGAGAAGAGACAATCACCAAGTTGTGATCTGAAGTGCCTAAAGGACCTCTCACTTCGACCGTGTACTTAGAAGGGTTGTTTGTGAGAAAAAGATCAAGCGTATTGGCTGTATGATTCGGATTGTCCGGTATTCTTGTAGGTAAATGAACAATCTGTGCTAGGTCATTAGTAATTGCAAAAGCCTCAGCATCTCGACACCTGCTGGGTCGGTGTGACTAGAAAACGGAAGCCAGCTGGAGTTATGTACATTAAAATCACCAAGGAAAATTACCTCACTGTTAGGAAAGTTGGACTGAAGAAAGTCAAGTTGCAACGAGAGGAAATCAAAGAGCTCCAAGTGATTAGTGGAGTTGGGAGAACGGTAGAGACAACAGATGAATTTGACACAATGAGGTAGAGAGATTTTAAGCCAGAGAAGATCAAAGAGAGGAGATTCCAAATTGCCAAGTCTCTGACAGGGAATATCAGAACGGACATATGCACAAGTACCACCTTTGAGGCGAAAGGAATCATACAGCGAATAATTTGGGCATCTGAGATGAGCAGTAGTTGAATCAACCGATAACTGAGATTCTGTCAGAAAAAGTACATGTGGTTTGGCAGACTGCAAGTGGAAATGGACATCGTTGAGATTAGAATTGAGACCACGTATATTTGTGAAATGAATTAGGAAGTCCTTGGGAGGTTTAGATCTTTTCGCAGATAAGCTTGTTCTATTAGTTTGACAATTCATGGTGTATTCAATAGTAAGAAAAAGTGGGTGGGAAGCTGTATGAAGTAATTTTTTTGGATATGGTGTACATATGGTGAAATTTTTGGATATGGTGTACATGTGGTAAGAATATACCCAGATCCTTGACATAACGTGGCCTCGACAATGCTCCCCGCATACATACTACTCGGACTCCCTCCAATCACTATCTGGCAGAGTAGAGGTAGCAAGATTATACACTAGCTGATCCGGAAGCCTCCTAGAGAGTTACCAATAGGTTTGGTCCGGTGTACTAACTAGCAGCCGGCCTGCGAAAACCATTTTAGAGCTGTACCCTCGAAATGTAAGGAATATTGGATCTTGCCACGACGTTCATCATAACCTCAAAAGTCATCAATCATACTGCATGATGGAAGAGATAGGGAAGGGTTGACCGGAACTTAGCTCTAGAGACTAAACATGGGTTCCACCACTTCAAGCCTCCAATAAGCAAAGTGGTGGTATTTCACCGGTTGATGAGAGTCATGTACCACCTAGTACTGCCTGGTAACATAGAGGGGCGGCATTCCTCCATGTGGTGTGGGCGCCACACCTCGACCCCTGCTTACGTTGGTTCGCACCTGGGTGGTCACCCACCATGTGCTTGTGCATGGAGGTTATACCCAGGATTACTAACAGTCCCACCATCGTGAAGGTGCAAGCAGAGGATTTGGCTGTCACAGACCGTCCGGACTTCGCCGAAATTGGGTCCACTTGACTTGAGTGTCACCCGAATATCAGTTCCATCAGCGTTTTAGACTCCCAGGTAGCAAGTACAGCTTGTCTGGCATATCTGAGAGAATGTCTTTGACAACCTCAAGGACCAGCTAGGTCCTTGAGGTTGAGGTCTAGCGTCTAGGTTGAGGCCTAGAGTCTTGTGTCGTGGTGTTAGCAATGGGAGTCTGGTGGGTCGGCAGCTTCCATAACCTATTAGTATTAGTAACGGCCGTATGGTGCAAGAAAGCCTATGGCTTATGCCGCACCAGCCAAAAAAAAAAAAAAATCCGAACAAAACAATGATAAAAACAAAAATTAAATAAATAAATAAATAATAATTAATAAATAAATAAAAATAATAAAATGAAATAAAAAATAAATAAAGAGGAATTTAATCCTATCATCCTATGCGCTTCCCTTACCCGAAAGTACTATCCAGATGACCTTTGAATTTCCCCAAACTGTCGGCCTCTACCACCCACGAAGGCAACTTATTGCCTTCGTGCAACTTATTGCCAAATTATTGCCTATTAAAATATTGTAGCTAATAATCGCCTGGAGGCACCTCCGTAGCCAGGTGGGCAGGAGCAGCAGTGCATAGCACACGCTTCCTGATTAGACCAGGGTTTGAGCCCATGACCACCAAATATGGAGGATGTGGAAAGGTCAGGGAATGACCACCACATATCCCCGGAGCAATATGGCCTTAGTTGCTAATGCTCCTAAAAACCAAACAGCAACAACAATGATCGCCTGATGGTCTTGGCGGAGACATTTCCGGCACCTCCCTCGTTGAATTCAGTGGTGATTTGTGCCACTGTCGCTCTCCAGTTGGCTGAAACAATGTAAGACAGACATCAATGGCCACATTCATTCACCACCTTTCTCCACCCACAGCACTGTCCACGATAAGATGTTATTCTGGAAATGGTATATTCCCAATACACTCTTGATACTATCGAACATTGATAGTGTAATTTCTATACCACCTTGGCGATAGAGTGACCCATGTGTCGGACACCCACTATCATCCTTCTTTCAAAGTTGGTTAACTCACAACATTTATCCATACTGACATTGAATTACTGTCTATGTGAGTGCAGTGTGCCTATATACCTGCCAAGCGGTGGGTTTGTCCACTAGCGACAGGGTTGACAGTGTCACTTTCCCCAGGAATCAGGTACCCATGAATTCTATCCTTTCAGTGTATGTCATCTAGCACAGGGATTTTCAGGATATTTTTTTTAATAGGCATATCTTCATCTGAGAGTCTGAGGGCCTCCATAGCCGAGTGGTCAGGAGCGGGAGTGCAGTAGCACACGCTCTTTGAGTAGACCAGGGTTCAAGCCCCTGACTGCTGAATATGGTCGATCTGCCAACCCGCAGTGGACCAGCGTGGCAGATTATGGTCCATTTCCCTCAGCATGAATTGTTGAGGAGGCTTCCATCCTGCAGTGGGTTGATAATGGCTGCACTTTACTTTTTTTACATCTGAGAGTTTAATTTCATGTATCCTGTATGTATTTACTTATTTGTAATGGTACCAGTATGTGATGCACAAGTATAATGGTTTGGAAGCCCCTTTTTATAAAGGATTCATATTTGAATGAGGACAGAGAAGAGAAACAAAATTAGCCAGGGGCAGAAAAGGAAATTCTTACCAAGAAAGACTTCAGTTCTGCAAATTCTTCAGTTCTACACAAGTATACACAAAAACCCCGGAATGAGGATAAAAATCCTGGCAAAATTCTATTGGCTATTGGAATTAATCTGTTACTTATAAATTAACTGCTGGCAGGTCTCTTGCCTGTATGCACATCAGGTTTCTGGGAGCATCGGCAAGAGGAGTCTGTCAGCAGGTAAGAATTTAATCTCTTTGTATTTACCTGATTTAATATCTGGTTCTATTGTAACAATAATCCAAACTTAGAATTGTTTATTTGTAAATCGTAATTGTAATATTAATAATATTGATAATTGTAATATTAATAATATTGATAATGGTAATCGCAATATTGGTAACTGTATTCATATTTTTGTTCCCCAACAGCATGGTGTTGATGACAGGATCAGTAAGAAACCTGAAACGTTACCTTAATATACAGTAGTTTAGGCGAATAACTTAATAAACTACATTATTAATTTTGCATGGTATAAGAGTGGTATTATCTTTATAATAATCTTAATGAAGTCAACTAGGTTTTCTTTTCTTAGGGAATTTGTGATAAATATTCAAGAAGTAGTTTATGAACAGTATTTCTCAAAGTTAAATGTGAAGTGTAGTGTGCTGTCATCAACAAACTGTGGATGGCATTTATTTACAGTGAGTGGTAAAAGGTTATCAATATATAAGAGCAAAGGAGTGGAGAGGGAACCATTTCCCATTGCATTCAGCTAGCAGCATGAGAGAACTAGGATATCCTATTGTAAAAATAACCATAAGATGGAAACTTATTTAGAAAACCTTTAGGCTAAATGTGACAAAAAAAAGCCTCAAAATTATCAAACGTAACAGCTTGTGCTTTTCCGAACTTTGCCATTAAACTTGTTCCAAGATGAGTAATATACCAAGAAAACCCTGATGGATTGAGACTTACAGAATCCATACTGGTGATCATTACAGGTGGAAGGTTTCAGAATAGCATAAGATCTGATGGTTGATTCATGTGGAACATCAAACACTTTACTGAAACCTAACTATATAATGTCAAAATTATTTTATGTGGGATATACTTAAAAATATTAGTAATATTTTTAAGTATATCCCACTATCAAAGTAAAGTGAAGGGATACTGCTTTTGTAAATGTAGCTACAATGGTCTTAAACAACTTTTAAATTCTTTTCAGTGGGCCAATGGGAGATGTTACCAACTGCAAATTCTAAATGGAAAGCATTCAGGGAAGTAATCATAGAAGCTTCTAAGTTTTTTTACAAAAATAAAGAGATATTGTTCAAGAATGTCGTAGGTGAAGTAAACATTGGCAGTGAGCTAGATGATTTTCTAATAACTGAGAGGAAAGTGGAGGAGAAATTGTTGAGGATAAACATAAAAAAGGCACCCGGGGTGGATGGGATCTATCCAGTTATATTAAAGGAGGCAGCAAAGGAAGTAAGCAAACCCCTAGCCATAATTATGAGAACTTATTTGGACTCAGGGGAGGTACCCATAGACTGGAGATGTGCAAATGTAACCCCAATTCACAAAGGAGGATCAAAGGCTGACACAAGTAATTATAGACCAGTTAGTTTAACTTCGGTTCCAGGAAAATTAATGGAGGCACTGGTTAAAGAAGCACTGCAGGATCATCTGGACAAGAATTCAGTTATAGCTCAGACACAGCATGGTTTTGTTAAGGGCAGGTCTTGTCTGACCAATTTGATTGGATACTATGATGTAGTCACAAAAGAACTGGATGCAGGGAATAACTTTGATATTATATATTTGGATCTTAGAAAGGCTTTTGATACTGTTGCTCATGGAAGACTGCTGAACAAATTGGAGCAGTGTGGCATTGGAGGCAAATTGCTGCTATGGATAAAGGGATGGTTGAGTGGCAGAAGACAGAGAGTGGTAATCAATGGACACTGCTCAACGTGGACTAATGTTATTAGTGGAGTTCCTCAGGGTTCAGTGTTGGGTCCATTGTTGTTTTCTGTATTTATAAATGATATAGATGATGGTATATCAAGCTTAATGTCCAAGTTTGCAGACGATACAAAGGTTGGCAGGGTTGTTAAGGACACTACTGACACTATGCTGCTGCAACAGGATCTGGAAAGGTTGAGCAGATGGGCTGAGAGGTGGCAAATGAAGTTTAACATTGACAAATGTAAAGTACTACATATGGGAAACAGTAACCCCAGATCAACGTATCAGCTCTGTGGTACTACGCTGACAGTGGTAGAGAATGAAAAGGACCTGGGGGTAATTGTGCAGGCAGATATGAAGTTCTCTGAGCAGTGCAGACAAGCTGCAAGAGTAGCTCATGCTGTCTTGTCAATGATATACAGGAATTTTTCTAGCAGGGATAGGGATGTGATTATTCCCTTTATTAGGCATTGGTCAGGCCACACCTTGAGTACTGTATACAGGTCTGGAGGCCTCATTTCAAGAAGGATGTAGAGCTGCTGAAACGAGTACAGAGAAGGGCAACAAGATTAGTGAATGGAACAAAGGGTTGCTCTTACGAAGAAAGGCTTAAGTTTTGCAAATTACAGAGTCTGGAGAATAGGCATCTGCGAGGTGATCTGATAGCGGTGTATAAGGCTTTGAATGGCTTGAGCATGCTCAATGCCGATGGGATTCTTCCTCTTGCTCAGAATAATCACCTGAGAGGGCATAAATTCAAATTGAGGAAGGATGGATGTCGGATAGATGTGCGGAAATTTGCCTTTAGCCAGCGGGCAGTTGGTTTGTGGAATAGACTTCCATCCCTTGTCGTGGAAGTTGATAGCCTAAACAAATTTAAGGCTCAGCTGGACAGGTATTTCGAACGAACGGAGGGGTGAAATGGGAGTAGTGGTTGTGTTTTTTTTTTTTTTTTTTTGGCTGATGCTGAATAAGCTTGCTTTCTTGCATCATATGCCTCTACTAATGCTAATGCTAAGATTAGGCTAAATGATGTCAGATGAACTGACAAGACAAGTGGGAGAGAAGAAAAAGAGGGATGGGAGGATTGTAAATTTTCAGGGAACACAGAAACCTAGAGTAAGTACAAAGTAGTCTGCAATTAAGTCACTAAGGGGACTGTCAAGCTAAGAATGATTAGCAGAAGTTCTTGGCCAAGAATGCAAAGAAACATTGTTCTTCTTCATATTATTATTATTATTAGCCATATGGTGCAAGGAAACCTGAGGCTTAAAGAGAGAGAGAGAGTGAGCGAAGTAGAAGGGAATCAACGAGAAAGAGAAGAATGATGATATCCAGCTCCGGACCCTGGGTGTGCCAAGCCCATATTCATCAGATGTGAGCCCCTTTCTTGCTTATGTTAACGCTAAAAGGAAAGGGATGAACTGCATTGGCCCACTAAAAATGAATGGCAGAGCTATTGATGATCCCATTCAGATTTCTGATAAAACTAAATAAATATTATGCATCTACATTCCCCTTAAAGAATTAATTTGGAATGGGAATACCAGAATAAAGCAAGTTATGTGGGAGCTAAATGATTTTGTGATAACAGAAGTGTAGGAAAAACTGTTGAAGCTAAAAGTAAACCAAGCACCTAGAATCTGTGAAATTATATTAAGAGCAGAAGCAAATGAGGTAAGCAGGCTTTTGGGCATAATTATGAGGGCATCCTTGGATTTAGGTATTCCCTATAAATTGAGTGTCCATAAAAGGGGATAAAATGGCAAAGTGAGTAATTACAGACCATTAATTAAATTCCATTATTTTCCCTGGAACAGAGGTCAAGCTTACAGACCTGAAAGGGATGGTTGAGTGGCAGAGGGCAAAACATAATTATAAATGGATGCTGCTCTTCTTGGACTAATGCTGTTAGTGGAGTACATCAGGGGTCAGAGATTGGCCTTTGCTGTTTTCAATATTTATTAACAATATTGATGAAGGCATATCAAGCTTATTATCTAAGTTTTCAGAT
This sequence comes from Mastigoproctus giganteus, assembly GCF_048544385.1. NCBI lineage: Eukaryota > Metazoa > Arthropoda > Arachnida > Uropygi > Thelyphonidae > Mastigoproctus > Mastigoproctus giganteus. The sequence continues at coordinate 28,861,734 of NC_143583.1, forward strand.
GATACAAAGGTTGGCATGGTGGCTAATTACTACAATCAAGGCATACTACTGAAAATTTTTTTAAGTCATTTCTAAGCATGACTTAGAAAAATCAAGCAGGTGAGCTGAGAAGTAAGAATTAGCAATTGAGGTTTAGCATTAAGAAATGAAAGGTACTGCACATGGATAGCAGTAATCCCAGAATAACAATTAGATGGTTCTTCAAATATATTCACCATGAAATACATAGAGCATGAAATATATAGGGATAACTATGCAGTCTAACATTAAGATTTCTAAGCAGTACTACAGGCTGCTAGGACAGGTGATGGGTTTTTTTTAATGATACACATGATAAAACCCCTGAGTTTTTCCAGCATAGACAACTGTTTAATGCGTTGTATAAGGCAATTGTTAGGCCACATCTTGGGTCTGGAAGCCTCGTTTTAAGAAAGATGTAAATCTGTTGGAAATGGTGCAAAGAAAAACAACTAGATTAGTAAAGAACAAAAAGGGTATGCTTGCCACAAAGGACTTTAGCACTGCATATTGCAATGCTTAAACACTAGACACTTGAAAGAAGACCTGATTGATTTAAGGCTTTAAATGTATTGAGTACACTAAATGCTGATTGAATTCATACTCTTTCCCAGACAACACACACAACTGTGTTGTCTGAGAAAGGGAACATAAACTGAAAAATAATGGCTGCAGGATGTCAGTTTGCCAGCAACCTGAGCAAGATCATCAATAGCGAAACCATCCATATCTATTGGACAAATTGATTTGTCTCCTTCCTTCCTTCTAGTTTTTACCTAAATAAAGAAGTCTTCAGTAATTTTCTTTGCATTCTTTGCTAGAGACTTCTTGTAATCTATCTTATCATGTGTAACCTTCTTTGTCACTTGATTTCAGATTACTTTGTCTAATGTCTTTTAAGGGCACAAAAGGTGATATAGTTGTACACGTTGGCACTAATAATATTAAGAGTAGGAGACCGGCAGAATTACTTAACAAGTACAGGTCACTTTGAACAAAAGCCGAGAATTAGGGTTGAATTTGAAAGTGTCTGCAATTCTGCCCAGACACGATAGGAGGGAGTATATGATGAGAGCCTTGTCGATCAATTCGGCCCTGGAAAGATTGTGCAAGGCTCAAGGGGTAGAATTTTTTTCAGCCTGGACTGTACTTGTTAACAGGAGAGATTGCTTCTACAGGGATGGGATACACTTAAATAGAAAGGGTGCAAGAATATTTGCTGATGCTATCGAGGCAGTGTTAGGTGGGTCGGAAAACTGCTAGCTTGGGGGGAGACAAAGACCAATAGATTGACAGTAGCCACTGGCAGAGGTGAAAGAGATTCTCGCACTGCTTCTATTAGAATGAGCAGAAGCCTGAAAAACAAGATGCATGGTATTTCAGAGACTGCTGGGAGCCATTGCGGTACAAGTAAACACATGGGTTGTGTTAGGGTAGCTAAGAATAGAAACAGGTGCAGGTATACTTGCGTGTACACCAATGCTAAGAGTTTAGTAAATAAATTTGATGAATTTTAGGTATTGCTCAAAACATCGAAGGCAGATATTGTTGGGATATCAGAGATGTGGTGTCACACAGATATAAGGGATGCAGAACTGCAATTTGGGGAGTACAACGTCTACAGAAAGGATAGACAGGATAGGAAGGGGGGAGGGGTTATGCTATTAGTTAAGAAACACATAAAAACCAAGGAAGTGAAGCCAGTCGACATCGCTGGACAGTGCAGTGTGGAGTCAGTTTGGTGTGACATAAACATTGGGAGATCAAAATTGAGAGTAGGAGTGTGCTATAGGCCTAATGACTCTGATGAGTATAATAAGGAACTGTACAGGGAAATAGAGTGGGCCAGTAAATCAGAGTGTCGTTTAATGGGAGATTTTAATTTCCCAGATATTGACTGGAATTTGGGGGCTGGTTACTCACGCACTAGCAGGGCTTTTGTGGATTTATTGGATGATTGTTTTCTATATCAGCATGTTCGGGAGGCAACTAGAGGGAGTAATACTCTTGATTTGATTATCAGCAGTGATTCTTCATGCATTAAGAATCTGCAGATAAATGAACCACTAGGTGGCAGTGATCACAGTGTGCTGAAGTGGGATTTACTCATAGAGGTAACTACCATTAGGGGTAAAGGGAAGGGTTATTGCTTCCGTAAAGGCGACTACGATGGACTGAGACAGTATTTAAATTCTATACAGTGGAACCAACTGATGATGTTACCAACAGCAAATTCAAAATGGGAAGCATTCAAAGAACTTATCTTGGAAGCTACTAGGCTTTACATACCAACTAAGAAATATTGTTCAAGGTTTAGGCCAAAATGGATGTCAGATGAACTAATGAGGCATATGGCAGAGAAGAAAAATGCATGGGATACATACAAATTAACACATGACACAGAAGCCTATGATAGATACAAGTTGATATGCAACCAAGTTACAAAGGAGGTTAGGCAGGCGAAGGCAGATTACGAGAAATCCTTGGCAAGGGATGTAAAGAAAAACAGCAAAGAGTTCTTTACTTATGTAAACTCTAGAAGGAAGGGGATGAATCAGATTGGTCCACTTGATATTGATGGGTCAAGTGTTGATGATCCTGCTCAGGTAGCTAACAAACTAAATGAATATTTTGCATCGACATTCACACATGAGGAGTTATTCAGCGAGGGGAATGCCAGAGGTGTATTCAACTCTAGCAGTAAGCTACAGAATCTTGAAATAACTGGGAGTTAAGTGGAGGAGAAACTGTTGAAGATAAACACAAGAAAGGCACCCGGGGTGGATGGGATCTATCCAGTTATATTAAAGGAGGCAGCAAAGGAAGTAAGCAAACCCTTAGCCATAATTATGAGAGCTTCCTTGGACTCAGAGGAGGTACCCATAGACTGCAAATGTGACCCCAATTCACAAAGGAGGATCAAAGGCTGACACAAGTAATTATAGACCTGTGAGTTTAACTTCTGTTCCAGGAAAATTAATGGAGGCACTGGTTAAAGAAGCACTGCAGGATCATTTAGACAAGACTTCAGTTATAGCTCAGACACAGCATGGTTTTGTTAAGGGGAAGTCTTGCCTGACCAACATGATTGGATACTATGATGCAGTCACAAAAGAACTGGATGCAGGGAATAACTTTGATATTATATGCTTGGATCTTAGAAAGGCTTTTGATACTGTTGCACATGGAAGACTGCTACACAAATTGGAGCAGTGTGACATTGGAGGCAAATTGCTGCTATGGATAAAGGGGTGGTTGAGGGGGAGAAGACAGAGAGTGGTAATCAATGGACACTGCTCATCCTGGACTGATGTTATTAGTGGAGTCCCTCAGGGCTCAGTGTTGGGTCCATTATTGTTTTCTGTATTTATAAATGATATTGATGATGGTATATCGGGCTTAATGTCCAAGTTTGCAGACGATACAAAGGTTGGCAGGGTTGTCAAGGACACTACTGACACTATGCTGCTGCAACAGGATCTGGAAAGGTTGAGCAGATGGGCTGAGAGGTGGCAAATGAAGTTTAACATTGACAAATGTAAAGTACTACACATGGGAAACAGCAACCCCAGAGCAACGTATCAACTCTGTGGTACTACACTGACAGTGGTAGAGAATGAAAGGGACTTGGGGGTGGTTGTGCAGGCAGATATGAAGTTCTCTGAGCAGTGCAGACGGGCTGCAAGAGTAGCTCATGGAGTATTGTCAATGATATACAGGAATTTTTCCAGCAGGGAAGCCTCTACTAATGCTAATATACCATCATAAGTATCATTTATAAATACAGAAAACAATAATGGACCCAACACTGAACCCTGAGGGACTCCACTAATAACATTAGTCTACGATGAGCAGTGTCCATTGATTACCACGCTCTGTCTTCTCCCACTCAACCATCCCTTTATCCATAGCAGCAATTTGCCTCCAATGCCACACTGCTCCAATTTGTGCAGCAGTCTTCCATCTGCAACAGTACCAAAACCCTTTCTGTGATCCAAATATATAATATCAAAGTTATTCCCTGCATCCAGTTCTTTTGTAACTGCATCATAGTATCCAATCAAATTGGTCAGGCAAGACTTTCCCTTAACAAAACCATGCTGTGTCCGAGCTATAACTGAAGTGTCGTCTAGATGATTCTGCAGTGCTTCTTTAACCAGCACCTCCATTAATTTTCCTGGAACAGAAGTTAAACTCACAGGTCTGTAATTACTTGTGTCAGCCTTTGATCGTCCTTTGTGAATTGTGTATCACATTTGCACATCTCCAGTCTATGGGTACCTCCCCTGAGTCCAAGGAAGCTCTCATAATTATGGCTAAGGGTTTTGCGTACTTCCTGTGCTGCCTCCTTTAATATAAGTGGATAGATCCCATCCACCCCAGGTGCCTTTCTTGTGTTTATCTTCAACAATTTCTCCTTCACTTTACCCTCAGTTATTACAAGATTATCTAGCTTACTGCCAGATTTGAATACACCTCTGGCATTCCCCTCGCTGAATAACGCCTCATGTGTGAATGCCGATGCAAAATATTCATTTAGTTTGTTAGCTACCTGAGCAGGATCATCAACAGTTGAACCATCGATATTAAGTGGACCAATCTGATTCATACCCTTCCTTCTAGAGTTTACATAAGTAAAGAATTCTTTGCTGTTTTTCTTTTCATCCTTTACCAGATTTCTCATAATCTTCCTTCGCCTGCATAACCTCCTTTGTAACTTGGTTACAGATGAGCTTATATCTATCATAGGCTTCTGTGTCACATGTTAATTAATACGTATCCTATGCATTTTTCTTCTCTGCCATATGTCTAATTAGTTCATCTGACATCCATTTAGGCCTAAACCTTGAACAATATTTCTTAGTTGGTATGTAAAGCCTAGTAGCTTCCAAGATAAGTTCTTCGAATGCTTCCCGTTTTGAATTTGCTGTTGGTAACATCATCAGTTGGTCCCACTGTATAGAATTTAAATACCATCTCAGAACATAAGTAGTCGCCTTTATGAAAGCAAAAACTCTTCCCTTTACCCCTGATGGTAGTTAACTCTTTGAGTAAATCCCACTTCAGCACACTTTGATCACTGCCACCTAGTGGTTCCTTTATCTGCAGATTCTGAATGCATGAAAAATGACTACTGATAATCAGATCAAGAGTATTACTCCCTCTTGTTGCCTCCCGAACATGCTGATGTAGAAAACAATCATCCAATAAATCCACAAAAGCCTTGCTAGTGTGTGAGTGACCAGCCCCCAAATTCCAGTCAATATCTGGGAAATTAAAATCCCCCAAATAAGACTCTCTGATTTACTGGCCCACTCTATTTCTCTGTACAGTTTCTTATTATACTCATCAGAGTCATTAGGCCTATAGCACACTCCTACTCTCAATTTTGATCTCCCAATGCTTATGTCGCACCAAACTGACACGACACTGCACTGTCCAGCAATGTCGACTGGCTTCACTTCCTCGGATTTTATCTGTTTCTTAACTAATAGCATAACCTTTCCTCCTTTCCTATTCTGTCTATCCTTTCTGTAGAAATTGTACTCCCCAAATTCCAGTTCTGCATTCCTTATATCTGTGTGACACCTCATCTCTGATATCTCAACAATATCCGCCTTTGATGCTTTGAGCAATACCTCAAATTCATCAAATTTATTTACCAAACTCCTAGCATTGGTGTACACACAAGTATACATGCACCTGTTCCTATTCTTAGCTACCCTAACACAACCCATGTGTTTACTTGTATCACAATGACTCCCAGTAGTCTCTGAAATATCCTGCATCTTGTTTCTGAAATATCCTGCATCTTGTTTCTGAAATATCCTGCATCTTTTTCTGAAATATCCTGCATCTTGTTTTCCAGGCTGCTGCTCATTCGAATAGAAGCAGTGCAAGAATCACTTTTACCTCTGCCAATGGCTACTGTTAATCTATTAGTCATTGTATCGCCCAAAGCTAGCAGTTTTCCGAACCACCTAACACTGCCTCGATAGCATCAGCAAATATTCTTGCACCCTTTCTATTTAAGTGTATCCCGTCCCTGTAGTAGCAGTCTCTCCTGTTAACATATTCTGAATTACTGGCTCATTCTATCTCTCTGTACAATTGTTCAGTATACTCATCACACTCATTAGACCTATTACACACTCCTACTCTCAATTTTGTTTTCCAGTGCTTATGTTACATCAAACTGATTTAGCATTACACTAGCAACCCATGTCACCTGAATGCACACCTTTGATTTTATATGCTTCTTGACTAAGGGCATTATTATCATCCCTCCTCCCCTTTCTGTACACGTTACTCCCCATATTCAAATTCTGAATCTCTTATATCTGAGTGACATGTCTCCAAAAATTTGCTAATTTAGAGTTTAGCTGTGTACTAATATGATGCATTTGCACTAATTTGTACGTAATCTAATTCTCTTGCAGCCTGAGGCATAAGCCTTTAATGCATCTTAGTCTTAATTCAAGAATATAGACCATCAGGCATCTCTCATATTGTGGAGTTATACTTCATAACTGTTTTACCATCATTACATTACTAGGGTACCTACCTACCCACCGAAGAAGGGCTAAATAGCCCTGAAACGGTGCCGTCTGGGTGGTGGTGGTGGTATTCACTGAGAATAGTAACAACAGTTTTCTGCTTTGGCGAAGTGTTACTTATTCGAAGTAGTGCAATATCATGGCAACTCGTGAAAGTATTCACAATATGAAATATAACTTAAACAATGCCACCTTTGCAAAAATTTGCTAATTTAGAGTTTAGTTGTGTATTAATATGATACATTTGCACTAACTTGTACGTAGTAGTCTAATTCTCTTGCAGCTGGATGCATAAGCCCTCAATGCATCTTAATCTTCAGATCTTTTACTCTTAATAACTTTAGTACAACCAATATGTGAAATAAAAATCACCTTTTGTGCCTTTAAAAGATGATACTGCTCGCATCATTAACTTTAATATTTACTTTAGCCCCTGGCAGATATACTGTGGTTCTATTTCTGTTCCCTTTACTTATGTACACACTGGAAGGAAAGGGATGAATTGGGTGGTACTGCACACTGAAGGTAGAGGAGAAAAGAAAAGTCCAGGGAGATAATTGTAGTCTGAAATGAAGTTTTCTGAGCAATGTAGACAAGCTGCTGAGGCAGGTCATCAGACAGGAATTTTGCCAGTAGGGACAAGGACGTGATTTTCACATTGTATAAAGCAGTGGTTAAGCCACATCTTAAGTATCACATATAGATCTGGAAACCTCATTTTGTGAAGGATGTCAATCTATTGCTGGTACTCTTACCAAGAAAGACTTTGGTTCTGCAAATGGCAACATCTGTAAACTAGACTCCTGAGAGGGGAATTGAAGTGTTTAAGACTTGAAATGGAGAGAGAGAGAGAGAAGTTATATACAGATGACATCCTGTCTTTTTCTTAGATGATACACATGGTGGTCATAAATTGAAATTGATAAAAGATTGGTTGTCGGATAGATGTGCAAAAATTCTCTGTGCTCTCAGCCAGAGAATGATTTATTGTTGGAACAAAGTTTCATCTATCGCTGTGAAGGTGGGTAGTTTGAACAAATTTAAGGAAGAACTAAAATTTTTTGAATAGACAGATGAGGTGGATTTTTATTTTTGGCTGATGCTATAAAAGCTTGCATCATATGCCACTACTAATACTAATACTAATCTAACAATACTAATCTGCTAATGCTAATACTAATCAGAGTAGTTGGCTAATACTAATCACAGTGGTTGGCTATATATGAATGGTTTAACCGTTGATGTTCATGTTCAGAATCACTCAGTTTTGAATTTTGCATTTATGTTATTTATGATTACATAACAGATATTTTGTCTATGTGCACATAAGAACAATTTGTAGGGATGGGGAGACAATCAAAGCATATCAAATTCTTAACTTTGCCAAAGAATTTTGTGTTAACTGAGAATAAATTCAAAGTGAAATCATTGAAGCTAACTTAAATAAGGCATCTGAGCATTCAAGGATACAATTTCACATTAAATGTAAATCATTCAGCAATACACATTTCATTCAAAGTGCCATTGAGTACCACCACCCAAGCCAAGGCATCTGGGCAGATTGAATCTATCCAATTATATTAAGAGAGGTAGAAAAAAAATAAGCAAACCTTTAGTCATAATTATGAGAGCATTTTGGTTTCAGTGGGGTCTGTATAGATTGGACTGGAGATATGCAAATGTTCCCAAATTCACAAAGAGGGATCACTCTCTAAAAGCAAATATTTTAGCTTTTAGCCAGATATTTTTTCAACCATATTCATACATGAATTTTTTAGGGATGGAGATGCCAGAAGTTTATCAAATTCTGACAGGGAGGTCAGAATTTGATTTTGTACAGCAGTCTTTGATGTGTAACAGTATCAAAAACTGTTCTAAAATCTAAGTATACGATATTAAAATTATTTTTTCCATCCTATGCCATTGTTGCTGTGTTATATTATCCAATCAAATTGGCCAGACAAGCTTACCCCTTAACAAATCCATTCTCTGACTGCAATATAACTGCATCCTTATATCAGATAGTACTACATTACTTCTTTAACAAATCCATTCTGTGACTGCGGTATAATTGTATCCTTATATCAGATAGGCCTACATTACTTCTTTAACCATTATTTTCCCTGGAACAGAAGTCAAGCTAACAGGTTTCAAACTACAGGTTTCAAATTACTCATATCACTCTTTGATTCCCACCTTGTGAATTGCATATGGGTAGCAGAAACAGAACCTAATTCATTTCACAAATATACGTGGTCTCAATTCTAATCTCTACGATGTCCATTTCCACTTGCAGTCTGCCAAACCCCATGTACTTTTCTGACAGAATCTCAGTTATCGGTTGATTCAACTACTGCTCATCTCAGATGCCCAATTATTCGCTGTATGATCCCTTTTGCCTCAAAGGTGGTACTTGTGCATATGTCCGTTCTGATATTCCCTGTCAGAGACTTGGAAATTTGGAATCTCCTCTCTTTGATCTTCTCTGGCTTAAAATCTCTCTACCTCATTGTGTCAAATTCAGCTGTTGTCTCTACCGTTCTCCCAACTCCACTAATCACTTGGAGCTCTTTGACTTCCATTCTTTGCAACTTGACTTTCTCCAGTCCAACTTTCCTAACAGTGAGGTAATTTTCCTTGGTGATTTTAATGTTCACAACTCCAGCTGGCTTCCATTTTCTAGTCACACCGACCCAGCAGGTCGAGATGCTGAGGCTTTTGCAATTACTAATGACCTAGCACAGATTGTTCATTTACCTACAAGAATTCCGAACAATCCTAACCATACAGCCAATATGCTTGATCTTTTTCTCACAAACAACCCTTCTAAGTACACGGCTGAAGTGAGAGGTCCTTTAGGCACTTCAGATCACAACTTGGTGATTGTCTCTTCTCCAATGGAACCATTATCTCATGGCTATTCCCAACCTCGTGTTGTTTGGCATTACAAGAATGCAAAATGGGATGACCTGCGAGACTTCTTTTCTTCTTTTCCTTGGTCGGATTACTGTTTCAAAACTTCTGATGTCAATGTTTGCTCAGATTGTGTCAGTGAAATTATTCTTGCAGGAATGGAATCTTTTATCCCACACTCCACTTTAAAATCTCGTCCTTTATCTAAACCTTGGTTTCCACAATAAATGTGCTAAGGCTGTTCAACAGAAGAATGTGCATATCATAATTGGCTTGTTTCTAATTCTTCAGTTTCATTTTCTGCCTACACCAAAGCTCGCAACAATTGAAAAGCAATTATTAATCAGTCCAAACTAGAGTTTGAACAGGCTAAGAGTAGAAAACTTGCTTCTTGCCCTAATGGTAGTCGAGCATTCTGGTCTCTTGCCAAAGCTATTGGCCGCAACTTTTGCCCATCTCTGCTCCCACCTCTGTCCAGACCAGATGGTTCTGTTGTCACTTCAGCCAAGTATAAAGCTGACCTGCTAGCATCCCATTTTTCTTCCAGCTCATGTATTAACGATCTTGGTAAAACACCTCCCACTATTCCCAACACGCTCCATTCAATGCCTCCTTTCAATTCAACTCCATTCAATGCCTGTGGTCTTCCGTCAAAAGGATATCAGAAGGATTTTAATGAATCTTGATGCTAAGAAAGCTCCAGGTCCTGATGGTATTTCTCCACTTGTTCTCAAAAGCTGTGTTCCTGAACTTACTCCTATTCTTTGCCGCCTTTTTTCACTTTCTTATTCCAAAGGTGTTTTTCCGTCTGCTTGGAAATTTGTTCATATGCAGCCAGTTCCTAAAAAGGGTGACAAATCCCTCCCATCCAATTATCTTCCCATTGGAATTACTTCTATTCTTTCTAAAGTAATGGAGAACTCAATTAACAGCCAACTCTTAAACTACCTAGAAATCTTCAGTCTGATCAACGATCGCCAGTATGGATTCTGTCAGTATCGATCCACTGGTTATATTCTGGCTTATGTTACCCATTTATGGACTAATTCAATGGAAAGGTTCGGTGAAACACAAGTAGTTGCTCTTGATATCTCAAAGGCTTTCAATCGTGTTTGGCATAAAGGTCTTCTAAACAAGCTTCCATGTTATGGTTTGCCAACTGTTTTTAGTAATTGGTTGTCCAGTTTTCTCTCTGATCGCTCACTGAGGGTGATGGTAGATGGCTCTCTGTCTTCTAACTTCTCCACTAATGCCGGTGTCCCCCAAGGTTCAGTTCTTTCCCCCACTCTTTTCCTCTTGTATATTAATGACCTTCCATTGACAGGAAATCCTATCCATAGTTTTGCCGATGATAGCATATTGCATTCTACTTTCTATTTTGAGAAACCTTATCCTGCTCAATCAGCTTAAACTTCTCGAAAATCTGCTACCAATTCCTTAAATGCCGATCTTCAGGTAATTCTCCAGTGGGGCAAAGACAACTTAGTTGATTTCAGCCCTTCTAAATCTCAGTCTTGTCTTATATCTCGCAAAAAAGGATTCATCTGCTCCTATGCTTATCTTTAGTGACACTCCAATTTCTAGGCAAAATGATATATCTCTTTTGGGGATTACCCTGACCTCTAATCTCTCTTGGCACAAGCACATTACAAATATTGCTTCCTCTGCATCTAAAAAACTTGTTTTTTCTCTTTCGCTCTCGGCGTTACTTTTCTTCCAAACAGCTGCTCACTCTGTATAAATTGCAAATCCGCCCTGCCATGGAATATTGTTTCCACATCTGGGGTGGTGCCCCCAAAACCTCTCTCAGGCTTCTTGATTCCATTCAGAAGAGAGCAGTTAGGTTAATTAATGATTCATCTCTAACAGAGTCTCTCCACTCCCTGTCTCATAGATGTACTGTTTCTGTTGCATGCCTCTTCTACAGATACTTCTATGGGCACTGTTCTTCTGAATTAGCTTCTATAATTCCCGCTCTCTCTTTCAAAACAGTCCGTACACGTGCCGTCACCAGCCAACATCCATTTACTGTCCAACTTCAAACTCACAGAATCAACTTTTCACCTTCCTCGTTTATTCATACAACTGCCGTTTTCTGGAACAACCTTCCCTCTTACGTATTTCCTGAAAATTACAGTTTACAGAAGTTCAAGTCCAATGTCAACAAATATCTTCTTTCATCTTCTCAATCTCCAACCCAAGCACGGTACTAAGTACTATAAGTTCTAATACCTCTCGTGTTTGGGGTTTACATAAAAAAAAAAAAAAAAAAACCTGTGAATACAATCACGCATTTCTAGTCCATAGGGACCATCTCTTTGCTCTCATAAGTACGACTGAAGGTTTGATGAATTCTTTTGCTGTCTCTCTCTCTCAATATAATTGGATAGATACCATCCACCCCAGTATCATTCACGCTGCCTAAAAGCAAACTTCTGCATATCTATCCTAGAACTGTCTTTCCTCAATTTGAATTTATGCCCTCTCAGGAGATTATTCTCAGCAAGAGGAAGAATCCCATCAGCATTGAGCATGCTCAAACCATTCAAGGCTTTATACACCTCAATCAGATCACTTTGCAGGTGCCTAGTCTCCAGACACTGTAATTTGCAAAACATAAGCCTTTCTTTGTAAGGGCAACCCTTTGTTCCATTCACTAATTGTGTTGCCCTTCTCTGTACTCATTCCAAAATCGCTACATTCTTCTTAAAATGAGGCCTCCAGACCTGTACATAGTACTCAAGGTGTGGCCTAACCATTGCCTTATACAACGGGATAATCACCTCCTTCTCCCTGCTAGAAAAATTTCTATATATCATTGACAAGACACCATGAGTTATTCTTGCGGACCGTCTGCACTGCTCAGAAAACTTCATATCTGCCTGCACAAATACCCCTAGGTCCTTTTCATTCTCTACCATGTCAGTGTGGCGCCTCTGTGGCCAGGGGGGGCAGGAGCAGCATAGCACACGCTTCTTGATTTGACCGAGATTCGAGGCCGTCACCACCAAATACGGATGATGCGGTCAGGGAATGACCACCGCATATCCCTGGAGCAATATGGCCTTAGTTGCTAATCCTCCTAAAAACCAAATAACAACAACAACCACCATGTCAGTGTAGTACCACACAATTGATACATTACTCTGGGATTACAGCTTCCCATATGTAGTACTTTACATTCGTCAATGTTAACTTCATTTGCCACCACTCAGTCCATCTGCTCAACTTTTCTAGATCCTGTTGCAACAGCGTACTGTCATTATTGTCCTAAAGAACCCTTCCAACCTTCTTATCATCTGCAAACTTGGATATTAAGCTTGATATACCATCATAAATATCATTTATAAATACAGAAAACAACAATGGACCCAACACTGAACCCTGAGGGACTCCACTAATAACATTAGTCCATGATGAGGTGCCCATTGATTACCACCCTCTGTCTTCTTCCATTCAACCATCCCTTTATTCATAGCAGCAATTTGCCTACAATACCACACTGCTCCAATTTGTTCAGCAGTCTTCCATGTGCAACAGTATCAAAAGCCTTTCTAAGATCCAAAAATATCATATATCAAAGTTATTCCCTGCATCCAGTTCCTTTGATATCACATCATAGTATACAATCAAACTGGTCAGACAAGACTTCCCCTCAAAAAACCATGCTGTGTCCGAGCTATAACTGTAGTCTTGTCTAGATGATCCTGCAGTGCTTCTTTAACCAGTGCCTCCATTAATTTTCCTGGAACAGAAGTTTAACCGACAGGTCTATAATTACCTGTATCACTCTTTGACCCTCCTTTGTGAATTGGGGTCACATTTGCACATCTCCAATCCATGGGTACCTCCCCCTGAGTCTAAAGAAGCTCTCATAATTATGGATAAGGGTTTGCTTACTTCCTTTGCTGCCTCTTTTAATATAACTGGATAGATCCCATCCACCCCGGGTGTCTTTTTTATGTTTATCTTCAACAATTTCTCATGTACTTTGCTCTCAGTTATTTCAAAATCATCTAGCTCACTGCCAGAGTTTAGTTCACCTCTGGCATTCCCCTCTCTGAATAACTCCTCATGTGTGAATGTATACACTACATACTCATTTAGTTTGCTAGCCACCTGAGCAGATCATCAACAGTTGAACCATCGATATCCAGTGGACCAATCTGATTCATCCCCTTCTCTCCTTGAATAACTCCTCATGTGTGAATGTTGTCTAGTTCTGCCTTGAATTTATTTAAGCTGTCAAATTCTACAATGACAGATGGAAGTTTGTTCCAGCAATCAACAACATGCTGGCTAAAGGCAAACTTATCCACATCTATTCTACAATGTCTTTCCTCAATTTGAATTTGTCCCCTCAAGCAATTAATCTAGGCAAGAGGAAGAATTCCATCAGCATTGAGCTTGCTCAAACCAGTCAAGGGCTTATACACCTCAATCAGATCACCTCGCAGGTGCCTGTTCACCAGACAAAGTAATCTGCAAATCTTAAGCCTTTCTTCTTAAGAGAAACTTGTTCCATTCACTAATCTTGTTCCCTTCTCTGTTCTATTCCAGCAGTCTACATTCTTCTTAAAATGAGGCCTCCAGACCTGTATACAGTACTCAAAGTGTGGCCAGACTATTGCCTTCTACAAGAGGATAATCACCTCCTTATCCCTGCTAGAAAAATTCCTGTATATCATTGATAAGACACCATGAGCTACTCATGCAGACTGTCTGCACTGCTCAGAAATCTTCATATCTGCCTGCACTGCTCAGAAAACTTTATATCTGCCTGCACAGTTACCCCAGGTCCTTTTCCTTCTCTACCACTGTCCGTGTAGTACCACACAGTTGATATGTTACTCTGGGGTTACTGCTACCCTTATGCAGTACTTTACATTTGTCAATATTAAACTTCAGTTGCCACCTCTCAGCCCATCTGCTCAATGTTTCTAGAACCTCTTGGAGTAGCGTACTGTCATTAGTGTTGTTAAAAACCCTGCCAACCTTCATATCATCTGAAAACTTAGATATTAAGCCTGATATAACATCATCAGTATCATTAATAAACACCGAAAACAACAATGGACCCAACACTGAATCCTGGGTGACTCCACTAATAACATTAGTCCATGATGAGTAGTGTCCATTGATTACCACTCTCTGTCTTCCCCCACTCAACCATCCCTTTATCCATAGCAACAATTTGCCTTCAATGCCACACTGCTCCAATTTGTGCAGCAGTGTTCCATATGCAACAGTATCAAAAGCCTTTCTAAGATCCAAATATATGATATCAAAGTTATTCTCTGTATCCAGTTCCTTTGTTACCACATCATAGTATCCAATCAAATTGGTCAGGCAAAACCTTTCCTTAACAAAACCATGCTGTGTCCGAGCTATAACTGAAGTCTCGTCTAGATGATTCTGCAGTGCTTCTTTAACCAGCGCCTCCATTAATTTCCCTGGAACAATTTAAACTAACAGGTCTGTAATTACTTGTATCACCCTTTAATCCTGCTTTGTGAATTGGGGTCACATTTCCACAACTCCAGTCCATGGGTACTTCCGTTGAGTCCAAGGAAGGCCTCATAATTATGGCTAAGGGTTTGCTCATTAAGAGCAAGTTACTGCTATGAATAAATGGATTCAGTGGGAGAAGACAGAGAGTGTTTATAAATGGGCAATGCATTTGTTTCCTCCAAGTTCAGTGTTGTAGTCACTGTTTTCTATAATTATTAATGACATCGATGAAGGCATATCAGGCTTAATGTCTAAGTTTGCAGATGATACAAACGTTGACAGGGTGGTTACTGACAGTAGTTAGGGCATGCTACTGCAAAAAGATCTAGAAAAATTAGGCAAATGGGCTGAAAATAAACAATAGATGTTTAACAGTGACAAATTCAAGGTACTGCATGTGAATAGCATTAATTCCAGATTATAGCACTCTCTGAGCAGAGTGCTCGGATGATAAGACAGCTCACGAGGTTTTGCCAATGATATACAGGAACTTTTCCAGTAGGGATAAGGAGGTGAGTATCCTGTTGCAGAAGGCAGTGATTAGGCCACATCTTGAGTACTGCATACAGATCTATAAACCTCATTTTAGGAAGGATGTGGATCAGTTGGAATGGATGTAGAGATTAGTGAGAGGAACAAAAGCTTGCTCTTGTCATCAAAGGCTTTAGTCATGGCTGGATTTAAACATGTTGTAGCCCTAAGCTATAACTTGAATGAGGCCCTTCCTCCTCCACCAAATAATAATAAATTGCAAATTTTTAAATTGAAATTAAATTAAGTGGGCTGTACACAATATGTATTATAAAAAGGCACGTTACATTTGCCCATATTCTTTATTAACTTATATTAATTAAATAACAAAATTAAACAACTTCATTTTAAATTATAATCTATAAATTATATATATACAGTGAAACTTCCCTTTAACGGACAGCCATGGGGAACGAAAATGTGTCCGTTAGAGAGAAATGTCCACTAACAAGAAGTCTGAGGGAGAAAAAAAAAAGAATGAAAGAAAAATCGTTAAACGTTTAATGTAAAATTAAATTAAATTATATACAGATTTTGCACAATATTTTTGTAAATAATATACATACAATTGTGCTATGCATATTTTGACTTTATCTTAAGAAAAATACATACAGTAATCACTTATTTTCTTCTACACCTTCTTCGGGCTGATAATTTTGTTTTCAACATTTGTTTGGAGTGAAGAAACCATCGAAAGTTCTTCAGTATCTTCTTCAGCGGCAAAAAACATTTTTAAACGATTGATTTGTATGAGCGCTTCTTCTATTTTCATCGGTGGTTCGTCGTTAATATGTTCTTCGACAGAATGACCTCCTTCCATTTCTTCATCCTCATGAGGAACTTCTTGAAAAATATCGATGATAATGTCATTGCTATCTAGAGCACCATCTTCTGTAGTGAGGTTTGAGTCTATATCTTTGTAGCCACGGTCACTTGCAGCGGAAGTATCGTACATTATCAATAGATGTTGAAGTTCTTGTTCTTCTTGGTGCTCCACATTGCTGTTCACAACTTCAATTTTTGCGTTTGAGAAGCCAGACTTTACAAAACAGTTCACGACAGTTTGTTTTCTAATTGCGTTTACTGAAGAGGAAATCCATTGAATCGCATCTAGGATGCTGATTTTCTTTGCAAGGTCACTCGCACATGTTACATCGTTCATGTTTGCAATGAGATGTCTTAAAACACCTTTTCTGTAGTGAAGTTTAAAATTTTTTATTATCCCTTGATCCAAGGGCTGACACTCTGCAGATGTGTTTGGTGGCAGAAAAATGATTTGAATGTTGGACAATTCAATGTGCGGGTGAGATGCAGCATTATCCATGAAAAGAATAATTTCTCTGTTTTGACGAATCATGTTTTGGTTAAAGTGACTTATCCATTCGCTCATGATATCTCGTGTCATCCACGTTTTTTTATTAGACTTCCAGTCAACATTCAAAAGATTCAACTTTATGCCCTTGAAACAATGAGGATTTTGTGGTTTTCCTATAACAAGAGGTTGTTCAAAGTCTCCCAGCATATTTGTACACAATATTACAGTCAAGCGTTCCTTAGAAATTTTTCCACCCTGGCACTTTTCGTTTTTAAGACCCATTGTTTTTTCAGGAAGAGCTTTAAAAAAACAACCCTGTTTCGTCACAGTTGTAAATATCCTTAGCTTCAAAATCACAACATAAATCTTCCAATTTGACGGTCCACTCTGTTACAACCCCAGTATCAACAGATCAACCTTCACTACTTACGGTTTTCCAAGAAATTTTATGCCGAGTTTTGAACTTGTCTAGCCATTCCACAGAAGCTTTGAACTCATTTACTCCCATAGATTTTGCAACCCCCAAAGCCTTTTGTCTAATAATAGGCCCATTAATGGGAATTTTTTTAGCACGTGCGCGACAAATTTGAAGTCCAACAATTTTCGGGAATGATTTTTGAACCTGATCATTTCCGTGTTGCCAAAATTGTTTGAGCAGTTCATTTTTTTTTCTTTAGGATGTCGCTTACCTGCGTCTTCCCGATTTTGAATTTTGCAGCGAGAGTGCGAACACTATTTTTTTGCCGATCATACGCATTAATGAGTTCGACTTTATCTTTTAAAGTTAAATGTTTACGAGAAGACATTGTGCACTTCACACGACACTGAACAAAACTGAAAACTGAAACTGAAAAGACGAAAGGCCGACCATATCCCCTCCCCCTGCACACACCAAATTCATCAGAAGTTTTACACGTGCCTTAAAATTCTTGAAAAAGGGTTTAGAACCGCGACGTAAACCTTGATAAAATTCAGAGAATTGGAAATAGAAAATAAACACACGATTGAGGCAATACGTGGAAGAAACGTTCCTAGAAAAAGGGCCGTGAGCTCGCCCGCTGTCCGTTATGAGGAGATCAAATAAAGTGCTAATCTAAACGAAACAGTGCAGATTGCCTGTCCACGTCCATTACAGAGAATGTCCGCTAGACAGAAGCTGCAAACACGTTAAAACCAATGGAGGTGAGTTGGGGAATTTGAAAATGTCCGTTGTAGAGAGATGTCCGTTAACGAGAGGTGTCCGTTAGGAGAAGTTTCACTGTATATATATATATATCACAAAACTTATTCTTTGCACATATTATTTGGTTTTTGCAGAAAGGAAAATAGATAACTCAGTAAACTGCTAGTTCCTGTGGGAACTAGCAGTTGTTGGTGACTCTATTGTCAGGGATAATTCTATGTAAAAAGGATAGGTGGAACAGGACCAGGGTATGTCCGCCAGAGGCAAAGGTTGATGACATTGTAGAGCCGATATCATATTTTAAGGGCACAAAGGGTGATATTGTTGTACACATTGGCACTAATGATGTTAAGAGTAGAAGACCGTCAGAATTAATTAACAAGTACAGGTCACTGTTGAAAAAAAAGCCGTGAATTAAGGTTTAATTTGAAAGTGTCTACAATTGTGTCCAGGCACGATAGGAGGGAGTATATGATGAGAGCCTTGTTGAGCAATTTGGCCCTGAAAAGGCTGTGCAAGGCTCAAGGGGTAGAATATTTTTCAGCCTGGTCTGTACTTGTTAACAGGAGAGACTGCTTCTACAGGGATGGGATACACTTAAATAGAAAGGGTGCAAGAATATTTGCTGATGCTATCGAGGCAGTGTTAGGTGGGTCGGAAAACTGCTAGCTTTGAGGAATACAAGGACTAATAGATTAACAGTAGCCATTGGCAGAGGTGAAAGTGATTCTTGCACTGCTTCTATTGGAATGAGTAGCAGCCTGGAAAACAAGATGCATGATATTTCAGAGACTGCTGGGAGCCATTGCGGTACAAGTAAACACATGGGTTGTGTTAGGGTAGCTAAGAATAGAAACAGGTGCAGGTATACTTGTGTGTACACCAATGCTAGGAGTTTAGTAAATAAATTTTATGAATTTGAGGTATTGCTCAGAACATCAAAGGCAGATATTGTTGGGATATCAGAGACGTGGTGTCACACAGAAATAAGGAATGCAGAACTGGATTTTGGGGAGTACATTGTGTATAGGAAGGATAGACAAGATATGAAGGAAGGAGGGGTTATACTATTAGGTAGGAAACACATAAAATCCGAGGAAGTGAAGCCAGTCAACATTTCTGGACAGTGCAGTGTCGAATCAGTTTGGTGCGACATAAGCATTGGTAGATCAAAATTGAGAGTAGGAGTATTTTATAGGCCTAATGACTCTGATGAGTATAATAAGAAACTGTACAGGGAAATAGAGTGGGCTAGTAAATCAGAGTCTTATAATGGGGGATTTTAATTTCCCAGATATTGACTGGAATTTGTGGGTTGGTCACTCACACACTAACAAGGCTTTTGTGGATTTATTGGATGATTGTTTTCTACAGCAGCATGTTCGGGAGGCAACGAAAGGGAGTAATACTCTTGATCTGATTATCAGTAGTGATTCTTCATGCATTAAGAATCTGCTGATAAAGGAACCACTAGGTAGCATTAGCATTAGTAGCGGCATTTGATGCAAGAAAGCAAGCTTATGCAGCATCAGCCAAAAAAAAAAAAAAAAAAACCCACTTCCACTTCACCCCTCTGTTCGTTCAAAATACCTGTCCAGCTGAACCTTAAACTTATTTAGGCTATCAAATTCCACCACAAGGGATGGCAGTCTGTTCCACCAACCAACCACCCGCTGGCTAAAGGCAAATTTCCGCACGTCTATCCTACATCTGTCTTTCCTCAATTTGAATTTATGCCCTCTCAGGTGATTTTTCTGAGCTAGAGGAAGAATTCCATCAGCATTGAGCATGCTTAAACCATTCAAGGCTTTATACACCTCTATCAGATCACCTCGCTGGTGCCTAGTCTCCAGACACTGTAATTTGCAAAACTTAAGCCTTTCTTCGTAAGAGCACCCCTTTGTTCCATTCACTAATCTTGTTGCCCTTCTCTGTACTCGTTCCAGCAGCTCTACATCCTTCTTGAAATGAGGCCTCCAGACCTGTATACAGTACTCTAGGTGTGGCCTGACCATTGCCTTATACAATGGAATAATCACCTCCTTATCCCTGCTGGAAAAATTCCTGTATATCATTGACAATACTCCATGAGCTACTCTTGCAGCCCGTCTGCACTGCTCAGAGAACTTCATATCTGCCTGCACAATCACCCCCAAGTCCCTTTCATTCTCTACCACTGTCAGTGTAGTACCACAGAGTTGATACGTTGCTCTGGGGTTGCTGTTTCCCATGTGTAGTACTTTACATTTGTCAATGTTAAACCTCATTTGCCACCTCTCAGCCCATCTACTCAACCTTTCCAGATCCTGTTGCAGCAGCATAGTGTCAGTAGTGTCCTTGACAACCCTGCCAACCTTTGTATCGTCTGCAAACTTGGACATTAAGCTTGATATACCATCATCAATATCATTTATAAATACAGAAAACAATAATGGACCCAACACTGAGCCCTGAGGGACTCCACTAATAACATTAGTCCACGATGAGCAGTGTCCATTGATTACCACTCTCTGTCTTCTCCCCCTCAACCACCCCTTTATCCATAGCAGCAATTTGCCTCCAATGTCACACTGCTCCAATTTGTGTAGCAGTCTTCCATGTGCAACAGTATCAAAAGCTTTTCTAAGATCCAAGTATATAATATCAAAGTTATTCCCTGCATCCAGTTCTTTTGTGACTGCATCATAGTATCCAATCAAGTTGGTCAGGCAAGACTTCCCCTTAACAAAACCATGCTGTGTCTGAGCTATAACTGAAGTCTTGTCTAAATGATCCTGCAGTGCTTCTTTAACCAGTGCCTCCATTAATTTTCCTGGAACAGAAGTTAAGCTCACAGGTCTATAATTACTTGTGTCAGCCTTTGATCCTCCTTTGTGAATTGGGGTCACATTTGCACATTTCCAGTCTATGGGTACCTCCCCTGAGTCCAAGGAAGCTCTCATAATTATGGCTAAGGGTTTGCTTACTTCCTTTGCTGCCTCCTTTAATATAACTGGATAGATCCCATCCACCCCGGGTGCCCTTCTTGTGTTTATCTTCAACAGTTTCTCCTCCACTTTACTCCCAGTTATTTCAAGATTCTGTAGCTTACTGCTAGAGTTGAATACATCTCTGGCATTCCCTTTGCTGAATAACTCCTCATGTGTGAATGTCGATGCAAAATATTCATTTAGTTTGTTAGCCCTGAGCAGGATCATCAACAGTTGACCCATCAATATCAAGTGGACCAATCTGATTCATCCCCTTCCTTCTAGAGTTTACATAAGTAAAGAACTCTTTGCTGTTTTTCTTTGCATCCCTTGCCAAGGATTTCTCGTAATCTGCCTTCGCCTGCCTAACCTCCTTTGTAACTTGGTTGCATATCAACTTGTATCTATCATAGGCTTTTGTGTCATGTGTTAATTTGTAAGTATCCCATGCATTTTTCTTCTCTGCCATATGCCTCATTAGTTCATCTGACATCCATTTTGGCCTAAACCTTGAACAATATTTCTTAGTTGGTATGTAAAGCCTAGTAGCTTCCAAGATAAGTTCTTTGAATGCTTCCCATTTTGAATTTGCTGTTGGTAACATCATCAGTTGGTCTCACTGTATAGAATTTAAATACTGTCTCAGTCCATCGTAGTCGCCTTTACGGAAGCAATAACCCTTCCCTTTACCCCTAATGGTAGTTACCTCTTTGAGTAAATCCCACTTCAGCACACTGTGATCACTGCCACCTAGTGGTTCATTTATCTGCAGATTCTTAATGCATGAAGAATCACTGCTGATAATCAAATCAAGAGTATTACTCCCTCTAGTTGCCTCCTGAACATGCTGATGTGGAAAACAATCATCCAATAAATCCACAAAAGCTCTGCTAGTGCGTGAGTAACCAGCCCCCAAATTCCAGTCAATATCTGGGAAATTAAAATCTCCCATTATAAGACTCTCTGATTTACTGGCCCACTCTATTTTCCTGTACAGTTCCTTATTATACTCATCAGAGTCATTAGGCCTATAGCACACTCCTACTCTCAATTTTGATCTCCCAATGCTTATGTCACACCAAACTGACTCAACACTGCACTGTCCAGCGATGTCGACTGGCATCACTTCCTTGGTTTTTATGTGTTTCTTAACTAATAGCATAACCCCTCCCCCCTTCCTATCCTGTCTATCCTTTCTGTAGACGTTGCACTCCCCAAATTGCAGTTCTGCATCCCTTATATCTGTGTGACACCACGTCTCTGATATCCCAACAATATCTGCCTTTGATGTTTTGAGCAATACCTCAAATTCATCAAATTTATTTACTAAACTCCTAGCATTGGTGTACACGCAAGTATACCTGCACCTGTTTCTATTCTTAGCTACCCTAACACAACCCATGTATTTACTTGTACCGCAATGGCTCCCAGCAGTCTCTGAAATACCATGCATCTTGTTTTTCAGGCTTCTGCTCATTCTAATAGAAGCAGTGCAAGAATCTCTTTCACCTCTGCCAGTGGCTACTGTCAATCTATTGGTCTTTGTCTCCCCCCAAGCTAGCAGTTTTCCGACCCACCTAACACTGCCTCGATAGCATCAGCAAATATTCTTGCACCCTTTCTATTTAAGTGTATCCCATCCCTGTAGAAGCAATCTCTCCTGTTAACAAGTACAGTCCAGGCTGAAAAAAATTCTACCCCTAAAGGTGTCAGTGATCACAGTGTGCTGAAGTGCTAGCTTGGGGGGAGACAAAGACCAATAGATTGACAGTAGCCACTGGCAGAGGTGAAAGAGATTCTTGCACTGCTTCTATTAGAATGAGCAGAAGCCTGAAAAACAAGATGCATGGTATTTCAGAGACTGCTGGGAGCCATTGCGGTACAAGTAAACACATGGGTTGTGTTAGGGTAGCTAAGAATAGAAACAGGTGCAGGTATACTTGTGTGTACACCAATGCTAGGAGTTTTGTAAATAAATTTGATGAATTTGAGGTATTGCTCAAAACATCAAAGGCAGATATTGTTGGGATATCAGAGACGTGGTGTCACACAGATATAAGTGATGCAGAACTGCAATTTGGGGAGTACAACGTCTACAGAAAGGATAGACAGGATAGGAAGGGGGGAGGGGTTATGCTATTAGTTAAGAAACACATAAAAACCAAGGAAGTGAAGCCAGTCGACATCGCTGGACAGTGCAGAGTTGAGTCAGTTTGGTGTGACATAAGCATTGGGAGATCAAAATTGAGAGTAGGAGTGTGCTATAGGCCTAATGACTCTGATGAGTATAATAAAGAACTGTACAGGGAAATAGAGTGGGCCAGTAAATCAGAGAGTCTTATAATGGGAGATTTTAATTTCCCAGATACTGACTGGAATTTGGGGGCTGGTTAATCACGCACTAGCAGGGCTTTTGTGGATTTATTGGATGATTGTTTTCTACATCAGCATGTTCGGGAGGCAACTAGAGGGAGTAATACTCTTGATTTGATTATCAGCAGTGATTCTTCATGCATTAAGAATCTGCAGATAAATGAACCACTAGGTGGCAGTGATCACAGTGTGCTGAAGTGGGATTTACTCAAAGAGGTAACTACCATTAGGGGTAAAGGGAAGGGTTATTGCTTCCGTAAAGGCGACTACGATGGACTGAGACAGTATTTAAATTCTATACAGTGGGACCAACTGATGATGTTACCAACAGCAAATTCAAAATGGGAAGCATTCAAAGAACTTATCTTGGAAGCTACTAGGCTTTACATACCAACTAAGAAATATTGTTCAAGGTTTAGGCCAAAATGGATGTCAGATGAACTAATGAGGCATATGGCAGAGAAGAAAAATGCATGGGATACATACAAATTAACACATGACACAGAAGCCTATGATAGATACAAGTTGATATGCAACCAAGTTACAAAGGAGGTTAGGCAGGCGAAGGCAGATTACGAGAAATCCTTGGCAAGGGATGCAAAGAAAAACAGCAAAGAGTTCTTTACTTATGTAAACTCTAGAAGGAAGGGGATGAATCAGATTGGTCCACTTGATATTGATGGGTCAAGTGTTGATGATCCTGCTCAGGTAGCTAACAAACTAAATGAATATTTTGCATCGACATTCACACATGATGCATTATTCAGCGAGGGGAATGCCAGAGGTGTATTCAACTCTAGCAGTAAGCTAGAGAATCTTGAAATAACTGGGAGTAAAGTGGAGGAGAAACTGTTGAAGATAAACACAAAGGCACCCGGTGTGGATGGGATCTATCCAGTTATATTAAAGGAGGCAGCAAAGGAAGTAAGCAAACCCTTAGCCATAATTATGAGAGCTTCCTTGGACTCAGGGAAGGTACCCATAGACTGGAAATGTGCAAATGTGACCCCAATTCACAAAGGAGGATCAAAGGCTGACACAAGTAATTATAGACCTGTGAGCTTAACTTCTGTTCCAGGAAAATTAATGGAGGCACTGGTTAAAGAAGCACTGCAGGATCATTTAAACAAGACTTCAGTTATTGCTCAGACACAGCATGGTTTTGCTGTGTCTGAGCAATAACTTGCCTGACCAACTTGATTGGATACTATGATGCAGTCACAAAAGAACTGGATGCAGGGAATAACTTTGATATTATATACTTGGATCTTTTGATACTGTTGCACATGGAAGACTGCTACACAAATTGGAGCAGTGTGACATTGGAGGCAAATTGCTGCTATGGATAAAGGGGTGGTTGAGGGGGAGAAGACAGAGAGTGGTAATCAATGGACACTGCTCATCGTGGACTAATGTTATTAGTGGAGTCCCTCAGGGCTCAGTGTTGGGTCCATTATTGTTTTCTGTATTTAAAATGATATTGATGATGGTATATCAAGCTTAATGTCCAAGTTTGCAGACGATACAAAGGTTGGCAGGGTTGGCAAGGACACTACTGACACTATGCTGCTGCAACAGGATCTGGAAAGGTTGAGCAGATGGGCTGAGAGGTGGCAAATGAAGTTTAACATTGACAAATGTAAAGTACTACACATGGGAAACAGCAACCCCAGAGCAACGTATCAACTCTGTGGTACTACACTGACAGTGGTAGAGAATGAAAGGAACTTGGGGGTGGTTGTGCAGACGGGCTGCTAGAGTAGCTCATGGAGTATTGTCAATGATATACAGGAATTTTTCCAGCAGGGATAAGGAGGTGATTATTCCATTGTATAAGGCAATGGTCAGACCACACCTAGAGTACTGTATACAGGTCTGGAGGCTCATTTCAAGAAGGATGTAGAGCTGCTGGAACGAGTACAGAGAAGGGCAACAAGATTAGTGAATGGAACAAAATGGTGCTCTTACGAAGAAAGGCCAAAGTTTTGCAAATTACCGTGTCTGGAGACTAGGCACCAGCGAGGTGATCTGATAGAGGTGTATAAAGCCTTGAATAGTTTAAGCATGCTCAATGCTAATGGGATTCTTCCTCTAG
Organism: Mastigoproctus giganteus; assembly: GCF_048544385.1. Lineage (NCBI taxonomy): Eukaryota > Metazoa > Arthropoda > Arachnida > Uropygi > Thelyphonidae > Mastigoproctus > Mastigoproctus giganteus. The sequence goes on from NC_143583.1 coordinate 28,887,199, forward strand.
CTCAGAAAAATCACCTGAGAGGGCATAAATTCAAATTGAGGAAAGACAGATGTAGGATAGACGTGCGGAAATTTGCCTTTAGCCAGCAGGTGGTTGGTTGGTGGAACAGACTTCCATCCCTTGTGGTGGAGGTTGATAGCGTAAATAAGTTTAAGGCTCAGCTGGACAAGTATTTTGAATGAACAGAGGGGTGAAGTGGAAGTGGGTTTTTTTTTTTTTTTTTTGGCGGATGCTGCATAAGCTTGCTTTCTTGCATCAAATGCCTCTACTAATGCTAATGCTAAGTGGGATTTACTCAAAAGAGGTAACTGCCATCAGGGGTAAAGGGAAGGGATTTTGCTTTCATAAAGGTGACTACGGTGGTCTGAGACAGTATTTAGCATTAGCATTAGCATTAGCATTAGTAGAGGCATATGATGCAAGAAAGCAAGCTTATTCAGCATCAGCCAAACAAAAAAAAAAAAAAAAAACCCTCTCCCATTTCACCCCTCCGTTCGTTCGAAATACCTGTCCAGTTGAGCTTTAAATTTGTTTAGGCTATCAACTTCAACAACAAGTGATGGAAGTCGGTTCCACCAACCAACCACCCGCTGGCCAAAGGCAAATTTCCGCACATCTATCCGACATCCGTCCTTCCTCAATTTGAATTTATGCCCTCTGAGGTGATTATTCTGAGAAAGATGAAGAATCCCATTGGCATTGAGCATGCTCAAACCATTCAAAGCCTTATACACCTCTATCAGATCACCTCGCCGGTGCCTAGTCTCCAGACTCTGTAATTTGCAAAACTTAAGCCTTTCTTCGTAAGAGCAACCCTTTGTTCCATTTACTAATCTTGTTGCCCTTCTCTGTACCCGTTCCAGCAGCTCTACATCCTTCTTGAAATGAGGCCTCCAGATCTGTATACAGTACTCAAGATGTGGCCTAACCATTGCCTTATACAAGGGAATAATCACCTCCTTATCCCTGCTAGAAAAATTCCTGTATATCATTGACAAGACACCATGAGCTACTCTTGCAGCTCGTCTGCTCTGCTCAGAGAACTTCATATCTGCCTGCACAATTACCCCAGGTCCTTTTCATTCTCCACCACTGTCAGTGTAGTACCGCAGAGTTGATACATTGCTCTGGGGTTACTGTTACCCATATGTAGTACTTTACATTTGTCAATGTTAAACTTCATTTGCCACCTCTCTGCCCATCTGTTCAACCTTTCCAGATCCTGTTGCAGCAGCATAGCGTCAGTAGTGTCCTTAACGACCCTGCCAACCTTTGTATCATCTGCAAACTTAGACATTAAACTTGATATCCCATCATCAATATCATTCATAAACACCGAAAACAACAATGGACCCAACACTGAACCTTGAGGAACTCCACTAATAACATTAGCCCACGTTGAGCAGTGTCCATTGATTACCACTCTCTGTCTTCTGCCACTCAACCATCCCCTTATCCATAGCAGCAATTTGCCTCCAATGCCACACTGCTCCAATTTGTGCAGCAGTCTTCCATGTGCAACAGTATCAAAAGCCTTTCTAAGATCCAAATATATAATATCAAAGTTATTCCCTGCATCCAGTTCTTTTGTGACTACATCATAGTATCCAATCAAATTGGTCAGGCAAGACCTGCCCTTAACAAAACCATGCTGCGTCTGAGCTATAACTGAATTCTTGTCTAGATCCTGCAGTTCTTGTCTAGATCCTGCAGTGCTTCTTTAACCAGTGCCTCCATTAATTTACCTGGAACAGAAGTTAAACTAACAGGTCTATAATTACTTGTGTCAGCCTTTGATCCTTCTTTGTGAATTGGGGTTACATTTGCACATCTCCAGTCTATGGGTACCTCCCCTGAGTCCAAAGAAGCTCTCATAATTATGGCTAGGGGTTTGCATACTTCCTTTGCTGCCTCCTTTAATATAACTGGATAGATCCCATCCACCCCAGGTGCCTTTTTTATGTTTATCCTCAACAATCTCTCCTCCACTTTCCTCTCAGTTATTACAAAATCATCCAGCTCACTGCCAATGTTTACTTTACCTACATCATTCTCCTTCCTGAATAACTCCTCATGCGTGAATGTAGATGCAAAATACTCGTTTAGATTGTTAGCCACCTGAGCAGGATCCTCAACTGTTGAACCATCAATATCCAGTGGACCAATCTGATTCATCCCTTTCCTTCTCGAGTTCAAGTATGTAAAGAACTCCTTTCTGTTTTTCTTTGCATCCTTTGCCAAGGATTTTTCGTAGTCTGCCTTTGCCTGCCTAATCTCCTTTGTGACTTGGTTACAGACCAACTTATATCTATCATAGGCTTCCATGTCACCCATTAATTTGTATGTATCCCATGCATTTTTCTTCTCTGCCATATGTCTCATTAGTCCATCTGACAACCATTTAGGCCTAAACCTTGAACAATATTTCTTAGTTGGTATGTAAAGCCTGGTAGCCACCAAGATTAGTTCCTTGAATGCTTCCCATTTTGAGTTTGCTGTTGGTAACATCATCAGTTGGTCCCACTGTATAGAATTTAAATACTGTCTCAGACCATCATAGTAGCCTTTACGAAAACAAAAATCCTTCCCTTTACCTCTGATGGTAGTTACCTCCTTGAGTAAATCCCACTTCAACACACTGTGATCACTGCCACCTAGTGGTTCATTTATCTGCAGGTTCTTAATGCATGAAGAATCACTACTGATAATCAGATCAAGAGTATTGCTCCCTCTTGTTGCCTCACGAACATAGAATATTTATATTCTATACGGTGGGACTAACTGATGATGTTACCAACAGCAAATTCAAAATTTGAAGCATTCAAAGAATTTATCTTGGAAGCTACTAGGCTTTACATACCAACTAAGAAATATTGTTCAAGGTTTAGGCCTAAGTGGGTGTCAGGTGAACTAATTAGACATGTGCCAGAAAGAAAAATACATGGGATACATATAAATTAATGTGTGACATGGAAGCCTATGATAGATATAAGCTGTTCTGCAACCAAGTCACAAAGGAGATTAGGTAGGCAAAGGCAGATTATGAGAAATCCTTGGCAAAGGATGCAAAGAAAAACAACAAAGAGTTCTTTACTTATGTAAACTCTAGAAGGAAAGGTATGAATCAGATTGGTCCACTGGATATTGATGGTTCAACTGGTGATGATCCTGCTCAGGTGGCAAACAAACTAAATGAATATTTTGCATCTACATTCATCCATGAGGAGTTATTCTGGGAGGGGAATGCCAGAGGTGAGTTAAACTCTGGCAGTGATCTGGATGATTTTATAATAACTGAGAGGAAAGTGGAGGAGAAATTGTTGATGACGTACATAAAAAAGGCACCTGGGGTGGATGGTATCTATCCAGTTTTTTTAAAGGAGGCAGCACAGGAAGTAAGCAAACCCATAGCCATAATTATTAGAGCTTCTTTGGACTCAGGGGAGGTACTCATGGACTGGAGATGTGCAAATGTGACCTCAATTCACAAAGAAGGATCAAGGGGCAACACAAGTAATTATAGACCTATTAGTTACCACAGGTAACTAACAGGTTTTCCTGGAATAGAAGTTCCAGGAAAATTAATGGCGGCGCTGGTTAAAGAAGCACTGCAGGATCATCTAGATGAAACTTCAGTTATAGCTCTGACACAGTATGGTTTTGTTAAGGGAAAGTCTTGCCTGACCAATTTGATTGGATATTATGATGTGGTCACAAAGGAACTGGATGCAGGGAATAACTTTGATATCATATATTTTGATCTTAGAAAGACTTTTGATACTTTTGCACATGGAAGACTGCTGCACAAATTGGAGCAGTGTGGTATTGGATGCAAATTGTTGCTATGGATAAAGGGATGGTTGAATGGGAGAAGACAGAGAGTGGTAATCAATGGACACTGCTCATCGTGGACTAATGTTATTAGTGGAGTCCCTCAGTGTTCAGTATTGGGTCCATTGTTGTTTTCTGTATTTATAAATGATATTGATGATGGTATATCAAGCTTATTGTTCAAGTTTGCAGACGATATTAAGGTTAGCAGGGTTGTTAAGGACACTAATGACAGTACGCTACTACAACACGATCTAGAAAATATGAGCAGATGGGCTAAGAGGTGGCAAATGAAGTTTAACATTGAGAAATGTAAAGTAGTACATATGGGAAGCAGAAACCCCAGAGTGATGTATCAACTCTGTGGTACTACACTGACAATGGTAGAGAATGAAAAGGACCTGGGGTAATTGTGCAGATAGATATGAAATTTTCTGAGCAGTGCAGGCGGTCTGCAAGAGTAGCTCATAGTGTCTTGTCAATGATATACAGGAATTTTTCTAGCATGGATAAGGAGGTGATTATCCCCTTATATAAGGCAATGGTCAGGCCACACCTTCAGTACTGTATACAGGTCTGGAGGTCTCATTTTAAGAATAATGTAGAGCTGTTGGAACGAGTACGGAGAAGGGCAACAAGATTAGTGAATGGAACTTACGAAGAAAGGCTTAAATTTTGCAAATTACAGTGTCTGGAGACTAGGCACCTGCGACGTGATCTGATTGAGGTGTATAAAGCCTTGAATGGTTTGAGCATGCTCAATGCTGATGGAATTGTTCCTCTTGCTCAGAATAATCATTTGAGAGGGCATAAATTCAAATAAAAAAAAATCTGATGTAGGATTCGTGTGCGAAAATTTGCCTTTAGCCAGCGTGTGGTTGGTTGGTGGAACAGACTTCCATCCTTTGTTGTGGAAGTTGATAGCGTAAATAAATTTAAGGCTGAGCTGGACAGGTACTTGGAACGAATGGAGGGGCGAAATGGGAGTGGTTTTTTTTTTTTTTTTTTTTTTTTGGCTGATGCTGCATAAGCTTGCTTTCTTGCATCATATTCCTCTAGTAATGCTAATGCTAAACAATAGAATAAGTACTGTTCTCATTTTACTGTTTACTGTTGTGATTGGCAAGTGAGCTGCTTGATGCAGCAACTGATTAGCAATTAACAATGATAAAACCATAATAGGATTTTTATGGTTTTATGGATATTTATAAATATTAAAAAGGATTTTTTGAAGATTGAGCAAAGGCTCCTTATAATATAGGTCCTAAGTTTTAACTTGTTTAGGTTATATATAAATAGAGCCCTGGCTTTAGTCCTGCAAATTGCAGTTCTGGTGACTATGCACCTTCAAGGAGATCTGATTGAGGTGTTTAATGAATGGACAGAGTAAGCTCAACTCTTATTTAATCCTTCCTCTTTCTCAGACACACGAGGAGGCACAAATTCAAATTGAGGAAAAATGGATAGATGTGTTTAAATTTGACTTCAGCCAGCATGTAGTTGATTGTTGGGACAAACTTCTGTCTGTTGTTGTAGAAATCGATAAACTATTAGAGGGGATGGACAAGTGATTTTTTTTTTTTTTTTTTTTTAGCTGATGTATAAGCTTGCTTTCTTGCATTGTTTGCCAATACTAATACTACTACTGAAGAAATCTTTACTACTTTTCATTGCATTCCCGTAGGTTTTTCTGTATTGCCTGATACTTATATGCATCCCGTGTATTTGTTTTTCTGTTATAAGTCTAATCAGTTCATCTGACATCCATTTTGGCCTTGAACAATATAGTATCTATTAGCTGGTATAAAATCTTAGTAGCTTCCATACTAGATAGTAGGAAACATTCTTTCCTGAATGTTTCCTACTATCTAGAATTCACTGTTGGTAACGTCATCAGTTGGTTCCAATGATTAGAATTTAAAAACTGTCTTAGATCATTTTAATTACCTTTACAAAGACAAATCCCTTCCCTTTGTCCCTGATAGTAGTTACATCTTTAAGTAAAACCCATATCAATACACTGTGATCACTGCTACCCAGTGGTTCTTTTATCTGCAAATTCTTAATAATTATTTATGCCGATAATCAGATAGATTACCAAAAAATTCTAACTGCACGGCTAGTACTCTTAATCTTTTCCTTTAAAATACACATTTAACATCAGTTGTCATCTAAGTATCTCAGTTTGCAACTTCGTGATGATCATTTCTCTAATGGAATGTCTGACTCACGGCTACTCTCAGCCTCATATTTGATATTATGTGAGTGCAAAATGGGATGATTTGTTATGACAGTATCACCAACATGATTACTCAGATCATGCCAGTGATATTATTTTAGGGATAAAACTTTTTATTTTTCATTCCACCCTAAACTCAGCCTTCCTTTATCAAAAGTATGGTTTTCCATAAGAAGTGCAAAGGATGAAAAAATAAGAACATTGCATATGCAATTGTCTTATATCCAAATTCTCCAGCTTCATTTTTTTCATGCATTTAAAGCTCAAAGGAATTGTTAGCAACTAATTAGTAAATCCAAAACAAGATTTTTGAGAAGGCTAAGGACAGGGAACTTATTTCTTGTTCAAATGGTAGGCAGGCTTTCTGATCTCTTACGAAAACTATTGATTGCAACTTCTGTTCCTAGTGATTCTAATGCATCCAGATCTACAAACAAAAATTTCCTATGTTAGTGGAAAAGAAATTTACAAACTTAATTTTCCTCTAACTCTTGCATTGATGATTGCAGTAAATCTCCTCTTGATTATATCAACATGTTTCATTCAGTTAATTCCTTGGTCTTCTGACAGAAAGACATTAGGAGGATCCTGATGTCTTTCTGTCAGATTTTTTGTCCCTTGGTGCTTTTCTTTCTGCTTGAAAATTTGCTCATAACAAGCCAACACCTAAAAAGAGCAGCAAATGCCTCTATTCCAACTATCATCCTATTCCATTACTTCAAATTTTTCCAAGGTAATGGAGAAATCCTTCAACTACCAACTCTTCTGCTAAAAACTCTTAAAACCTTCTCTTCAAAATGTTCCATCTAATTAACAATTGCCAATATGGATTCCATCATGTTGATTTTGATGACATCCTAGCTTATATTGTTCATTTTTGGACAAATTTGATGGAAATATATGGAGATATTCATGCAGAAATTCCTAGAAATGCTGGGAGTATTTCTAAGAATTTTGATCATGTTTGACAAAGCTGTCTTATAAACAAGCTGCCATCTTCTATTTTGCCTTTTGGTTTTGAAATTGGATAGCCACTCATTGCTATCTAATAATAATAATAATAATCATTATTATTATTATTATTAGCCATGTGGTGCAAGGAAGCCTGAGGCTTACGCTGTACCAGCCAAAAAAAATTCCCATGTTACCCTGAGAGAGAGAGAGAGAAGGGAATCACCAAGAAAGCAAGAAAGAGAAGAATGATGATATCCAGCTCAGAACACTGGGTTTGCCAAGCCCATCTCACCAGATGTGAGCCCCTCGGGTAAAATTATAACATCCATGGCAGGAGCCCATAATACTTAGTGTACCATGTCAGATGGAAAGGAAGTAAACATATAAATAATATTAAATAGTTCTTAAATAGTAAAAACTGATTAAATTAGATTATAAAAAGAAATGAAACCAAAAGTATTATGAAGTACTTGTATATAAACAAGTACAAATTTAAACTCAAATACACACGTCTTAATCATCAGTGAGTATGAAAGAAGCAGAATACAGAGAATTCTCAGATTAGTGATCTCACTCATGGCAATGCAGAAATTTGGTACAAACAGTTTTTCAGTTTTGGAGTAGGAACGACAACATAAATTTTGGGGGTATCATTTAGCAGCCATCCTCTGAGCATCAGTAGCCATCACTAGTACAATGTATAGCATGGTGAATCTAATGTAGCATAGCCATGCTTAGTGGGCCTTCATCAAACCCACAGCTTAAGAGACAATGATACTAAGAACAGTGGAGAAATGGCCGAGTACCTGCTCTCCATAGGCAAGATCAGTCACAAACTTGTGTACCAGAAATATTGTTTCCTCTGCATTGAAATAAACTTGGCTTTCTCTCTTTTGCACTCAACATATTACTTTTATTCTAAACAACTATACAATCTATACAAATGACTAATTTGTCCTACCATGCAATATTATTTCCACATCTAGGGTGGTGTCTCAAAATTCTTCAACTCATAGATTCAATCGAAAAGAGAACAGTCCAGTAATAAGTAATTCTTCACTTATAAATTCACTCTACTCCATTTCACATAGGTATTCAGTTTATTCTGAATGCCTTTTTCATAGTCATTTCCATTGTATTGTTCTGAATTAGTAAATGTAATTTAATCTTTTTCTTCCAAACCTGTGCATGTCTGCACAGGTTTGGAAGAAAAAGGTTAAATTACAGTTCAACTGTAATTTAACTTAATTAATTTACAATTCAACTGTAATTTAACTTCACAGTTCAACTCTAAGCTCATTTAAGTAACATTTCCTCTTCCCCATTTTCCTTCTGCTGCTGTTTTTTCTTCTGCTCTTTGGAACAACTTTTGCATATAATTCCTGAAAATCACAAATGTATTTAAACCTTCAACCCATAGGCATTTGAGTACTGCAAATTCTAATACAGTTGAATACTACGTTGTGGTCATAGAGGAACTGGATGCAAAAAATAATTTTGATATCATATGCTTGGATTTTGGGAAAGCTTTTGATACTGTTGCACCTGAAAGATGTACAAGTTGCTGCTATGGATAAAGAGTTGGTTGCATGGGAGAAGACAGAGAGTGGTAAGCAATAGACATTGCTCTTCATGGATTAATGTTATTAGTGGTGTTCTCCAGGGTTTGGTGTTGGACCCATTGTTGTCAATGAACAGGAATGATAGTATGCTACTGCAACAGAATATAGAAAAGTTAGGCAGATGGGCTGAGAAGTGGCAACTGAAGTTTAATATTGGCAAATGCAAAGTACTGCATATGGGTAGCAGTAATCCCAAGAGTAATGTACCAACTGTGTGGTACATTACTCTTGGCATTACTACATTCTGGGTAATGGAAAATGAAAAATACCTGGTACTTGTGCAGTCAGATATGAAATTTCCTGATCAGTGCAGACAGGCTGTCAGAAATGCTCATGGGGTCTTGTCAATGATATATAGGAATTTTGCTAGCAAGGGATATAAGGAGGTGATTATCACATTGTATGAAACAATGGTCAGGCCACATCTTGAGTACTGCATACAGTTCTGGAAGCTTGATTTTAGGATATGGAGCTGCTGGAATGAGCACAGAGAAGGGCAAAAAGATTGGTGAGGGGAACAAAGGGGTGTTCCTACCAAGATAGGCTCAGTTCTCCAAATTGCATAATCTGGAGACTAGGAACCTGCGAGGTGATCTGATTGAGATGTTTAAGGATTTGAATGGATTGAGCAAGTGCAATGCTGATCGGATTCTTTCTCTTACTCAGACTATACACATGAGGTAGCACAAATTCATATTGAGGAAGGATGGATGCATAATAAATGTGCAGAAGTTTGCCTTTAGCCAGTGGGTGTTTGATTTTCTTTCATCATTTGCCAATTTGCCACTACTAATGCTACTAGTAGTTTGTGGTCACCATTTAAAAAATAAATAAATAAGAGTAATAATAATGAAAGTATTTTAACTTTCTTAAATATATCCTTCAAAATTATGCGATATTCAGAAACAATATACTAATATAAATTTATTTAGAGTACATTCAGTCTTGTGAGCCTAAAAATGTAAACTGCACTGAAAGAAAATAATATTTTTATGTAAAGTACAGCAGACTGTCATTACTCTCATTTATTTATTTGTTTAAGTCATAATATTATAAAAATTTATTATTTTACCTGGTTTTTCATGTTTGGGAAAAATAAAACAGCTTCTCCAGATTTCCACGGAAAACTTGTTTGCACATTTTGCTCTCCATTAGAAGAGTCCTAGACCTGAAACAAAAATTTTAAATTATTACATGAGTTAATTATCTTCATTCCTGATAAATAAAACTACTAATATATTATTACTCACACTATGTTGCCTGCTAATATTAAATACAAGCATAATTTCGAAGTGACACCAAAAATACACAAAAATCTTAGGACTTGAAGTTTAACAGATGTAAAATTAATTGATGGCTGTGAATAAGAAATGATAAATAAATTGCCAATAAATACCAGTTACATGACAATGTTTCTGCTGATGAGAAATGTTCTCCAAAGATATTTTTATGAACAAGATAATGTTCATGACATTACGGCATGACAAGTTGGAGAACTAATGCAGAAAAATAAATGTTATGTACTTCACAAAAGCTTATTAAGCATTAAATCAGATTGGTCAGGTCAGATTGGTCCACTTGATATTGATGATCAGAGATTGATCAGAATCAGATTGGTCCATTTGATATTGATAGTTCAACTGTTGATGAGCCTGTTCAGGTAGCTAACAAACTAAATGAATATTTTGCATCTACATTCACACATGAGGAGTTATTCAGGGAGAGGAATGCGAGGTGAATTAAACTCTGGCAATAAGCTAGATAATCTTGTAATAACTGAGAGTAAAGTGGAGGAGAAATTGTTGAAGATAAACACAAGAAAGGCACCTGGGGTGGATGGAATCTATCCAGTTATATTAAAGGAGGCAGCAAAGGAAGTAAGCAAACCATTAGCCATAATTATGAGAGCTTCTTTGGACTCAGGGGAGGAACCCATGGATTAGAGATGTGCAAATGTGACCCCAATCCACAAAGGAGGATCAAAGGGAGACAGGTAATAACAGACCTCTTAGTTTAACTTCTGTTTCAGGGAAATTAATGGAGGCACTGGTTAAAGAAGCACTGTAGGATCATCTAGACAAGACTTCACTTATAGCTCGGACACAGCATGGGTTTGTTAAGAGGAAGTCTTGTCTGACTAATTTGATTGGACACTATGATGTAGTTACAAAGGAACTAGTTGCAAAGAATAACTTTGATATCATATATTTAAATCTTAGAAAGGCTTTTAATACTGTTGCATATGGAAGACTGCTGCACAAATTGGAGCAGTGTGGCATTGGAGGCAAATTGCTGCTATGGATAAAGGGATGGTTGAGCAGGAGAAGACAGAGAATGCTAATCAATGGACACTGCTCTTCATGAACTACTGTTATTAGTGGAGTCCCTCAGGGTTCAGCGTTGGGTTCACTGTTGTTTTCTATATTTATAAATGATATTGATGATGGTATATCAGGTTTAATGTCCAAATTTGCAGATGATACGAAGGTCGGCAGGGTTGTTAATGACACTAATGATAGTACACTGCTGCAATAGGATCTAGAAAAGTTGAGCAGATGGGCTGAGAGGTGGCAACTGAAGTTTAATATTGACAAATATAAAGTACTGCATATGGGAAGCAGTAACCCTAGAGTAATGCATCAACTGTGTGGTAGTACACTGACAGTGGTAGAGAATGAACAGGACCTGGGGATAATTGTGCAGGCAGATATGAAGTTTTCTGAGCAGTGCAGACTGTCTGCAAGAGGAGCTCATGGTGTCTTATCAATGATATACAGGAATTTTTCTAGCAATGATAAGGAGGTGATTATCCCCTTATATAAGGCAATGGTCAGGCCACACTTTAGTACTGTATACAGGTCTGGAGGCCTCATTTTAAGAAGGATGTAGAGCTGTTGGAACAAGTACAGAGAAGTGCAACAAGATTAGTGAATGGAAAAAGGGTTACTCTTACGAAGAAAGGCTTAAGTTTTGCAAATTACAGTGTCTGGAGACTAGGCACCTGCGTTGTGATCTCATTGAGGTGTATAAAGCCTTGAATGGCTTGAGCATGCTCACTGCTGTTGGGATTCTTCCTCTTGCTCAGAATAATCGCCTGAGAGGGCATAAATTCAAATTTATTTAGGAAAGACGGTTGTAGGATAGATGTGTAGAAGGTTTCCTTTAGCTAGCGTGTGGTTGATTGCTGGAACAAACTTCCATATGTCTTTGTAGAAGTTGATAGTTTAAATACATTCAAGGCAGAACTAGACAAACATTTGGATCGAGAGGATGGGTGAAATGAGAAGGGTGTTTTTTTTTTTTTTTTTGTCTGATGCTAATATAAGCTTGCTTTCTTGCATCATGTGCCTTTGCTAATGCTAATTTTTTTTTTTAAATTCATTATTTTTGTAAAGCTAGAACCAGCTGCACATTCAGGCCTTGAAATAGAAAATTCTGTGAACTGGAACACTTGTTCACCATTTAAAAAAAATTTTTTTTTTTTTCCGTAGGGGCTTCTTTAAAGGCAAATATTTGTTATAATTTATCAGAAATAGATAATTAATTCTTACCTTTAAGTGGAAACTGCTGTATTATATACTTCAATACAGTCATGGCATTTTTTTTTAATATTTAATTTTTGACATTTAAGAAACCCCAGGGGCTCACATCTGGTGAGTATGGGCTTGGCACACTCAGGATCCTGAGCCGTATCATCATCATCATCAGCCATTTTCAATCCACCGCAGGATGAAGGCCTCTCCAGGAACTTTCCAATTCCTTCTGTTTTGTGCAATGGCTATTCATTTACCACCCACAAACTCGAGAATTTCATCTCTCCATTGTTGTTTTCGAGGTTTTCTTCTAGCTCCTCTTGGGTACCATTCTGTTATTTTCTTATTCTAACCATTCATGGATACCATTCTGTTATTTTCTTATTCTTACCATTCATGGATACCATTCTGTTATTTTCTTATTCTTACCATTCATGGGTACCATTCTGTTATTTTCTTATTCTTACCATTCATGGGTACCATTCTGTTATTTTCTTAGAGCTGGATATCATCATTCTTCTCTTCCCTGGTGATTCCCTTCTATTTCTCTCTCTGTCTCATGGTAACTCAGAATTTTGTTTTGGCTGGTGCAGCAAAAGCCTCAGGCTTCCTTGCACCATATAGCTAATAATAATAATAATAATAATAATAATAATAATAATACTGAAGGATTACTTTGAGAACAACACAGCACCACTCCACCAGTCCAAAAGGAAGATAGATAAGTGGTATACCCCACTCAACCTAAGCGAGGAACCTCCTCCTTCCCAGACTGCACAAGAAATGTAGCTAGAAAGATGGGCAAAGAAGACATTCCATGGCAGACACTACAATGACCTCCATCAAGATCACATCGATAACATTGCTTCAAATACATGGCTCACAAGTGGGATGCTCTTCCCCAAGACTGAAGGATTCATGCTTACCATCCAAGACCAGGTAATGAACACCAGAAACTATTGAAAATACATCGCAAAGGAGCCCGGAATGTCAGATGACACATGTCGACGATGGCACCTGGCCTCAGAAATGATCCAACACATATGGGCAGGGTGCAAGGTGATCACCCAGACTGAGTACACTCATAGACACGACCAAGTAGCCAGGATAATACATCAGAAGCTAACAAGGAAATACCAGTTGAACAAAGAAAGTGTACCATAATACAAGTACAAACCCCAGGCAGTACTAGAGACCTGAACCCACAAGCTATACTGGGAGTACACCATAATAATGAATAAGACCATCCCACACAACAGACTGGACATAACCCTTGTGGACAAGATGGAAAAGGCTACCTACCTGATTGACATAGTGGTGCCCAACACTAGCAATGTCTGAGCGCCTCCGTAGCCAGGTGGGAAGGAGCAGCAGTGCGTAGCACACGCTTCTTGATTAGACCGGGGTTCGAGCCCGTCACCACCAAATACGGAGGATCCGGAAAGGTCAAGGGAATGACCACCGCATATTCCCGGAGCAATATGGCCTTAGTTGCTAATGCTCCTAAAAAAAAAAAACCAAACAAACAACAAACTAGCAATGTCCAGAAAACCCATGAGGAAAAAATTAGGAAGTACACGAACCTGAGACATGAGGTCAAGGAAATGTGGCATATGCAAGAAGTAACGACCATCCCGATCATCGTGTCAACAACCAGTATGGTACCAAAGACTCTACATAGCAGCTCAGCAGCAATAGGTCTCCCATAGAACACCTACAAGGAACTCCAGAAAGTCGCAATCCTGAACACCTGTAGGATAGTCAGAGATTTCCTCGACCATCAGCAATACCAGACATTACAACCACCCTTTGTACTTGGTAGCAGTACCTGTCACGGAGTGGAATCCTCCAATCAGGGAGAAATAATATAAGAGTAATAATAATAACTAATAAGGGAGCCCCTCTGTAGTTCAAGATCAGTGGTCCTTCTAATGTGTCACCATTGACAGCCAAACATTTTGTCATTTACAACTCATTGACTGGCTCATGATACTGTCAACCTTGCCTGTCAGTATCATTGATTGGCTATGATACTAAGAGCAAAGGTTGACAATTAACAAGTGTGTATGTTCATCAGAGCCAATGTGCTAACTTGAATGGTGCCAGTATGAGAAACATCTTTAATATTTGTCTTCATTCATGGGTTCCCCAACACTGCTTTTTCCAGTACAGTTGGTCAGGACTGCAAAAAATGTTTTGTAGATACCTAAAAATAGTGACTAAAAAATATTTCTGGTATTTATTTAAATGTAAATTGTTATTTCTGGTACTTATTTTTTATGGCTTTTTTAAGTACAAATAATGTCAGTATTTAGGCATTGTTTCATGGATTATATTCATTTTTGCAATATTAACTTCTTTTGTAATATTAACATTGGCAAAGTACAGGACCTTTAAAAGTGAGGAATTCTAAGTAATCATCCCCAGTTGTCTAATGTCAAATAATCTGGTCCTGTTCCAGGCCCAAGAAGCACACATATATGGTATACCAAACATATCTGTCTATATTTTCTAAATATTACAATCCTAGTTGATCACCCAGTTTTCCCAAATTAAGGGTTAACTACAGTTGATCAGTGGAGTGGTTCTAAAAACAGTTTTAGGATGCTCGGAAGAAGTGAGTTTATTAATTTTTTTAATTAATTAATAATTATTTTTAGAAAATTAATACTCAAATTTAAACATGAATTAGTACCAACACAAATCCACAACCTGACAGGTTTCTAGTCTATTGCTGTTGCACAAGCAGATCCACAAGTTTTGTATTGGTATGTATGTATGGCATGCATACAGGAGACTTCTGACAGAGTTCACAATATTCTTGGAGGAATGTTTGACTTTTGATCATATAGTGTATATCCCCCCCACCATATTTTCTTATTAAAAGATCAAAAAAGTCAAATAAATCACATTGCCAGTTACCCAATCAAGAAGTTTTGTTATCACTAATACTATTACTGAAGATGACCCCAGGGGCTCACATCTGGTGAATATGGGCTTGGCAAATCCAAGGTCCTGAGCTGGATATTATCATTCTTCTCTTCCTTGGTGATTCCCTTCTATTTCTGATTCTTGTTTTCTCTCTCTCTCTCTCACTCAGGGTAATTCAGCAATTTTTTTTTTTTTTGGCTGTTGCAGCATAAGCCTCAGGCTTCCTTGCACCATATGCTAATAATAATAACAATTCACCACTGTCAGGACTGTTTAGCTGTTGGAGGGGATCAACCACCATACTGATGTCATGTGACAATTTCGACCATCTTATATCGACTTCTGTAATGTGACCTTTTTGGTAATTGTTATATAACCCCTATAAATGCCCTTTGTACATGTCTGAAGTTTCTTGCTGTCTCCTCATTTCATCATTATTCTGTGGTGAACTACCATACCATACCGCTTTATCGCAAGCTGCACGAGTTACACCATGT
This sequence comes from Mastigoproctus giganteus, assembly GCF_048544385.1. Classification (NCBI taxonomy): domain Eukaryota; kingdom Metazoa; phylum Arthropoda; class Arachnida; order Uropygi; family Thelyphonidae; genus Mastigoproctus; species Mastigoproctus giganteus. Next base: position 28,902,806 of record NC_143583.1, read on the forward strand.
TTTCTACATGTTCTATTAATTCTGTCGAGCAGAATAGGAATATAGGGAATAAATTTGAGGAATTTGAAGTTACACAAGCAATTTGAAGAATTAGTTAGGTCATTCAGATGTGGATATTGTAGGGCTATCAGACACAGAGTGCCACTTAGGTAAAGAGGATGCAGAATTTGAAAGGAGTGCAGTGTTTACAGAAATGACAATTCCTTCTCAGGGAGAAGGAATTATGCTTGTTATTTAGAAGCATACAGATCGTAAGGCAGTGCACCCAGTTTACATACATGGACAGTAATTTTAATATTAGTATTAGTAATTGCAAATGATGCAAGAAAGCAAGCTTATAGAGCATCAGCCACAAAAAAAAAAAAAAAAAAAAAAACCATTTTACCTATCCATCCCCTTACAATAGTTTGTCTAGTTTTTCTTTGAATTTATTCATGCTATCCACTTCCACAACATCAGGCAAAGTGGATAGCTTGAATAAATTCACATCTATTATGCAACCATTCTTCCTCGATTTAAATTTGTCCTGTTATGTGCATAACAGGAATTTAATTGTTCAAGTCATTCAAAAGGGTCCTGAGGATATCATCATTCTTCTCTTTCTTGGTGATTCCCTTCTTACTCTCTCTCTCTCTCTCTCTCTCTCTCTCTCTCTCTCTCTCTCAGGGTAATTCAGAAATTTTTTTTGGCTGGTGCATCATAATCCCCAGGCTTCCTTGCACCATATGGCAAATAATAATAATAATAATAAAGCCTCAAACATCTCAACCAGATCACCTCTCAGGTCCCTAAACTCCAGATGCTGCAATTCGAAGCCTTTCTCTCTCTCTCTCTCTCTCTCTCTCTCTCTCTCTCTCTCTCTCTCTCTCTCTCTCTCTCTCTCTCTTTCTTGCAGCCATTCTTGGTAACAGCATCCCCTTGTTCCCCTCATCATTCTTGTTGCCCCCTTTTTTGTACCCTTTCCAGCAGCTTCACATCCTTCCTAAAATGAGGTCTCCAGACCTGTATGCAGTATTAAGATTTGGTGCAATCATTGTCTTATACAATGGGATAATTACCTCCTTATCCATGCTAGAAAAATTCCTGTATGTCATTGACAAACCCCACGAGCTGTCCTGACAGCCTGGCCGACCGGGCTAGCCAGGTGGGTAAAGTGCCTGCCTAGCAACCCAAAGGTCGCGGGTTCGAATCCCGCCTCGGGCTTGGATCAAAGTACTGCAAAAACCTTGAGAGGTGCATTATGGCCACTGAAGCCGATGTGACAACAACTACCAAACAATACCTGACAGCCTGTCTGCACTGCTTAGAGAACTTCATATCTGATTGCATAGTTACTCTAGGTCCTTTTCATTTTCCACTACCCTGAGTGTTGTTCTACACAGGCGGTACGTTACTTTGGAATGTACCTTGCTAGTTGGTATGTTACCTTGCATTTATCACTGTTAAACAAGGTTATGTTGGTATGTTACCTTGCATTTATCACTGTTAAAGAAGGTTATGTTGGTATGTTACCTTGCATTTATCACTGTTAAACAAGGTTATGTTGGTATGTTACCTTGCATTTATCAATGTAAAATTATCATTACCATTTCTCAGCCGATCTGTCCAATACTTCTAGATCTTGTTGTAGCAACATACCTTTATTACTGCCATTAACCACTCTGCCAACCTTTGTGTCAACTGCAAACTTAGACATGAAGCCTGATATGATTTAATCAAACTCATTAAGAAATACAGAAAGCAACAATGGGCCCAGCACCGAACCCTGTGAAACTCTCTTATAATATTAGTCCACGAAGAGCAGTGTCCGTTGATAACAACTCTCTGTCTTCTCCCACTCAACCATCCATTTATTCATAATGCCACAACCAGCCTATAATGCCACACTGCTCCAATTTGTACAGCAGTCATTTATATGCTACAGTATCAAAAGCTTTCCTGAAATCCAAATATACAGGGGGTCTTAAAAATATTGGTACAAACGTTTAGGGGAGGTAGGTAACATCTAAAGGAATGTGAATCGCATAGGAACCCATAACCGGAAACATCACCGTAAGTTGGTAGACGGCGCTGTTCATCAGTTCGCGAGAGGGAAAATTTCTGGTTTACTAATTCAAGCAGTAGTCGCCGCATGAAGAGCATGCATCGATATACGAACTGTGAGCTGTCAGACATGCACCTAGCATATGGATTAGCATAAGGCAATGGACGAGCCGCTCAACGAATTTATGGAGAATTCTTCCCAGACAGACATGTACCAGACCACCATTTGTTTGCACGTGTGCATCAAAATTTGTGCGATTATGGGTCATTTAGAGGTAACAGGAGTAGTGCAGGCAGACCATGTTTGACGCGAACTACCGCCATGGAAGAAAGTGTACTGAATGCCATCCATAATAATCCTACTACCAGCACACGTGCCATTGCCTCTTCCTTAGGAGTGTCTTGTTGCAGTGTTCAATGTGTCTGGCACGACGATTCCTTACACCCCTTTCATCTCCAAAGGTTCAGTTACTGCTCCCCCAAGATCATCCTGCATGTGTGGCTTTTGCGCAGTGGTTTCTCCAAGAAAGTGTTCAAGACTTGAATTTTCTAGTCTATGTTTTGTTCACGGATAAGGCTTATTTCACTCTGGAAGGCTTATTCAATCAACACAATGCTCATGTGAGCTCACGACAACCCACACAGTGTGCGCCCCCATGCGGCACAACATCGCTTCGCAATAAATGTGTGGGCAGGTATGGTCGGTGACTGCTTAGTCGGCCCATACCTGTTACTATCCCGCATGAACTCTGCTAAATATCGGATCTTTCTTGAACAAGTTCTACCAGGGTTACTTGATGATGTTCCAGCAAATGTGAGATGCAACATTTGGTTTCAACATGATGGGATGCCTGCCCATTAAGGACGGTGTGTTTGTGACCATTTGAACAGGCATTTTGGGCGTTGATGGATTGGCCATGGTGGATCTGTTGCCTGGACCCCATGCTCTCCTGATTTATCGAGCCTTGATTTCTTTCTGTGGGGGCCCCTCAGATCTATCATGTATGAATCGCCTGTGGAGATGGAAATGGATCTCGTGGCAAGACTCGTCTGTGTTGTTGCTACTGTCAAAGAAACTCCAGGTGTGTTTGACCGTGTCTGCCAATCCATGCTGCGTTGGTGTCACACATGCATCGCATCTCATGGTGGAACCTTCGAGCATCTGTTGTAACATCATGAAATGCATCCATCTCGTACTCCATTGTTAATATTATGTCAAATAAATGTTTGCCACTAATTACTGTCTTGTGTCATTTCTGCTTCTTGTGCCTCTGCTACTACTTTCCCGTGACGTTTCCGGTTATGGGTTCCTATGCGATTCACATTCCTTTAGATGTTACCTACCTCCCCTAAACGTTTGTACCAATATTTTTGAGACACCATGTATAATATATCAAAATTATTTTTTGCATCCAGTTGCTTTGTCACTGCATCACAGTCTGTGCGAGTAGCACAGCGGTATCATTACCATCCTCCCCACACCAGGTAGAAAAGGCACGGGTCTAATCCCATTAATTCTAAGCCCATTAAAGCTGCATGGCTGAGTTAGTCGGTCTCAGATGTAGATGGCAAGGATTCCTCCCTCTCCAGAAACTGTTTTTTTTCGTCCAGCATAACAGGCAAATCGATCAGAGAATACATGCAATTTACAGACATAAGGGTATATGTAAGAAATTACAGGGTGACCCTAATATAATAATCTGGTTTTGGTTTTTTTTCTCTGCTTCATAGTTTCCAATAAAATTAACCAAACAAGATATCTCATTAACGAACTCACGCTGTGGCTGAAATATAACTGCACTCCTGTCTAGATAGTCCTGCGTCACGTATTTTATCGGTGACTCCGTTATTTTCCGTGGATGGAAGTTAAGCTAACGAGTCTAAAATTACTCACGCTGAATAAGTTTGGAGTGACATTAAGCATAATAAAAGTGAAACGAGAGTCGGGATATGTTATAACAGTAGGGTTTTAGGAACATCAGTGACTAAAGCCATATTGCTCCTAGTATACTGTCTATAAATTGTGTGTTCTGTGGTCGATTTTCTGTTTGCTGGACAAAAAAAAAAAAGAGTTTCCGGGAGAACAATGCATACTACCCCGCTTGAGACTGGCTAACTCAGCCACATTGCGAAAAAAAGCCCATAAAAATTCCTCCAGTCATTGACGGGATTCAAACTTAGGTCTTTCCTACATGATGTGGGGGAGGGCAGCAATTCTGCAAACAGTGCTACCCATGAGGGCAATAGTAGGGATATGTTATAGGCCAAATATACATGGTATATTATAACACGTGGAACCCATATGAGGGTTGGATTTAGTACCTAAAAAATATTTAAAAAGTTCATATACAGATAGCTCTGATTTCGCTTTGTTTCCGAGTTACAGCCATGTTTTTGTTTTCCAGCAATTCGTTCCACAATCTAAGATTGCATAGCTGGCTTCATCCAACTGTTTACAAATAATGCTTGATACCTCATACAGGGACTTGCTGATAGTTGCGTAAACAAGATCCCGTAGTGGCCTTTGAATGATATCAGTTAGTTCCCCTAACAAGGTCACTTCATTTGGAGTTTGTTGTTAACGTTTTGGTATTGGGCAGTTGCTGTGAATGTGATAATAGAGGCTTATTCAAATAGAAAGATGGAAGATCATCTCATGTATGGACTTGCTAGATGCAATGCAGCCGAGGCGTCTCAGGCAACAGTAGTATGGTTTTTTCTCCCGGAAACTCGGGTTTTTCGTCCAGCAAACAGAAAATCTACCTCAGAACACATTCAGTTTACAGACAATATACACGGAGCAACATGGACTTAGTTGCCAATGCTCCTAAAAATCCAACAACTACAACAGCAGCAGCCGAGGCAAGATGCCTGTTTACAGAAAACTTCTCTAATCGTCATGTGCCAAATAAGACATTTCAGAGAATACAGGAACGACTTTCGGACATTGGTTCATTTAGAGAAAGAGTTTCAGATGATGATAGACCTATGAGAACCAGAACAGCAAATCCGACAAACAACTGGAACTTCTTAACGGGTGAGGAGGTCCCTGATGAGACGTTTTGCATGTTTGTATTCAGGCGCTAGGTGGTCCTTTTGAGCATTTTTAAATGTAAGCAGATAGAGCTTGAACCACAAAAATGACTAACTCGGAAACATGGCAAAATCAGACCTATGTTTGCACAAACGTTTTTTTTTTTTTTTTTTTTTTCGTTGGTTTAGGTCCTAAATGCATCCCTTAAGTGGGTCTCATACGTTATGATACATCCTGTATATATTATGTTGCTGTTAGGCAGTCGTGTTTAGATGGTCCTGCATCACTTCTTTAACCAGTGACTCCATTATTTTTCCAGGAACAGAAGTTACTCTACCAGGTCTGTAATTACTTATGTTGAATCAGTTTGGAGTGACATTAAGCACAGGAAAAACAAAATGAGAGTAGGGCCATGTCGTAAGCCAAATGACTGTGATGTGTATTAATGAAGAGTTATACAAATAGAGTGGACCAGTATACAAACAAACAGAGTGGGCCATCAATCTATTATAATGGGGACTTTAAAGAGTAGCAATACTTTTTGTGTTTTTATTAGATGATTTCCACCACAGCATGGTAAAGGCAACAAGGGAAAGCAATACCCTTGATCTGATGATCGCAGTGACTCTTCATGCATTAGGACTATGTAAATAAAAGAACCGCTAGGTGGTAGCGATCACTGTATTCACGGAAGTTTTGTGTAATTAAATAACTACTGTTAAGTAAGGGTTAAGGGAAGGGATTCTGTTTTTATGAAGGTGACTACAATGATCTAAGACAGTTTTTAATTTTTTTTCACTGGGACCAACTGATGATGCTACCAACTGCAAATACTAAATGGGAAGCATATAGGGAAAAAAATTCTAGAAATTAATAATCTTTTCATACCAACTGTTCAAGGTTTCGACCTAAATTTCGACCGAGACTGTGCAAGGCTCAAGAGGTAGAATTTTTTTCAGCCTGGTCTGTGCTTGTTGACAGGAGAGACTGCTTCTACAGGGATGAGGTACACTTAAATAGAAAGGGTGCAAGAATATTTGCTGATGCTATCGCGGCAGTGATAGGTGGGTCGAAAAACTGTTAGCTTGGGGGATACACAGACTAAAAGGTTAATAGTGGCTGCAGGTAGAGGCAAAAGTGATTCTTGCGTGCTTCTATTAGAATGAGCAGCAGCATGAAAAGTAAGGCAATGGAGATTTCCAGGACTGCTGGGAGTCACAGTGGAAAAAAAAAACAAAAAAAAAACAAAACATGGGCTGTGTTAGGGTAACTAAGATTAGAAACAGGTGCATGTATACTTGAATGTACACCAAGGCTAGGAGTATAGTTAATAAATTTGATGTGCTTGAAGTGCTGATCAAGACATCAAAGGCGGATATTGTTGGGATATCAGAGACGTGGTGTCACACAGACATAAGCAGTGCATAATTGGAATTTGGGAGTACAATGTGTACAGAAAGGATAGACGACAGGAAGGGAGGAGGGGTTATGCTGTTAGTTAAGAAACACATAAAATCTAAGGAAGTGCATACCGTTGATGTTGGTGGACAATTGATGGAAAATGCAATGTTGAGTCTGTTAGGTGTGACATAAGCACTGGGAGAGGAAAATTGAGAGTAGGTGTGTGTAATAGGCCTAATGAATCTGATGAGTATAATGACCAATTTTGCAAAGAAATAAGAGTGGGCCAGTAAATCAGAATGTCTTATAATGGGAGATTTTAACTTTTCAGATATCGACCGGAACTTGTGAGTTGGTCACTCGCACACTAGCAAGACTTTTGTGGATCTATTGGATGACTGTTTTCTACAGCAAATTTAGGATGCATGTAAAGTATCGAGTGGCAACCAGACGGAGTAATACTCTTGATCTGATTATCAGCAGTGATTATTCATGCATTAAGAATTTCCAGATAAAGGAACCACTGGGTGACAGTGATCAGAAGTACTGATGTGGGAATTACTTAAAGATGTAACTACTATCAAGGCTAAAGGGAGTGGCTATTGCTTTCGTAAAGAAAGCAATAGCCCTTCTGGACATACAGTGGGATCAACTGATGATGTTACCAACGTTGAATTCTAAGTGGGAAGCCTTCAGGGACTTAATTTTATTTTGGAGGCTACTAGGCTTTTCATTCCAACTAAGAAATACTGTTGAAGGTTTAGGCCTAAATAGATGTTAGATAAACTAATGAGGCTCGTGGCAGAGAAGAAAAATGTTTGGGATGCATATAAAGGATATAAGGATGCATATCAGGCGAAACAGAAACCTATGGCAGGTATAAACTAGTCTGTAATCAAGTCATAAAGGAGGTTAGGCAGGCGAAGGCAGATTATGAGAAATCCTTGGCAAAGGATGTAAAGAGTCTTTATTTATGTAAACTCTAGAAGGAAAGGGATGATTCAGATTGGACCACTTAACATAGATGGATTGAGTATTGATGATCATGCTCAGGTAGCTGATAAACTGAATGAGTATTTTGCATCTACATTCACACATGAGGAATTATTCAATGAGGGGAGTATCAGACGGTTATTAAACTCTAACAGGGAGCTGAGTGAATGCTATATAGGAATTTTGCTAGCAGGGACAGGGAGGTGACTATCCCGTTATACAAGGCAATGGTTACACCACACCTAGAGTACTTTGTACAGGTCTGGAGGCCTCATTTTAGGAAGGATGTTGAGTTGCTAGAACGAGTACAAAGAAGGGCAACAAGATTGGTGAAGTGACAAAGGGGTGTTCTTACCAAGAAAGGCTTAAGTTTTGCAAATTGCAGTGCCTGGAGAGTAGGCACCTGCGAGGTGATCTGATTGATGTGTATAAGGCCTTGAATGGGTTGAGCAAGGTGAATGCTGATGGGATTTTTCCTCTTGCTCAGACTTAGAACCTGAGAGGGCACTGATTCAAATTGAGAAAAGACAGTTGTAGAATAGATGCGCGGAAATTTGCCTTTAGCCAGCGGGTATTTGATTGGTGGAACAGATTTTCATCTTTTGTTGTGGAAGTTGATAGCCTAAATAAATTTAAGGCTGAGCTTGACAGGCATTTGGAACGAACAGAGGGGTGAAACGGAAGGTTTTTTTTTTTTTTTTTGGCTGATGCTGCATAAACTTGCTTTCTTGCATCGTATGCCTCTACTAATGCTAAATGGATGATGAATGAACGGATGAGATTCATGATAAAAGAGAAGAAAAATGTATGGGATGATTATAATTTATCGGAAGACAGAAACATACAGTAAGAATAAAGTATTTTGCAATCCAGTCGCAAAGGAAATTAGGCAGGCCAGTCCAGTCGCAAAGGAAGTTAGGTAGATTAGGAGAAGGCTAGGAATGCGAAGAAAAGTAGCAAACAGCTCTTTGGTTATATTAACACCAGAAGGAAAGGAATGAACCACATTGGTTCACTAGATATGAATGGCGTTGATGATTCTGTTCTGGTTGCTGATAAACGAAATAAATATTTTGCATCTACATTGAAACACGAAGAAGTGTTTTACGAATAAATGCATCAGTCGTTTTACAACTTATAATTGGGAAGTGAATGATTTTGTGATAATGAGAAGTTTTTGAGCTTACAAATAATTAAGGCGCATGGGGCTACTGGGATCTATCCAATTATATGAAGAGAAGCAGTAAAAATGGTAAGGCAGCCTTCAGCTAATGACAAAACTTCCCGCCAGAACCGATCAGTCCCCACAATCTTTATAACAACAAACCAGCTTTCGGCTTCCTTCGTAGTGGCGAACTACTACCATTTTTGTCACAGCCTTCTGATCAATAGAGGTCCCTATTCATAAAGGAGGATCAAAAGGAGAGATATGCATTTACAGACCTGTAAATTTCACTTCTACTCCAGGAAAAATAATGGAGTCGATGATCAAACAAGAGCACCATCAGAGGAACGCAATTATATGGCAATCATAGCACAGATTCCTTAAGAGATCTTGTCCTACCAATCTTTGTTATTACGTCGTAATAATAAAGGAAATGAATGAAAAAATAATTTTTACATTATATACTTAGATTTCAGCAGAGCTTTCGATCCTGTTCAACATGAAAGACTGCTGTACAAATTGGACAGTGTGGCATTGTAGGCAAGTTATTGCTATGGATAAGGATAAGGTTGAGTGACAGAAGGCAGATAGTGGTTTTTAATGGGCACCAGTCTAATGGGACTCATTTTCTCTTACGGCTCCATTATTATTGGAATTCTTCAGGGTTCAATGCCGAATCCTTTATTGTTTTCAATATTTATTAATGAAGACATATCAAGTTTAATGTCCAAGATTATTATTATTATTGTTGTTGCTCTTATAATATTTATTCCTAATTAGGGGATTCCACTCCGTGATGGGTACTGCTACCAAGTACACAGTGTGGTTATAATGTCTGGAGTTACTGTCGGTCGAGGAACTCTCTAACAATCCTACAGGTGTTCAGGATTGCGACTTTCTGGAGTTACTTGTAGATGTTCTCTGGTAGACCTATTGCTGCTAGGCTGCTATATAGAGTCTTTGGTACCATACCCGTTGTTGACACAGTAATTCGGATGGTTGATACTTCTTGCATATGCTACATCTCCTTGATCTCATGTCTCAGGTTCATGTACTTCCTAATTTTTTCCTCATGGGTTTTCTGAAAAATGGCTAGTGTTGGACACCGCTATATCAATCAGGTAGGTAGCCTTTTCCATCTTGCCCACAAGGATTATGCCCGATCTGTTGTGCGGGATGGTCTTATCCGTTATTATGGCGCGGTCCCAGTACAGCTTGTGGGTTCTGGTCTCTAGTACTGCTTGTGGTTCGTACTTGTAGTATGGTACACTTTCTTTGGTCAACTGGTATTTCCTCGCTAGCTTCTGATGTATTATCCTGGCTACCTGGTTGTGTCTATGAGTGTACTCAGTCTAGGTGATCACCTTGCAAGGTGATCACCCAGACTGAGTACACTCATAGACATGCACCTGCGGTGATGTGTTGGATCATTTCTGAGGCCAGGTGGCATCGTCGACATGTGTCATCTCACATTCTGGGCTCCTTTGCGATGTATTTTCTATAGTTTCTGGTGTTGATTACCTGGTCTTGGATGGCCAGCATGAATCCTTCAGTCTCGGGGAAGAGCATCCCGCTTGTTAGCCATGCATTGGAAGCAATGTTATCGATGTGATCTTGATGGAGGTGATTGTAGTGTCTGCCATGGAGTGTCTTCTTTGCCCATCTTTGTATCTTCGTTTCTTGTACCGTTTGGGCGGGAGGAGTTTCTTCGCTTAGGTTGAGTGGGGTATACCACTTATCTATCTTCCTTATGGCCTGATGGAATGGTGCTGTGTTGTTCTCGAAGTAATCTTTCAGGTTAACTATCGCTGTTTTTTGTTGTTCTGTCAGGTCTATCAGTCCCCCTTCCTCCCTTTTTCCGAGGTATTTTTATTCTCTCCATTGCTATGTTATTACTGGAGTTGCATAGGTGTTTATGGCTTGTATTGTGTTCCCTCCGTTCAATTTTGCTTTCAGCAGGCTTCTGAGTCTCTAGTGATATTTTTCGGTCAGGCACTTCTTGATTTCCTTGTGCTCCAACTGCTCAGCCTGCATTATCCATAGGTATTTGTAGGTCTCGCCTTCTGTCATAGCTTCGATCTCTTTACCAGTTAGCAGCTGGTAGTTTCGGCCAACGAATTTTTCCCCGGTGCAGTGTGTGGGTCTTGCATTTTTCTAGACCAAATTCCATCCTAATGGCCTTGCTGAATTCTTCGGTGATCCGGAGTAGTTGCTGGAGTTGCTTCTCGGTTGCCGCGTAGAACTTGATGTCATTCATGTACATCAGGTGAGTGAGTGTGCACAGGTTCTTTCTTCCTTCTTTGAGGTTATATCCATACTTGCTGCCGTTGAGCATAGTGGATAGCAGGTTGAGTGCTAGACAGAACCATAGTGGGCTCAGAGTATCTCACTGAAAGATTCCTCTTCTAATGGGGATTGGCCTGGTTGTGATGTTCTCGACCTAAATGGTGGTACTCCATTTCGCCATTGTTGCTCCTAGGAAGTTTGTCACTATTGGATTGACCTTGTAGATCTTCAGGGTCTCTATTAGCCAGCTATGAGGTACGGAGTCGAAGGCTGTGCTAATCGATGTAGGCCGTGTATAGATTGAGGTGCTTCTTGAAGGCTTGCTCCATAACTGCGGCATCTATGGTTAATTGCTCCTTGTATCCTTTTCTCCTCCGCTTGCATCCTTTCTGCTGTTCGGCTATTATGTTCTGACTCTCTAAGTGGTTTGATATCTTCTTAGTTATGCAACGTCAGGATCTTGTACATCGTTGTGAGCCATGTGATTGTCCTGTATTTCGCTGGGTTTCTTGTATCTTCATCTTTAGATATGTGACTCCTTCAGTGAAAAACTTCGAGATTGTCTCCGGGTGCCTTATCATTCCAGTGAACTGCTTTGCTAGGTGCTTGTGTGTGTGCAGGTGAGCTTCTTGAGCCAGTAGTTGCGGATGTTATCAATTCCCAGTGTTCACCAGTTGTAGGTGTTCCTGATCGACTGTTTTACTTCTTCTCGAATCTCCCACTCTCTCATCTCTTGTATGTCCTTCGTTTTCTTCCGTTCTACTTCTATCCAGGGTGCTTGCTGTTATGTCTTACTTCACTGCTCCAGATATTTCCCCAGAGCTCTTCGATCGTCTTTTCTAGGGTGGTCCATTTCCTGCTTTCTCATGTGGGCTCAGATGTGAATTTCCTGTCCTCTTTCCTCTTTAGTTCTCATCGAAGATTCGGTTGTTTATTTTCCTCTGGGAGCTCTCTTTGTCTCGGTGTAGTTCTCCACTCGTCTTCTATTCTGGACAGCACGACTTCATCTCTTTCCACTTCAGCTACTCTGGGCTGTGTTTCTTCTTGCTGGAATCCTCCTCCGGTTCCGTGGTATGCTGTTCCTCCTCTGGTTCCATATTGACCATATTCTTTGTACTTTATAGCAGATCGCTGACATCCTGCTTGATTTTTTCCAAGATGGCAGGAGCTATTAGGTTCTTCGTGACGATGGTCGTTCTCTGGTCTGCTAATCGCTGTTCGGTGACCTAAATATCCGGGTATCGTTCTAACTACTTGGTATGTAGTCGCCATCTGTACATTGTCATATCGGTCTCTAGCCTGGTTATTTCATAGTATGCTCGCATGATGTATGTATTCATTTCAATGCTTCACTTCATGCATTGGCATTTTATTCCTTCCTGGGTTGCTAGCTCAGTTGCTCAGGAAACACTTCCAGTTGGTGGGGCTGGATGGTCTTGCCCTTCTCTTGTGGTGGTCTTACAGGAGACAGCACCACTTGCTCCACTGTCTTGCTCGAGAGACTGTTTCCAATTTTTCGAGCCGACCCCTCTGCCTGAGGCCTGAACACGAGTGACTTTATCCTGTGCCACACTCGATGCAGTATGAATAATATTTATCTGCAACATCATCCATCCATCCAGTGATTTATTTATGTATTTATTTAATTCTCGCGAGTGACACCTGATGGCGCCACCACCCCTCGGTCGTCACTCTGACCTTGGGGAATGTAAGTCCAATGGGGTAACTTTCGCGATGTTTTTGGGTTTTTTTTATAACTTAATATTATTATTATATCGGTCTCCAAGTGTAATAGAGCCGCGTTCGCTTTCATCAATGAGGGATTCGAACACAGGTCCATCAGGTTGATAGTCCAGTGTCTTAACCACTGGGCCATCTAGTCCAGTGTCTTAACCACTGGGCCATCGCGTCCCTTTTTTATTAATATTATTATTATTAGTAGTAGTAGCAGAAGTAGTTATAGTAGTAGTAGTAGTAGTAGGAGTAGTTATAGTAGTAGTAGTAGTAGTAGTAGTAGAAGTAGTTATAGTAGTAGTAGTAGAAGTAGTTATAGTAGTAGTAGTAACTATATGGTGCAAGGAAGCCTGACGCTTATGCTGCACAAGCCAAAAAAAAAAAAAAAAAAGTTCCCGAGTTACCCTGAGACAGAGAGAGAGAGAGAGAGAGAGAGAGAGAGAGAGAGAGTAGAAAGGAATTACCAAGAAAGAGAAGAATGATGATATCCAGCTTAGGACCCTGGCTGTGCCCAGCCCATATTCACAAGATGTGAGCCCCTGGGGTTATGCAGATGTTACTAAGTTTGGCAAGGTGGTTAATGACAGGAATCAAGGTATGATGTAGACCAGCGGTTCCCAACCGGTGTTTCGCGAACCCCTGAGGGTTCGCACTAAAAATTCTGTAATGGCATCTGCTTTGATTTACATAGGTATATTATTCTAAACTACAAAATGTAACTAATAATAAACAATAAAGTAAAATAAAATTAAATAATTGTAAAGAATTGCCAGAGAAAGAAACCACATCTACCACAATTCCTTATAATTAGTTTACTATCTTGTAGTATATCATGTTAAATAAATCTGTTTTCCATACTATATTTTTTTTTCATTCTCAAGGATCATTGTTATGTTAGGTACTTTTTTTTTTAGAACCTGTAATACTTGATATCGTGATGGGTTGAAGATTGAAAAGTTGAAAGAAGATACTTGTTGACATTGGACTTGAACTTCTGTAGATAGTAATTTTCAGGAAATACTTATGAAGGAAGATTGTCCCAGAAAACTAAAGATAAATGAGGTAGAAGAAAAATTGGTTCTCTGAGTTTCAACTTGGACGGTAAAAGATGTTGACTGGTTGCGGCACGTGTTCGGACTGCTTTGAAAGAAAGACCGGGAATTATAGAAGCCAATTCAGAAGAACAGTGCCCATGCAAGTATCTATAGAAAAGGCATGCAGCAGAAACAGAAAGTCTATGGAGACCGAGAGTGGAGAGACTCTGTTAGAGACGAGACATTAATTAACCTAACTGCCCTCCTTTGAATGGAATCTAGAAGCCTGAGAGAGGTTTTGGAAGCACAGCCCCAGATGTGGGAACAATATTCCATGGCAGAACGGATTTGCGATTTATACAGAGTGAGCAGCTGTTTGGAAGAAAAGTAACGCCGAGAGCGAAAGAGAAAACCAAGTTTTTTAGATGCAGAGGAAGCAATATTTGTAATGTGCTTGTGCCAAGAGAGATTAGAAGTCAGGGTAATATCCAAAAGAGATATATCATTTTGCCTAGAAATCAGTGTCACTAAAGATAAGCATAGGAGCAGAAGAATCCTTTGCAAATGATGCAAAAAAGCAAGCTTATAGAGCATCAGCCACAAAAAAAAAAAAAAAAAAAAAAACCATTTCACCAGCAGTGAGCGGTCAGAGAGAAAACTGGATATTCAATTACAAAGAACATCTAGAACAGGTTTAGAAGGGTTGAAATAAACCAAGTAGTCTTTGCCCCCCACTGGAGAATTACCTGAAGATCGGCATTTAAGGAATTGGTAGCAGATTTTCGAGAAGTTGAAGCTGATTGAGCAGGACAAAGTTTCTCAAAATGGAAAGTGGAATGCAATGTGCTATCATCGGCAACTATGGATAGGATTTCCAGTCAATGGAAGAAGGTCATTAATATACAAGAGGAAAAGAGTGGGCGAAAGAACTGAACCTTGGGGGACACCGGCATTAGTGGAGAAGTTAGAAGACAGAGAGCCATCTACCATCACCCTCAGTGAGCGATCAGAGAGAAAACTGGATAACCAATTACTAAAAACAGTTGGCAAACCATAAGATGGAAGCTTGTTTAGAAGACCTTTATGCCAAACAGGTTTTGAGAACAAGTGGAGAAATACCATCAGGACCTGGAGCTTTCTTAGCATCAAGATTCATCAAAATACTTCTGATATCCTTTTGACGGAAGACCACAGGAGGCATTGAATGGAGTGTGTTGGGAATGGTGGGAGGTGTTTTACCAAGATCATTAATACATGAGCTGGAAGAAAAATGGGATGCTAGCAGGTCAGCTTTATCCTTGGCTGAAGTGACAACAGAACCATCTGGTTTGTACAGTGGTGGGAGCAGAGATGGGCAAAAGTTGCGGTCAATAGCTCTGGCAAGAGACCAGAATGCTCGGCTACCATTGAGGGCAAGAAGCAAGCTTTCTACTCTTAGCCTGTTCAAACTCTAGTTTGGACTGATTAATAACTGCTTTACAATTGTTGCGAGCTTTGGTGTAGGCAGAAAATGAAACTGAAGAATTAGAAACAAGCCAATTACGATATGCAACATTCTTCTCTTGAACAGCCTTAGCACATTTATTGGGAAACCAAGGTTTAGATAAAGGACGAGATTTTAAAGTGGGATGTGGGATAAAGGATTCCATTCCTGCAAGAATAATTTCACTGACACGACCTGAGCAAACGTTAACGTCAGAAGGTTTGAAACAGTAATCCGACCAAGGAAAAGTAGAAAGAAGTCTCGCAGGTCATCCCATTTTGCATTCTTGTAATGCCAAACAACACGAGGTTGGGAATAGCCATGAGATAAAGGTTCCATTGGAGAAGAGACAATCACCAAGTTGTGATCTGAAATGCCTAAAGGATCTCTCACTTCGACCGTGTACTTACAATGGTTGTTTGTGCTAAAAAGATCAAGCGTATTGGCTGTATGATTAGAATTGTCCGGTATTCTTGTAGGTAAATGAACAGTCTGTGCTAGGTCATCAGTAATTGCAAAAGCCTCAGCATCTCGACCTGCTGGGTCGGTGTGACTAGAAAACGGAAGCCAGCTGGAGTTGTGAACATTAAAATCACCAAGGAAAATTACCTCACTGTTAGGAAAGTTGGACTGGAGAAAGTCAAGTTGCAAAGAGAGGAAGTCAAAGAGCTCCAAGTGATTAGTGGAGTTAGGAGAACGGTAGAGACAACAGATGAATTTGACACAATGAGGTAGAGAGATTTTAAGCCAGAGAAGATCAAAGAGAGGAGATTCCAAATTTCCAAGTCTCTGACAGGGAATATCAGAACGGACATATGCACAAGTACCACCTTTGAGGAGAAAGGAATCATACAGGGAATAATTTGGGCATCTGAGATGAGCAATAGTTGAATGAACCGATAACTGAGATTCTGTAAGAAAAAGTACATGGAGTTTGGCAGACTGCAAGTGCAAATGGACATTGAGATTAGAATTGAGACCACGTATATTTGTGAAATGAATTAGGAAGTGCTTGGGAGATTTAGATCTTTTCGCAGATAAGCTTGCTCTATTAGTTTGACAATTCATGGTGTATTCAATAGTAAGAAAAATTGTGTGGGAAAATTCATCGGGTGGGAAAAAAATTCATGCTGTATGACGTAATGAAATTTTTGGATATGGCGTACACGTGGTAAGAATATACCCAGATCCTTGACATAACGTGGCCTCGACAATGCTCCCCGCATACACACTACTCGGACTCCCTCCAATCACTATCTGGCAGAGTAGAGTTAGCAAGATTATACACTAGCTGATCCGGAAGCCTCCTAGAGAGTTACCAATAAGTTCGGTCCGGTGTACTAACTAGCGGCCGGCCTGCGAACACCGTTTTAGAGCTGTACCCTCGAAATGTAAGGAATATTGGATCTCGCCATGACGTTCATCATAACCTCAAAAGTCATCAATCATACTGCATGATGGAAGAGATAGGGTTGACTGGAACTTAGCTCTAGAGACTAAACATGGGTTTCACCACTTCAAGCCTCCAATAAGTAAAGTGGTGGTATTTCACCGGTTGATGAGAGTCATCTACCATCTAGTACTGCCTAGTAACATAGAGGGGCGGCGTTCCACCATGTGGTGTGGGCGCCACACCTCGACCCCTGCTTATGTTGGTTCCAGGGTTGACTGGAACTTAGCTCTAGAGACTAAACATGGGTTTCACCACTTCAAGCCTCCAATAAGTAAAGTGGTGGTATTTCGCCGGTTGATGAGAGTCATGTACCATCTAGTACTGCCTGGTAACATAGAGGGGCGGCGTTCCACCATGTGGTGTGGGCGCCACACCTCGACCCCTGCTTACGTTGGTTCACATCTGGATGGTCACCCACCCAGGTTTGAACGGCGGAAATCCGCCATGGTACGGCGGATTTGCGATTTGTACAGAGTGAACAGCTATTTGGAAGAAAAGGAACGCCGATAGCGAAAGAGAAAACCTAGTTTTTAAATGCAGAGGAAGCAGTATACGTAATGTACTTTATACCAAGAGAGATTAGATGTCAGGGTAATCCCCAAGATCTTGCCTAGAAGTCGGAGCGTCATCAAAGATAAGCACAAGAGCAAAAGAATCCTTTTTGCGATGTATAAGACACGACTGAGTTTTAGAAGGATTGAAATTAAGTTATCTTTGCCCCACTGGAGAATTACCCGAAGGTCAGAATTTAAGGATTTCTTCAGTGGATACTCTGAATACTCGAGAAGTTGAAGCTATTTGAGCAGGGCAAGGTTTCTCAAACTGGAAGGTGGAATGCAATTGCAATGTGCTATCGTCAGCAAAACTATGAATAGAATTTCCGGTAAATGGAAGAAGGTCATTAATATAAAAGAGAAAAAGAATAGGAGAAAGAACTGAACCTTGGAGGACACTAGCTTTCGTGGAGAAGACAGAGAGCCGTCTACCATCACCCTCAGTGAGCGGTCAGAGAGAAAACTGGATATTCAATTACAAAGAACAGCTAGCAAACCATAAGATGGAAGCTTATTTAGAAGACTTTTATGCCGAGTACGATCAAAAGCCTTTGAAATGAAAAGAACAATGGCTTGAGTTTCACCAAACTTTTCCATTGAATTTGTCCATAGATGGGTAACATAAGCCAGAATATCTCCAGTGGAACGACACTAACGGAATCCATACTGGCAATCGTTGATCAGATGAAAGATTTCCAGTTAATGTAGTTTAAGAGTTGGCGGTTAATTGATTTCTCCATTACTTTGGAAAGAGTAGAAGTAATCGCAATGGGATAATTGGATGGAAGGGATTTTTCACCCTTTTTAGGAACTGGCTGTATATGAACAAATTTCCAAGCAGAAGGAAAAACACCTTTGGAATAAGAAAGTGAAAAAAGGCGGCAAAGAATAGGAGTAAGTTCAGGGGCACAGGTTTTGAGAACAAGTCGAGAAATACCACCAGGACCTGCAGCTTTCTTATCATCAGATTCATCAAAATCCTTCTGACGTCCTCTTGACCGAAGGCCACAGGAGGCATTGAATGTAGTGTACTGGGAATGGTTTGAGGTGATTTACCAAGATCATCAATACATGAGTTGGAAGAAAAATAGGATGATAGCAGGTAGCTCTATCCTTCGTTGAAGTGGCGATAGAATTATCTGGATTAGACAGAGGTGGGAACAGTCATGGACAAAAATTGCGGCCAATAGCTATGGCAAGACCAGAATGCTCAGTTACCATTTGGACAAGAGGCAAGTTTTCTACTCTTAGCCTGTTCGAAACCCGTTTGGACTGATTCATAACTACTTTACAAAGTACAGTATAAATAATACTTAATAATAATTTTGATTATAACGCATTGTCGCTTATAAAAACGTAGTACTGGAAATATTTTATAATAAAAATTCAGAAATATTATACGATTTCAGAGAATATATATAGGCTTAGTGGTTCGTATTAAAAATATTGTGTTGAAATATTACGCTAAAAGGGGTTCGCGAGTTAAAAAAAGTTTGGGAACCGCTGATGTAGACAATAGAAAAATTAGCTAGAAGGGTTAAGAAGTGGCATTTGCGGTTCCACATTGAAAAATACAGAGTACTGCGTATAGGAAACAGTAGTTCCAGAATAATCTTTCAGAAGAATTTTCTTTCTCCACTGAAGGTAGTGGAGAAAGAAAAATATTTGGAGTAATTTTACAAGCTGAAATAAAGTTTTCTGAAAAATATAGACATGCTGTTGGGGTAGGTGATCACCATAGGTCATGTGGTTCTGACAACATTAGAGAAATTTTACTGTCAGAAATGAGGAAGTGATTGTTTTTTTGTATGAGACAATGATTAGGCTTCACCTTGAGTACTGCATACAGGTCTGAAAGCTTTATTTTTGGAAGGAGTTGGATCTCTTGTAATCGGTGCAGAGAAGAGCAATATAAATTAGGGATACAAAAGGGTACATTTGTCATAAAATACTTGTTCTACAAATTGAAGAGTCTCGAAATTAGGTATCTGTGAAGGAATCTCATAGAAGTATTTATAATTGTTATTATTGATTATGACTTTTTCTCCTTATAGGATTTTTTCCACCCTCGGACTGGTACCAAATGCATAGGGTAGTTGGTTGTGTCTGGTTACTATTATTATTATTGTTACTGTTGGTAGAGGAATTCTGACTATTTTAGCATTAGCATTAGTAGAGGCATACGATGCAAGAAAGCAAGCTTATGCAGCAACGGCCAAAAGAAAAAGAAAAAACCCTCCCATTTCACCCCTCTATTCGTTCCAAATGCCTGTCCAGCTCCAGCCTTAAATTGTTCAGGCTATCAACTTCCACAACAAAAGATGAAAGACTGTTCCACCAATCAACTACCCGCTAGATAAAGGCAAATTTCTGCACATCTATTCTACAACTGTGTTTCCTCAATTTCAATCTGTGCTCCCTCAGTTTCTTAAACTGAGCAAGAGGAAGAATCCCATCAGCATTCAGCTTGCTCAACCCATTCAAGGCCGTATACACATCAATCAGATCACCTCGCAGGTGCCTACTCTCCAGACACTGCAATTTGCAAAACTTAAGCCTTTCTTGGTAAGAGCACCCCTTTGTCCCTTCACCAATCTTGTTGCCCTTCTTTGTACACGTTTTAGCAACTCTACATCCTTCCTAAAATGAGACCTCCAGACCTGTACACAGTACTCTAGGTGTGGCCTGCCGCTGCCTTGTATAACGAGATAATCACCTCCCTGTCTCTGCTAGAAAAATTCCTATATATCATTGACAAGACTTCATGTCCTGCCCTGGCAGCCGGTCTGCACTATTCAGCAAACTTCAAATTCGACTGCACAATTACCCTCAGGTCCTTTCCAATTCCCTGAGTGTAGTACCACACAGTTGGTACGTTTCTCTTCGGTTATTGCTACCCATATGCAGTACTTTGCATTTTTAAATGTTAAACTTCAATTGCCACTTCTGAGCCCATTTTCCCAAATTATCTAGATCCAATTAGAGTAGCATACTGTATTTACTGTCGTTAACAACCCAGCCAACTGATATATCATCTGCAAACTTGGACATTAAACCTGATATACCTTCATCGATATCATTGATAAATATACAAAACAACAATGGGCCCAAAACCGAACCCTGGGGACCTCCACTAATAATATTTGTCCACAAAGAGAAGTGTCCTTTGATTATCACTCTATCGTCTCCCACTCAACCATCCCTTTATCCATTGTGGCAACTTATCCTTAATGCCATATCTCTCCAATTTATACAGCAGTCTTCTATGTGCAACAGTATCAAAAGCTTTCCTGAAATCCAAGTATATGATATCAAAATTATTTTTGGCATTCAGTTCCTTTGTGACCACATCATAGTATCCAATCAAATTGGTCAGACAAGACCTCCCTTTAACAAACCCATGCTGTGTCTTAACTATTACTGCAATCTTGTCTATATGATCCTGCAGTGCTTCTTTAACCGGTGATTCCATTATTTTCTCCGGAACGCAAGGTTAAACTAACAGGTCTATTGTTACTTGTGTTACTTTTTGAACCCCCTTTGTGATTTGGTGATACATTTCCACACCTCCAGTCCATGGGGACCTCTCCTGAGTCCAAGGAAGCTCTCATAATTATGACTATGGGTTTGCTTACTTCCTTTGCTGCCTCCTTTAATATAACTGGATAGATTCCATCCACCCCAGGCGCCTTTTTATGTTTAATTTCAACAATTTCTCCTCCACTTTGCTCTCAGTTATTACAAAATCACTTAGCTCCCTCTCAGAGTTTGATAAACGTCTGACACTCCCATTTTTCAATAACTCGTCATATGTGAATTTAGATGAAAATTACTCATTCAGTTTATCAGCTACCTGAGCACGATCATCAATAGTCAACCCATCTATGTTAAGTGGTCCAATCTGATTCATCCCTTTTCCTTCTAGAGTTTACATATGTAAAGAACTCTTTGCTTGTTTTTCTTTGCATCCTTTGCCAAGGATTTCTCGTAATCTGCCTTTGTCTGCCTAACCTCCTTTGTGACTTGATTACAGACTAGTTTATATCTGCTATAGGCTTCTGTGTCGCCTGATACTTTATATGCATTCCATACATTCTTCTTCTTCTCTGGCACGAGCCTCATTAGTTCGTCTGACATCCATTTAGGCCTAAACCTTCAACAGTATTTCTTAGTTGTAATGAAAAGCCTAGTAACCTCCAAAATAAGTCCCTGAAGGCTTCCCATTTAGAATTCCTGTTGGTAACATCATCATTTGATTCGACTGTACAGAATTTAAAAACTGTTTTAGACCTCTGTAGTCACCTATACGAAAGCAAAAGCCTTTCCCTTTAGCCTCGATGGTAGTTACATCGTTAAATAATTCCCACATCAATACATTGTGATCACTATCGCCCAGTGGTTCCTTTATCTGCAGATTCTTAATGCATGAAGAATCACCACTGATAATCAGGTCAAGAGTATTACTTCCTCTGTTTGCCACTCGAACATGTTGCTGTAGAAAACAGTCACCCAATAAATCCACAAAAATCTTGCTAGTGTGCGAGTGACCAACCCACAAGTTCCAGTCGATATCTGGAAAGTTAAAATCCCCCATTATAAGGCATCTGATTTACTGGCCCACTCTATTTCTCTGCACAATTTCTGATTATGCTCATCAGATTCATTACGTTTATAACACACACCTACTCTCATTTTTTCTTTCCCAATGCAGGCAGACTCAACATTGCATTGTTCACTAGCATCAATTGGATGCACTTCATTAGATTTTATGTGTTTCTTAACTAACTGAAATAAATGTGTTCAGGATCACGGCTTTCGGGAGGTCCACTTGAGTGTTCTCTGGGAGGCTCATTGCTGCTAGGTCCTTTTTTCTTCTTCTTCTTCTTCTTCTTATTATTATTATTATTAGTAGTAGTAGTTGAGTTTTAGGAGCATTAGTGACTAAGGCCATATTGCTTCGTGTACCGTATGTAAATTGCATGTGTTCTTTGGTCGATTTTCTGTTTGTGGAAAATCCTGAGTTTCCAGAACGAAAAACTAAGCTATCCTCACCTGAGACCGACTAACTCAGCCATGTTGTGGAAAAGGCCCATAAAAATTCCTCTTGTCATCGACGGGACTTGAGCCCGTATTTTCCACCCGCTGTGGGGGAGAACGGCGATTCTATCAACTGTGCTACCTACGAGGGTGTTAGTAGTAGTAGCAAATATTGCAAATAAGCAAGTTTAAACACCACAAGCCAAATAAAAAAAAATAATAATAAAATAAACAAAAAAAAAATGAACTACTCTCATCTAAACATTCCCTCTGATAATACATTTCATTCTTCCTTAAATTCAGCTCTCGTGGGTAACAGATGGTTGAATCGTCCTCCGCTCCAAACCGGATGGAAAAGACCTGAGTTCGAATCCCGTCAATGAGGTGAGGAGCTTTATGGGCCTTTTTTTTTACAATGTGGCAAAGGGGGCATGGTTTTTCTCTCGGAAACTCGAGTGTTTCGTCCAGCAAGCACAAAATCAACCACAGAATACACGCAATTTATAGACAATATACAGAGAGCAATATTGGTGTTAGTTGGTGATGCGCCTAAAACCGACAACAAATAATAAATATCCTTAAATTTATTTTAACTACTTCCGATATTAGATTGTAACTTGTTCCAACAATCAATTAACCCCTGACTGAATGAAATTTGCGCACATCTGTCCTGCCTTCGTCTTTTTTTAAAATTTATGTCACCATGAGTGTGTGTGTGTGCTGTCTGGTAAAGTGTAAGGATACCATTGTCGTCATTAAGTTTACTCAATACATTTAAAGCCTTGTGCACTTCAATTTGATCTTCTCGGAGGTGCGTAATTTCTAAGAATTGCAATTTTCAGAACCAAAGTATTGTGGTAAGAGAAGCGTTTGGTGTTTATTACTAATGGCTGGTATTCTCTGTACTCCTCTCAAGAGATCCACACCTTTCTTAAAATGCGGCTTCCACACCAGTATGCGGTACTCAAAATTGAGGCCTAACCATTGCCTTATAAGGCTTATACAATCTTGTGATCACCTCCTTGTCTCTGCTGACAAAATTCCTGTATATCATTGAGAGAACCCCAGTGAGCTGTTTTATTAGCCCATTTGCACTTCTCAGAGAACTTTATGCCAGAATTATCATGTTGAATTTCCCCTAGATCTGTATCATTTTTTACCACCTTAAGTGTAGTACCACCCAGTTCCTATATTATTCTGGATTACTGTTGCTCATATGCAGTAAATGTTAAACCTCAATTTCTCACAGGTCTTCTTGCAGTAGTATGCCTTGATTCCTCTATTAATCACCCTGCCAACCTTTGTATCATATGCAAATTTAAACAATAAGTTTGATATGCCGTCATCAATATCATTAATAAATATTGTAAACGGTAAGGGGCTAGGAGCAGTGCCCATGTATACTACCTGCCACTCAACCACACTTTAATACAAAGCAGTAACTTATGGCCTTAAACAGATTAAGTAAAATAAATGTGGATGATTTAAGGGGGTGTAAATATAAACTGAAAAAGGATGATTGAAAAACAGATGTGAAAACATTTGCTTGCGGCCAGAGAGATCGATAGTTGGAACAAATTTCCATCTGATTTTGTGGAGGTGGGAGTTTGAATAAATTTAAGGAGGATTTAGACAAATTATTAGTTTTATTTTATTTATTTGTTTTTTTGGATGATGCTATATCAGCTTGCTTCCTTGCATCATTTGTCACTACTAACGCCAATACTAATAATTTCCACATGCCATCTTTTTCTGTTCTGTTGAAGTGGTTAGCTCATTATTCATCCATCTCGGTATCTTCTTCATGTTCTTGTTTTAAAATAAGATCTCATCCTTTCTTCGCATTAATATTTATGTAAATATAAAAATATTTATTTAATATGTAAGTAAATACATTTTTATCCTGGATTTAAATTTGATAATTATCGTTCATATTAACAATTTTTTTTTAAATTTTATTCCTCAATCCGAGCTCAAATCAGCCAATAGTATAATTTTTTTAAAGTTTTGAGGAATTTTGAAAATTTTCCCTTGGTTCTTGGTTAATGAAATTTCGAAGCTCATCGTGCAATACAAGATGTAATTTGTGCATAAACTGCCATCGTTTTCTAGTTAATGTTTCTGCTTATTTGGTCGAAAACATTAGAGTTTCCAGAAGGTACAAACCTAGTGACCCACTCCCATGATCGACTAATAGTATTAGTTGATATAATCACCATCCAACACACCCAGTTGGAAAAAATCTCACTTCGAATCCCGTCAATGCCTTTTTTCACAACATAGCTCAGTTATTCGGTCTCAGGAGAGGGTTGCATGGCTTTTTCCTTCCCAAAACTCGGGTTTTCCCTCCAGTGTGTTGAAAAGCCTGGAGTAACTTACGGGGAACTCCTACTCCCTGCGCTTGAGATCGGCCAATTCCAAACCTCGATTGGAGAGTGTTTTTGAAATTCCTACAGTTGTTCACGGGAATCGAACCGAACTCTTTATGAAAGTGGCAAACAGCGATCTCTCATGTCGTCTAACTACGATGGAGATTCCATATACACTGCATGGTCGCTTGCAGTTTCTTTCCATTTCATCAAAACCTACCGTTTTGATGAAATGGAGCGTTCCTTCAATAAAAGGCATCACATGTTTATACCATTGGATGTAAAGCAAGCAGACAGATACACAGGGGTGTTCTTTACGTAACGCAGTGCAAGATAAGCAAAACAAAAGATTTAAATGGGTTTGAACATGGTAGTTTGTGCCAGACGCGCCTATATGAGGATCACGGAGACTGGTAACATGCTGTGGTTTCCATGTAAGAGTGCGTGTCGAGTACACCGAGTTTTGTTCAATGAGCCAAGAACATTTAGCAAATGGTGATCCTGTGGTCGGAAACAACTCGTTGATGTGAGAGGATAATGGGAGCTGATAAGACTTGTGCAATATAATAGAAAAGCTGCAGTAACTCAAATAAGAACCCAGTACAACAGCAGAAATCAAAGAGGCATATCAGAATGCACAACTCGTCGTACCTTCTCACGGATGGAGTACTGCGGTGATGTAATATTACAGTGGGCTCAGGAACACTAACACTGACTAGTGGAGGATTGCAAAAACGTTGCCTGTTCTGACGAATTCAGTTCTTTCTGTTCCATGCTGCTCTTCGGGATGATCATAATGTGGTTGAAACAGCATGAATCCATGGATTCGCCTTACTAGGTATCAACGGTGCAAGCTGGTGGCGATGAGATAGTGTAATGGAGCAGGGAATGTTTAATTAGATCAACATTTGGGTGCCACAGGCTATCTGGAATTGTTTCTGACCACGATCAACGTCCGCATGGGTAGCAAGCGTTAAAACCGTATGGAAAAGGCCCAGGTTCGAATCCTATCAATGACTTGAGGAACTTTTATGGGCGTTTTTCACTACGTGAATGAGTTAATCGGTCTCAGGCGTGGACAGCAAAGTTTCCTCAGCTCGGAAACTCAGGTTTTTTGACCAGCAAAACCGACCAGATGAGTGGGCTCTCGGGTGGCCCTAATATGACAGTTTTTTTTTTTTTTTTTTATCAGGAGTAACCCTTCATGGCTGCAGTGTATTCAAATGAGTTTTTCCCACAGAATAATGCACTAGAAGGTCAGAATTGCACAGAACTAGTTTCAGGAACATAAGAATGAATTCGACGGCCAGTCACCAGATCTTGATCTATTTGAGCACCTGTGGGACCAAGCGGAATACTCTTCAGTGTAGAGATCTACAACCATAAAATTTGTAAAAACTGTGGGAAACAATTGAGTAAATATGAATCAGCATCCCTGTGTTATGCTTTGGGCTCCTCGTTGAGTACACGTTACGACGAATGCAGGCTGTTTCCTCTCCTTTCAGTAAATTTTAAATTTAAAAAAAAATATATATATTTTTCAACATCATGAAATCTCCTTCCTTTGAGGGCAGTTTTCACCTTGGAAAATAAGTCTGCTGGTGCTAGATCGGGAGAGTAAGGTGTTTGGTTGATCTGTACAATGTCATGTTTCGTTAGAAATGTCTTCACACAAGTGCAGATGCCAACAAGAACCAGATACCTTTCTCTCAAAATTGCTGCTTCCCCCGGGAAATGCGCTTCAATAGCTTTAAAGCACCTGTACGTAGAACGCAGCATTGACTCTCTCCACTTCAAGTACAAATTCCTTGCGAATCACACCCTGTTTGTTGAAAAACATGTTCAGCATCTTGATTTTTGACTACTGAAAATGAAACTTTTTGAGCCTTGGTGATGATTGTGAAGTCCACTGCATGCTCTGACGCTCGTCTGTAGGTCGCACTGAAACGCTCAACACACATCTCCAGAGACAGTCGAGGAAATTGGGATTGTCTCAAGAAGTCTGGATGAAGTCTTCGCATGATGACACACTTTGTTGCTACTGCTCATCCCTGAGACTGTACAGCACAAATTTTACACAGATTTTCCTTTTCCTTAAATTTTCAAGAATAATTTGACGAATCGTCTCCTTATTCACATCCAACTCACCAGCCATCATTCTGAGGGTCAAAGGACGATCTCTTGCCATAATTTCCACTCTGTCCTCATTTTGAGAGATAGACGGACGCTCACTGATGCCTCACTAAGGCCGTGAGGCATCAGTGCCTCATTTTGTCTGTAAATTACTGTGTCTCATATTTTCTCTTCTGTTTCTTTCTACATGTATCGGTTGTTAACAATAAAAATTCAGCAAATGAAGTTGGAGAATGCTCTAAATTATTTTATCTTATTTCCCTTCGCATTAACCCAGTTTAATTACATTACATTAGTAACAGATGTTCTGATATTCCATTGCATCTGGTATTTACAAGATGCAACGAAATCCTGCTCAAGGAATTTGTTTAAACTAATTTACATATTTAAAAAGTATTTATTTTTCTCACTAATGACAATATCCAAGTAATCAGGATATTACCATAATGAGGATATTATCGTAATGGCACAAATATAATGGTTTTCAAACCATTATATAAGGAAAGGAAGTTGCTACGCGAAGCTTGTACCGATTTCTGAAGAGAGTTGTAATATTTTTTTCTTTAATGAAAACACCACATTCGACAATTCAACAAAGGTGCCATCTTATTAAAATAAAAGTTTTGAAAAAGAACGCGACTAATATAGAATGCCCAACGACAAAGTGGCACGAAACATTTGCATTGTGGGAACGTGCTCTCGTGTGTTTATAGATCGACCAAACATCAATAAGTAGACATATTACTAAAAGACCATTTGCCTCTCTTTTTGGCAGTACCTCACCAAAACAGGGCATATTTAATTACAATCTGAATGGTTGGGTAGGTGTGGAATAAAAATGAAAATACGGTTAAAAAAATGCAGCAAGATGTGCCATCTCTCACGACTGGTGGCCACTTTACATACACAATACGAACGTGCAGATGTGCACGAACCGGCTTGCCATAAAAATACCAGTCACATTATTTAAATTCTTCTTGCCTACCCAGTTGCATGTAGAATAAACGGTGATGGTAGTTGAAATACACTGTATAGCCAATGTTTTTTTTTTTAAGCTTTGGTTGTTGGGCACGGTCCACACGGACTTGTGATAAATAACAGTAGTCAGGCGTTTTTGTTGGGGAGAAAAGAAGGAAAAAAATTGATCAGAAAGATGCTTTTATGTGGTATTAATACAAAGTTATACATGAATTCATATAAACCTCCTAGTCATTTGCTATTCTTTTTATCAGCAAAAGATTGGTCGCAAAATAGGGGGAGAACCTGCGAACTTTTTCACACTTTTCTTTTCTCAAGAGGAGATGAAGAAATAACTTTTAAAAAATATTCAGTTCAACTTCAAACTCAATGAACCAACATTTCTTCTTTTTTGTTTTATTTCTTCTACTTCTGTTTTTTTGGGGGGATGGGGAAGACAAGTTGTTAGCCTTCCTCCTAAGGTACTAGTCACGAATAAGAATACTGACATTATAGTGGAAGGTCTCAAACCTTCTGATATACTGTATGTAGAAATGTCTTGTGGTTTACAACAAGCATCCGCGCAACTTTTTTTTCCTGGTGTATCATCAGGTGGACAATAAATATTGCCGACACTCTAAAGGAATCAGTGACAGAGAGGTGTTGCTCCAGTGGCGAATAATTCATCTACTTGCTGAAGTCTGTTTAAAAGTGTTGTCCGTCCATGTTTGTTTATACTATGTATGTAACTTGCTATTTCTGATAAGATAATGTAAATTTTTGTTGGAGTAGCTACTTCGATATTGCTCATTGCTTTTTGTATACATCTGTCTGCAGTAGCGATCATTTGAAATCCTATCCAAAATCCTTTTAGCCCAGGTAAGTCATATTTGTCTACAGGTGATATACACAGCTTTCAAAAGAGAGCGATTGGGATAAAATAAACCATCTCGTATTTGGGTACAAAGAAACATTTCAGTGTACCATGTGCTTAGTGATTCAGTATGCTCCATTCTGTTTCATGCAGTGAGTTATTTTTTAAACACTATCTGTTATCAGTAAAGATGTACAAATGGCTCCATAACTGAAATGCTGGAAACAATAAGCACTGATGATCCTGACGATTTAGAAAATCAGCTTCTGAAAGACGACTTTATTCTTGTTCGGTTTGATATTTCTGGAAAATAATGTCTTCTACATTGAAGAATTAATGGAATTGGAGAACTAGCTAATGAAAAGCAACATGGTTAATTGGTCCATGAAGCCAGTAAGTGAAGTCGGAGTGTCAGTCACTAAGATGCAGAAAAAAGGCGTTGTATGGACAAAACAAAGGCAGAATTGCTACATATCCTCTGGTCAAGAACGTTAAGACCCAGCAGGAGCAGTGGAGGGATAGCCTCAAGGGGCTCTCCTTTTCCATCTAATTTCTCTTTTCTGTAACTTGTGCCAATAGCCCAGTCTCTTTACACCATGTTTGGACCCGGGTCCAACATGTTCCCCCACCCAACACCATCTCGACAACCCTGCTGGTGGTGTTGATATCTCACTTATAAACTTGAAATGAAGATTGTATAGATTAAAAATCTTGAAATCCGGACTTAATTTTTCCTTAAAATATGTGAGAGTGACTAAGCTTCAAATCTGATCCAATGATAATGTAATTTTAAACTGATATTTTGAATTTTTATATATAGCCTGTTTTGTTTAATTTCGTTTTATGCTTATCGGTGTTTCCAAATTTTGAGTATTAATGTTGTAGGGTTGGACATTAGTTTTTCTCATAAAATCGAGAACTGACATTATTATATTTTCAGTTGTACCCCATGGGTGTGTTAAATGAAGTACAAGTAGCGTTTTATTCGCTTATTGAGGTGCTTAGGAGATCTAATGTTTAAAGTAGGGGTACCAAGAGCTTTATCATAAAAGTGTTTCACAATAAAAATTAATAAGAAAACGTTTCTGTTCCATTGTGTTCCAGGTTCCCCTACGATATCTGTGATAAGCTTGTATCAAAGAAAAGTACGTTATAAATGCTTTTGCGATCCTTCAAGGGATATAAGTTTATAAAAATCACCTTAGGAACTGTAGGATATAGTACAAGATGCTTAAAAATTTGTGCAGTCCAAATGAAAAAGTAATTTTTCTCATTTTGGCAACCATACGCAAATGTTATAAAAACCATTGCCAAAGAGTACAAAAGGGGTCATCGAATATGACCAAGAGTCTGAGCATGTATTCAAGAATAAGGTGGACAATTTCAATAAGTTTTAACACGTGTTGGAAGCAGCTAAATTAAACACTCCATTCATTCTTTGAAGCAGAAACAAAAATACTTTCCATATGTGAATGTAAACTTTTATATATGGTGAAGATATTACACCCAAAGCTTTCACATCTTAAAGCATACTCCTTAAAAAGGAGCCATCAGCATGATAGATATAATTTCTATCCTCTTATGGTATATGATATTTATATAATAATTTGCTCATGTCCCTCTATCCGGAACGCTCTTTGAACTTTGAACTCAAAGACTAAACAAGCTTTTGACCTGATTCCTTTTGCAATAGGTTTTATTTAGCAGTAAAATTAAGAAAAAATAAAATAAATAAATAATAGCAATAAAAAAATCCAAAAAATTTTCCGACCGATTTTCAAATCCCAAGAATTGATTTTAACTCTCAGTGAACTTTTGAGAATCTCAGCTTTTTTCATCACAATCAACAAATTTCAGGGTCAGACTTTCAACAAAGTTGGCGTTTTTCTTATGGACAACTTTATATAGCAGTTTCTAGGTTCAGATAATTTTTGTGCAATAATTGTAATTTATTTTAAAGGACGATATAGTCATACATGTAAAATATCAAATGCATTTTTACCTGAGTTCGAACCAGACAGGTTCACCCACTCCTATTTTTAGGCACTTTTTTAAAGCACCGGTTCTCTTATTAGCTTTGGCCTGTTTGTCCACATTCATAGCACAAATATGTTCTGCATAAAAGTATTTTTATGAAATTTGGTAGACTGTGCTTTCTCTAAAATTCAAATAATAATCTTTTCCAACATGTTTAGACGAGTACATTACGATATGTGAAATAATTCAAAGTATACAACCTCCAAATTCTGTGATCAGGCGTATTATCAGTCTATCAGAAAATTCAGACTGAAATATTCAGAGCGTGTTTATGATAGAAACATTTAAGATATCCTACTTTATTAAGACCAGTCTTTCATTTTGGCACTCTGAATTGCTGCTCTTTGCTTAGTACATATTTTTAGAAACAAAATTGCGAAAGCATTCAATTTTAATGCATCTACAGGATGCATTAAAATTGAAAGTGTTCTGTTGATGGAAGAGCGTGCAGACCGTCACAATACAAGTTAGATTACTGAAAGCCATCAGTACCGAGGGCAATCTTTCGAAACCTTAAACATCACACGATCCATCTCTTTCTTTAACAAGGCGGTGTTCTTATGTTCTTATAGATGCGAACTTATGCAGCTGACAAATATTAAACCCATAAATTTGCACAAGTTTCTCTCGTTGGTCTCATTGCGATTACCTCCTCCTCCATCAGTACCTTCAAAGTTTGTCGCAATCCTCCAACTATATACGTAGTTTCAAACTTACATCTAGGTTGATTATATCACCAACCTGACGCATGTTGAATAAGTACCGATAGACACCTTCTGAAGCTGTCTCAAATATAACTCGTACTATCGCCCGATCCTCCGCTGACAGTGTTAAATGATTGCCCTCTCTATCCCTCAGGTCATTTGCACGTGCCACCCTATGTAGTAAAGTAGAGGACGTCTGAGTTTCTTGGATTATGACACTATCGTCACTCAAGAAGAGAAGGATGTCCCCTGCTGTGAAGGTGGTTCCACGAAGATGCAAAATATCATGGTGTATTTGAGTAGCTTATGTTGCTCGAAAAAAAATCTTATTGGGTTTGAATGCATTAAAAGAGGCTGCTGTTTTGCAGTAAAGATGGAGGAGAACAATTTCGGGTGAACGTAAGCACGACATCATTTCTTAAGCTATGAAATACTCCAGAAAAGACAGAAGAACAGGTGGGGAGGGTCGGAGTGGGGAGTATACGATATTTAGTTTTAGATAAAATATTTTACCACTGCAGCTGCTTCTTAAAGTGAACACAAAAATATTCCTTTTAGAAATATAACTAGATAATCATTCAATGGAGGGATACTGTGTTTACTTTTGCAGAGATTAATGCATCCCTTATTAAAATTAACTCCTTTACGTAATAGTACTTATTAAACATTTTGGCACGCATCTCTACCCTTTCTCACTCGACTCCGTTCTCCTTGGTAGCACATACTTGGGGAGGGTATTCTACAGAAGCAATTAGTACAAATTGCACCATCTATCAAGTGTCCTAAGTTCCACTGACCCAATTAGATCCTTAAAAGATTTAATTACTGGGCTTTGAAATCTTTGTATGTAAACAGGATTAAAGAGGCCCTCTTAATGGTATGTTTGCTTTATCATAAATATTTATTCAGGAAATAATAGTTGGGAGTTGAATAAACGCATTTTCAATGGTTATTTTGCTGAGCTAAAATATGTTCTGATAATTTAAATGAAGAGAATAGTGTTTTCATTGGGAATGTGCATTTTTATAGAAAAAAAAATGCACTGTACAATTAAACTTAATTCTTAAAATCTTCTTATGAAAAATATCAAAATGGTTTATATTCGTGCACATATCAGTCATTCCTGAAAAATATTTTTGATGTTTTGTTTTATGCATAATTTTAAATTAAGAGCCAAGAAAAAGATACAATGATACGTTAGTTGCTATGATGGTAGGTATGGAGAAAAGAAAGTAAATTTTCATCTGGGCTACCCAGAATTCTAATGAGTTGACCATTTAGAATCATTTCTAGTTAATTCCAAATAATCCTCATTCTTAATTTGGTAGAGAGGATGTTTAGCGCTGTAAAGTGTTCACACTCCTTTCTTTGATGAAATTTAATAAGATTTTTAGAAAATTAGATGCTTCTTTCCCCCATATTCGTGTTTGTCGTTGCTTCATGTGGATAATTTTTCTAATGCTTGCTTTCTTGGGATTAAAAGTAAACGTTTTAGAGCGTAATTTCATCCTAGGCTTTTTCATCCTTAGGGCTATAAACCACTCTTGCTATGACGATCTCGAGGTACAAATATTTTTATATATTGCATATCTTTATGTAACTAATCATATTTGCAAATAAATGATTATTATTATTATTAAATTTTATGAATTTGGGACAAGAGCGTAAAATTAGACCCAAAAAGTTTATAAAATGTCAAATTATGGGAAAACTTATTAATAGTGAATTTATTTAAAACGAAAATACGTTTTCATTGCTCTTCACTTCCCCACGCACACATAAATCAGATTTACCAACTTTATTAATAATCAACTGACTATTTTGGCATTAGGCATACAGATCGAATTAGACAACACTATACACTCAATAGCCAAAAAATTAGAAAACTTTATTCACTATTTCGTTGTACGACCTTTTGACTGAATTATAGTCATACATGTCGTCGCATGGATTCCACTAGGTGTTTGAGAGAGAGAGTCTAGCTCCATATTTGACAATTCTTCCATCAGGATATTTTTCAAACTGCTCTATTGTGGTCAGTAGAGAACTGCGAAGCCGAACTGCTCTTTCCAACATTCCCCAAATATTCTTAATTGAATTCAGGTCTGGAGAATTAGGCGGTCAGAGAAACCTTGGAAATGTCTCTCAAACTATTCAGATACAATTTTTGCACATTGGATAGTTGCGTTGTTTATTGAAATCATCCATCCAGATAAAAATAAAACATTGCAGAGTGAAGTTGGTCCGATACGATCAAAAGATATTTATTGTAGGTAACACAACCTTCTTGATGGACTCAGTCCGTAGCAACATGGCGCACCATAGCCTTAGTTGCTTTTGCGCCAATAAAATCGAAATCCAATCCATTCCAAATCCGTATCAACATACCCTACATCGTGATACCACCTCCACCCGCTCGAGTAGTGGACACAAGACACAGGATGCATGGCTTCATGAGGTTCACGCCACACTTTCACCCTACCATTGGTGCAGAAAAGTGTAAATCAAGACTCATTAGACTACATGATCTTTATCCACTGTCCTATTGTCCAGACTTGACGTTGGCAGCACCACTCCAGTCGAATCTTTCGATTTTTTTACAGAAAGAAATGGCTTTCGTATAGGCACGCGAACTACCAAATCCCAAATTCTTCAACTCCGGCGCACAGTTTAGAAATGGGTCTTTTTTTGCTAAAATTAAATTTTTCAGCCATTTTCTGCACACTGAATCTTCTATTCTGTCATGCAATTCGCTTTAAACTCCTATGGTAGTTCTTGGAGTATTAACTTTCTGTCTCATTTTTTCCTTTTGCAGCTGCATTCTCCTTTCGTCTTTCACTCATTGTTTATTTATACAATGAGTATATACGAATATTTCCTGGAGAAAAAACCATGCTACTCTCACTTGAGGGCGTCTAACTCCGCACGTTATGAATAAGGCCCATAAAAATTCCTTGCGTCATTAACAGAATTGGAACTCAGGCCTTTTCCACCCGGGGTGGAGAGGACGGTGATTATACCAACACCACAGGGGCGATTGGCATGGCTAAGAAGCCCTAGAAAAGCTTACAGTATTTATCTGATATCAAGGAAATTGTGATCATATCAGATGACTTACAACGTTTATCTGTTGACGCCAATTGTAAAAGGTTTCTAAATTTTTGGCCAGTGAGTGCAAAAGAAACAGCCTGAATGAAATACTCCCACTTCTCACAAATACAATTATAAAGTAATTTTTGAGTTAAAAATTAATATCAGATTACCTTATTCATTTGATATATTACACAATTACGTTTAGTTAAAATCCATTGTATTATACTTTTCATTTTTATCTCAGGGTGAATGACATCAACTGCTAAGAATAGAGAATATTTCTAAGCTTTGCACCGTAGAGCTTTAACACACTGGCGTTGTATATACATTAGGTTTTATTTCTTTTCTCTTTATCTTCCTTTCCATCTGCATTGACTTCACGAAGATATAACAGTAGAATCTTTGTGTCTCCTAGCAAGCAATAGACCTATATTTAAGTAATTTATGGCGAGAAACTACCAGATATCTCAACAATAACTCGCACATGCCTCCAACATATACACACTGTATGTTTGATGCCAGGCTGTAACTCCAGCCTGGCATCAAACGTCGTTCCTAACAATAAATGTCACTACGACTTCAGAAACTAAACCGAAAAACTGTAATGAACTCCTTTTTTGCCACTTGACT
The DNA here is from genome assembly GCF_048544385.1 of Mastigoproctus giganteus. NCBI lineage: Eukaryota > Metazoa > Arthropoda > Arachnida > Uropygi > Thelyphonidae > Mastigoproctus > Mastigoproctus giganteus. The sequence goes on from NC_143583.1 coordinate 28,937,820, forward strand.
TTGTCTCACTGGGAACTTTATACAAACACATACAGAAGAAGATTTCTCAGTAGATGATAAGACAAAGCCATGGAATATAGTCTACAAAGATCGTAGCAAAGCCATAGAATGTAGTCTACAAAGATCGTAATAAAACCATAGAATGTAGTTTACAAAGATCGTAATAAAACCATAGAATGTAGTCTACAAAGATCGTAATAAAACCATAGAATGTAGTCTACAAAGATCATAACAGGTGATCTGTGGTCTCAGAGAATCTGAGAGGTGGAGGGGGGAAGTATACCAAAAAAGACAGAAGTAGCTTTTTGATTATGGAAGGAGCCTCCTAAAACTGCGAAAAGCGTAGAGAAACGCCGGGACCAACTATGAAAAAGGGAGAAAGGGCTGTTAGCTAACGAGGAGAATTCGCCCGAAGCCGTGGGAAATTTCGATTAGTTTGCCAATCTCTAGCGCTCGGTCTAAACGGTAAGAAATTCATCTCAATGGCATTTTCTTACTTGGATGCTAATTCTTGGCCAACAATATGTATAGATTGTATAGATTGTATCTATGTATAGATATCTTCAATATTGAATATAAGCATGATTTGCACAGTCCTGATTGTGTTGAATCTAGTCTTAAGTAAGAATTAGTGTATCAGATTGTTTTGTTTTCAGGCCAATTTGCCCTGAAGTCTCAAAAAAAAAGTATTTTATTATTTTTTTTGGCGGGCTCCAGGGTTTCCCCTATTCGCCGCCCTGAAGTCTCAGAAATGAATTGTTTTGTGTGAGTGTGGCATTAGCATTAGCATTAGTACAGGCACATTATGCAAGAAAGCAAGCTTATAAAAGCAGCCAAAAAAAAAAAAAAAAAAACCCTTCCCATTTCGCTGATTCATTCATTCCAAATGTTTGTCTAGTTCTGCCTTGAATTTATTTAAGCTATCAAGTTCCACAACCACAGATGGAAGTTTGTTCCAGCAATCAACTACCCGCTGGCTAAAGGAAAACTTCCGCACATCTACTCTTCAACTGTCTTTCTTCAGTTTGAATCTATGCCCCCTCAGGTTTGTAATTTGAGCAAGAGGAAGAATCCTCCTCAACATTAAGCCTGCTCAATCCTTATATACCTCAATCAGATCGCCTCGCAGGTGTCAGTCTCCAGAAGCTGCAATTTGCAGAAGCCTTTCTTCATAAGAGCACCCCCTTTGTTCCCTTCACCAGTCTTGTTGCCCTTCTCTGTACTTGTTCTAGCAACTGTACATCCTTCCTAAAATGAGGCTTCCAGACCTGTACGTAGTACTCAAGGTTTGGCCTGACCATTGCCTTATACCAGGGGATAATCGCCTCCTTATCCCTGCTCGCAAAATTCCCGTATATCATTGACAAGACCCCATGACCTACTCTGGCAGCCTGTCTGCACTGCTCAGAAAGCTTCATATTTGACTGCACAATTACCTCCATGTCTCTTTCATTCTCCACTATCCTGAGTGTAACACCACATAGTTGGTACATTTCTCTGCGGTTACTGCTACCCATATGCAGTACTTTGCATTTGTCAATGTTAAACTTCAGTTGCCACTTCTTAGCCCATCTGCCCAAATTATCTAGATCCAGTTGGAGTAGCATACTGTCATTACTGTTATTAACAACCCTGCCAACCTTTCTATCATCTGAAAACTTTGACATTAAGCTTGATATGCCTTCATCAATATCATTGATAAATATACAAAACAACAATGGGCCCAACACCGAACCCTGAGGGACACCACTAATAATATTAGTTCACGTACAGCAGTACCCATTGACCACCACTCTTTATCTTTTCCCACTCAACCATCCTTTTATCCATTGTAGCAACTTACCCTTAACGTCATACTGCTCCAATTTGTACAGTAATCTTCCACGTGCAACAGAAGTATCATTACAACATCGTCATGCTGTAACAGTATCATTACAACAGTATCAAAAGCTTTCCTGAAATTCAAGTATATGATATCAAAATTATTTTTTGCATCCAGTTCCTTTGTGACCACATCACAGTATCCAATAAAATTGATCAGACAAGACTTCCCCTTAACAAAACCATGCTGTCTGAATTATTGCTACAGTCCTGTCTAAATGATCCTGCAATGCTTCTTTAACCAGTGACTCCATTATTTTTCCTGGAATAGAAGTCAAACTAACAGGTCTCTAATTACTTGTGTCACTTTTTGATCCCCCTTTGTGAATTGAAGATACATTTGCACATCTCCAGTCCGTGGGGACTTCATTTGCTGGCTTCCTTTAATATAATTGGATAGATCCCATACACCCCAGGTGCTTTTTTTAGGTTTAACTTCAACAATTTCTCCTCCACTTTGCTCTCAGTTATTACAAAATCATTTAACTTTCTGTTAGAGTTTGATAAACATCTGGCCCTCTCCTCCTTGAATAACTCCTCATGTGTGAATGTAGAGGCAAAATACTCATTTAGTTTGTAAGCTACCTGAGCAGAATCATCAACAATTGAATCATCAATATCAAGTGGACCAATCTGATTCATCCCCTTCCTTTTAGAGTTTATATAAGTAAAGAAGTCTTTGCTGTTTTCCTTTGCATACTTTGCCAAAGATTTCTCGTACTCTGTCTTTGCTTGCCTAACCTCCTTTGTGACTTGGTTACAGACCAGCTTATATCTATCGTAGGCTTCCGTGCCACTAGTTAATTTTTATGCATCCCATGCATTTTTCTTCTCTGCCACGAGTCTCATTAGTTCATCTGACATCCAATTTGGGCTTGAACCTAGAGCAGTATTTCTTACTTGGAACAAAAAGCCTAGTAGCTTCAGAAATTACTTCCTTGAATGCTTCCCATTTGAATTTGCTGTTGGTAACATCATCTGTTTGTGCCACTGTATAGAACCTAAAAAATCTCCGAGACCACTGTAGTCGCCTTTACGAAAGCAAAAACCCTTCCCTTTACCACCTGATGGTAGTTACATCTTTAAGTAAATCCCAGATCAGTACACTGTGATCGCTGCTACCTAGTGGTTCATTTATCTGTAAATTCTCAATGCATGAATAATCACAATCTCTCCAAATTACATGCTTACGTGCTTTGTACTTTGTTCTGTTAATTAAATGGTTGTTTTCCTTACTATTCTTTGTCAGTGATTCTGTTCTCTCACTCATAATTTTAGACCCGATTCTTAGTCAGTCATAGTGACCCCTATTTCTTGAACATCAGGGCGAACCCAGAACCTGATCTATGCAGAGATACCAGTATCTGCACTATTCCTATGACTAGTCGACATCATGGCTCATAATTTTTTATGATACAAAATCACGGGTGCTATGAGGGGATCGAGAGAAACACAGCCCTAACTGAATTAACGGCTAATACTTTTCATTCCCCATTTTTCCCCAACCAGCCAGAAATGTTTTTTTCCTTTTTGCTGATTCATTGGGGAATTTTTCTTTTTAAATTACAAACATTTTCCATAACAGGTATGAAATTATTAATAAATATATAGATATATGTTTAAAAGCATAAATTTAACTTCAGTCAAATCAATAAAAAATCAATAAAAATTTTTGATTTTTTAATAAGAAAGAAACAATAGAAACATAACGTAATTTTATAGGTAGTTTTGAATATTAATCCTACTTATATAAAAGCTTTGAATTTAATTAATTTAGTTATTTAATCCGAGATTAAAATCACTTACCATAAATTTAGTAGTTATATTTCTCGTTAAACTTGTCATCTTCCTCGAACAGCTGAAGAAATGTCCACTTCGGTGCCTCAGTAAAATTTACAAGGTTCGTTTATAATCTTTAATAAAAATATTAAAAAATATATTACAAAAAATATTATTGCTTTCTTTAGATTTTTATTTAAATTTAAAAAACGTGAACACAACGTGACACAACGTGAACAGAATGATGATATTATGAGATAAAAGTATTAATGCATCAGTCATAAATAACCAAGTCGACCATTATGTAGTACTAAAATTCCATTTTAACGGTTGAAATGTTTTTGCTAGTATCTTCAAAGAGTTAAGAACTATTAGGAAAAACAGTTTACTTAGAATTATATATAACAGCCAAGATTTGACCATCCACCCATAGATTTAAGAATACTACTAAAAGTCACATGGTAATGACCGTAGAGGATAGATTGTGTTGGAAAAATGGTTAATAAAGTGGGAGAATATTTTACTATACTATTTTTATTCAGCTTAATTTATTATAATAAAATATAAGTATTAATTTATTTAATTTACAATAAATATATATAACTAATTCAAATACCCACATATGTTTTTCTCCCAAGAAAATAAAACAATATTTTTATTTATTTTTTTATGGTGATCCCAAACATAAAAGATATTGGAACCGTAGAACGCTGGTACTGTATGTGGGTTGAGAAGATACTTTATTTATTTAAATTTCTGTAGATTGAAAATTTAAGATAATACACACGAAAGAAAGTTGTTCTAAAGAACAATTAGAAAAGATTAATGGGAAAGGAGATGGAATGTAGTATGCCATCATCAGAAAAACTGTGGATAAGATTTCCAGTCAACCCCAGAAGGTCATTGAGGACGGAGTTTTGATTTGAATTTGACGAATGAATATTAACTAGTTGATATATGTGTTCTGACTGGTTAGGAGGAAAGAGGTGGCATTGCTCATTAAGTAAGAATATTTGCTAAAACACGCTTTATCATATGAAATATTTAATTGATTTATTGGCGTACAAGAATAAACGGATACAATTTAAACTAAACAGTCCTAACTTCTATTCTGAAACCCGAAAATAGTTATTGGGTCTAATTGTAGCAGTTTATCTTTGCACACCAATAAAATAATTAAATATTTCAAGTGGTAAAATGTATTTTATTACATATTATTAGTAGTATTCCCATGGAATACACTCCTCAAGTTTAAGGAATTACAGTTGCTAATTCAGATGAGAAGTGTCCATGAAAATGTCTGTAAAAAAATCATGTGGCAGAAAATAAACGTCTTAAGACAAATTCTCTTTTTTGGATGGAGTCTAGATTCTTGTAGGTTTTGTAGTCATCATCCCAAGATATGACAACAACATTCGATGACAAGATGGTTTGAGATTTGTGCAGTAAGCAGCTGTTTAGATAAAAATTAACACCGAAAGAGAAAGCATAGGTTTATTTCGATGCAGAAGAAGTAATATTTGTGATCTGTTTGTGATAAAAAGGTAAGATATGATACGTAATGGTGTCGAGAAATCTGAACGTTGTTCGAAGATGAGCAAGGAAGCAGCAGAATTTTTCTTGCAAAAAAAAAAAAAACACAGTATTGGGTTTTAGAAAGACTGACGTCAACTAAGTTTTCTTCTTTCCACTGGAAAATTATCCGGAGTCAGGCATTTAAGGAAGTGGTGGGTATTCGAAAAAGCTGTAGCTATTTGAGCAGAGTTGAGTTTTTCAAACTTGAGGATGGAATGTTGTGTGCCATCCTCAGCAAAACTATGATAATGATAGCATATGGATCGAATAATGACGCAATCCATACGCTATCATTAACTAGATGGAAGGTTTCAAAATAGTGTAAGAGTTAATGGCATGTTTGTCATTACTCAAGATTTCTAAGAGGTACAAGCTAAAGATTATAATGATTTATGCACCGACATCGAGCCATGATGATGAAGAGGTTGAAGAAATGTACACTGAAATTGAGAGTCTTCTAGATGAGCAGAAAACCCACTACACTATTATTATGGGGGATTTCAATGCTAAGGTTGGAAAAAGGCAAAACAGCGCAGAAAGAGGAACTATAGGAAATTTTGGAATTGGTGAAAGAAATAAAAGAGGTGAAAGACTTGTGGAATTTGCAGAATCTCAAGGAATGTCAGTAATGAACACTTTTTTCAAGAAAAGGGTGAACAGAAAGTGGACATGGAAGAGTCCAAATGGATTAACAACTAATGAAATCGACTTCATCCTCACTAACAGAAGATATATTGTGAATGATGTTACCGTCCTGAATAAGGTAAATGTTGGAAGTGATCATAGAATGGTAAGATGTACACTTGATATAGATGTAGGAAAGGAAAGGAAAAAACTGACTCGAGTAAATAATACAAAGGTCTTTGAGATAACAGAGGAGGATAAAAAGCAGTATGTACTGGAATTTAAGAACAAGTTTGAGCTTCTGCAGACTGCTCAGGACCAAGATATCGACGAGGAATATTACAACTTTCTGAAAGTGATAAAGCCCAAGAAACCTATAGGGAAACAGAAATCCAAAGAAGAAAAAATTAGTCAAGAAACACTTGTCATGATGAACCAAAGACGACAAATGAAGAGCAAGAAAAACACTGACAGGGAGAAAATTGAGTATACTGAGTTATGCAAAGCCATTAGAAAGAGACTCAGAGAGGACATAAGAAGATTTAACACAAGAAAAGTAGAACAAGCATTAAGGGAAAACAAAGGATTGAAATCAGCAGCCATGAGCAGTAATACAGAAAGACAAATGATACTGAAACTGAAGAATAGCGATGGTGTACTTATAAACAGCCGAGAAGGCATAATTCAAATAGCAGAAGACTACTATAGAGAATTATACAAGGAGCGAGGGAATGATACCAGCAGTGGGGAAGATGGATTGCAAAGTAGCAACACATACGACATACCCGATATTCTTCCTGATGAGGTAGAACATGCATTGAAGAAAATGAAGAATCAGAAAGCCCCGGGGGAAGATGAAGTTACTGTAGAGTTGTTAAAATTGGGAGGAAGAGACATAACACAAAAACTGGCAAGGCTCTTCACAAAGTGCATTAGAAAAGGTGTGATGCCTAAGCAGTGGAATAATGCAGTCATAGTTTTGCTGCATAAGAAAGGAGATAAATCAGAAATTGGAAATTATAGACCAATTAGCTTGTTATCCCATATCTACAAGTTGTTCACAAGGGTCATTACTAACAGATTAGAAAGAATACTTGATGAGAATCAACCAAAAGAGCAAGCTGGCTTTAGGACAGGATTCTCAACTATGGATCACCTTCACGTAATATCACAGCTAATGGAGAAAGCAAATGAATATAAAACACCATTATGCCTGGCATTTGTGGATTATGAAAAGGCATTTGACTCCATACAGCATAAGGCAATGTTTTGGGCACTGGAAAGACAAGGCATAGATACTCCATATATTATGATTTTGAAGAAAATATATGAGAGTGCTACATCCTTTATTAGACTAGACAAAGACAGTAGGAAATTTAAAATCGAGAAAGGAGTTCGACAAGGAGACACAATATCTCCGAAGCTGTTTACTGCTGCCCTTGAGGAAGCTTTCAGAAGATTAGACTGGTCGCAGAAAGGAGTCAATGTGAACGGAGAGTACCTAAACCATTTACGATTTGCAGATGACATTATAGTCATAAGCCACGATCCCAAAGAATTAGAGGAAAATCTTAATCAGTTATGTACAGTTAGTAAGGATTTTGGACTAAAGATGAATATGGCTAAAACAAAAGTAATGATGAACAGGTATGCCACGGAAAGGGAAATAATGATTGAAGGAGCAGTAATTGAAAAGGTGGAGTCATATACTTATCTGGGACAAGTTATTAGCTGTAATAATGATAAATGGCTGGAAGTCAAGAGAAGAATAAATTTTGGATGGATAGCATTCAGGAAATATAGTCACATACTGAAGAGCAATATCCCAGTTTGTCTGAAACGTAAAATAATGAATCAATGTATACTCCCCACCATGACTTATGGAAGTGAAACTTGGGCACTCACCAAAAGAATGGAAGAGAAGCTAAGAACTACACAGCGAAGAATGGAACGAATTATATTGGGAATTAGACTGTTAGATAAGAAGAGAAACACATGGATTAGGCAGCAAACTCAAGTAAAGGACATTCTTATCAAAACTAAAGAACTAAAATGGTCTTGGGCAGGACACATAGCTAGAAGACATGATGACAGATGGACTAAGAAAATAACAGAATGGTACCCAAGAGGAGCTAGAAGAAAACCTGGAAGACAAAGGCGGAGATGGATAGATGAAATTCATGAGTTTTTGAGTAGTAAATGGATGGCCAGTGCTCAAAACAGAAGGAACTGGAAAGTTGCTGGAGAGGCCTTCATCCTGCAGTGGATTGAAAATGGCTGATGATGATGATGATGATGACTGGCATTTTTCCAATAGTACTATAACTGGATGGGAGAGACGGATTTGTTACCATTGTGGAATCGACCGCTTATGAACAAATTTTCAAGAGCAGAAAAAAAGTGAAGAGAAATGGGAAAATAATATCCAAATACATTGTGTGGCCACTTTATTAAGTACATCTACCCATTTCATGAAATTTCTCTACACGTTAAAAAATGAGGACGTCAGTTGACACTCATGTATGCTCCTATGAGTTCCTTGACAAACATGAAATACCTCACCAGAGCGTTTCCATTAAATACAATTATATTTAATAAGTTAAATAATACTTCTGAGAAATTCTGCAATGACATAGCCTAGAGGAAACAAATAACAGCACAGATATACGAGCATATCCCTATATAATATCAACCACGTAGAAAAAATAAGATAAACAATGCAGGCTAGTGGCTACGGTGTAATGATGTATGATATGAGGAAATGTTTTTGTGGTGCACATTGGGCTCGTTAATATTATTGGGACTATTTGGAAATTGTTTCCGACAGGTGCATACTTTTATGGTTGCAGTGTATCCATCTGTGAATGGTTCTTTCAACAGGATGGTGCACCAAGGCCAGAATTGTATGGAACTAGTTCTATACAACACAGCCTACTATGGTGTCCCCTCCCAAGTCACCAGATCTCAATTCAATTGAGTACCTCTGGGATGAGGTGGCACGAGCTCTTCGGAGCAGAGAATCGCAACCATCCAATTGTAATAACTGTGGAGAGCAGTCGAGTCAATATGCAACCAGCATTACACAAGGATAGTCCATTTTGGTCCATCTAGTGCGGACTATAATTCGGATCTTTTGTCCAAATGGTAGTCCAGCAGCTGTGACAAGATACCGGAAGGCAAGCCAGTTACCCTTAGCGTCTTCAGAATCGAGTTTTGATTTATTTACATATGTTTCGAGCAATTTATAACAGTAGTCCAATCAAGGAATAGAAATCATGCAGATAATTCCATTTGTCATTTTGTAATATAAAATGACACGAGGCTGAAAATAGCCATAGGAGAGAGTGGTTCTATTGAGATGAGACTTCCATCAGGTTGTGATTTCAGGTGCCTAGAACACATAACGATATATCTCGAAGAACTGTTGTTAAGGAAAAGATCAAGGTTGTTAGTGTGTCGTTAGAATTATCTGATACATTATTAATTCATTTCCTTAAATGAATCAGTTGTGTAAGTTTATTAGTATTGTAATAGCAAAAACGTCAGCATCAGATGGGCCGATGCAACTAGAAAATTGAAGCCAGCTGGAGTTGTGAACATTAAAATCATCAAGGAATTACTTCACTGTTACAAAAGTAAGATGAAGAAAGTCTAGTTTCAAAGGAGAAAGCCACAAAGTTCAGAATGATTTGTAAATTTCGGAGAGCGATAGAGGCAAAATGGGGATAAAGAGATTTTGAGTCAAAGGAAATCAAAAAGAGGAGTTGCAGATTAGAAAGTGTCTGACAAGTAACAACAGAGTTTACATATAAATGAGCACTACTTTTAAAGCAGAAGGAATCTTTGAGCGAATAATTTGGACAAATAAGATGAGTGGTGATTTTGCTTTCCCTTCCAGATTTCTGAATCCGTTAAAAAAAGGTGTGGCTTGGCAGATTGTAATTGGGAACAGACATTGCTGAGATCAGACCTGAGACCACGTACATTTTGTGAAATAAATTTGGAATTTTTTAAAAGGCTTATTTTTTAATAAGGTAAGTTTGTTCCATTAGTTTAACTATTATCCAGATGCTTCCTAGTGGGTTACCAATAAGTTCGATTCGATAGACTTATTATTATTATTAGCCATATGGTGCAAGAAAGCCTGAGGTTTATGCTGCACCAGCGAAAAAAAATTTCTGAGTTACCCTGAGAGAGAGAGAGTCAGAAGTAGAAGGGAATCACCAAGAAAGAGAAGAATGATGATATCCAGCTCAGGACCCTGGGTGTGCCAAGCCCATACTCACAAGATGCGAGCTCTTGTGAGTACTAAAATCATGATGCGGCATCATGCAACTTACCATGATGCTTTTCATAATCTCAAAATATATTCATAGTTCAGAATAGAAGAGATGGGCATGCTGGAGCTTTTCTTTGTGGCTAAATGCTGGTTTCGGTGCTTCAAGCTTTCATTAAGCAAAGTGGATATCAGTTCTCATCACCGGGTGATGAGAACCGATAGGCAGAAGGCTGTTTTCTTGTGTGGTGTGGACGCCACATCTCGATCTCTGCCTTATGTTGGGTTTCGCCTGGTTGCTCACTTCCAGTATATTGTGCATCCTTATTATTTTTTTAGACCCTGCCATGTAGGATGTGCCATATCTGTTTCCCACTTACATAATTGTAGCATTAAAAAAACTTCCGAATAATAAATGAAATCTAGTGTTTAGTTAGAAGGGCGGTTTGTCTGTACATAAGCAAAAAAAAAAAAAAAAAAAAAAAAACCGAGTTCCTTCGAGGAAAACCTACGCCCTTGACTGAACCCTAGCTAGTCTTGAGAGGGAAAAATAATAATTAAAAAAATATGTCTCACACCTACGACAGGAAATTAGCAACTATTTCTTAATTAAAATTGATGTTATTCTATATGATTTTTATGATCGTTTATAATATTTAATTTTGAAAGCATAAATTCTATATATGAACGCAATTATATAATTTACATTTACTCGTGTTACATTTATGCAAGGACTATGTCATTTACAGTGTACTTTAGGGATCAATTACTTCAGTAACGATCGCTATTTAAGATTGGAAAATCTGTTGCAAAACTGTCAGATTTACTTTCTGGATACGTTTCCCGCATTTAGATCTGCTTCTTAGTTTTCACAGAATCAAAGACTTAAGGGGGCAGTGGGGAGAGCTTTCTTCAACCTTTCTAACCCATCTTAATTGTATCCACCAGAGACAGACGCCGTTCTTCTGGTTCCTCTCTCAAGAGAAAGCAGAAAAAAACTTCTCTTTCGGTGGGAAAATTAGAGGACTGGAGAAAGATGAAGACGAGAGTGAAAAGGAGGGAGAAAATGGGGATTGGCATACGGAGGTAAAAGTGTCCCGTAATCTAGGTCACAGTCTCTCTCTCTCTCTCTCTCTCTCTCTCTCTCTCTCTCTCTCTCTCTCTCTCTCTTCATATTCTAATGAATAGACGGACCGTTAGACTGAACCTCGGTACCTGACTTCCTGTATTTCTACCTATCCCTTCTCCCCTTTGTTTTTTAGCTTTTTTTTTTCTTACCAAGCTGTGAGATGGTGAAAGTTGAACTCGTCGCATATAACTTGACTGTTCTCTAGGCGACAGACCCATCTTGGGGTGACTGACTGCACTTGACGCTTTATTGTTCAGGTTGAGATACGAGTAAGTATAGGGGGGGAAACACTTAATGATGATGGAAGAAATATCTTGTTGGCTTTCAAAATAAGCATTTAAATGAGGGCTTCTCCTTTTGCCAATATACACCACATCAAGCAATATAATCAACTAACTTTACCAGTTAGAGCAATGATTTTTTTTTCTCTTTAAGACAGACCAGAGCCCGAAGTTATATAGCAAGTCATGGCTACTTAAGAAGCCATGTGTTCCAAATTTCTGAGTCGATTACAATTGTTCATTTTCATTATTTAATCTTAGTAAATCTATACTTTTAGAAAGTGCAGTCATCAAAGTATATGGTGCAAGCTTATGCTGCACCAGCCAAAAAGAGAAGAATGATGATATTCAGCTCAGGACCCTGGGTATGTGCAAAGCCCGTATTCACCAAATGTGAGCCCCTTGGGGTATATTAAAACTATTCAGTTAATTAACAACTGGATAGTTTTATGATCAAATCACTAGCTTAAAGAAACTATTTCAAATAAGAAAAATACGTTAAAGGCATCCTACTTAGTTTTAAATATATACTATTAAAAATACACATCTGATTTAAAGATCATATATGTATTTTTGTGTTGTTTTTTGTACAATTCTCTAGAGGACACTACTAATCACTTGTCTAAATATCTAAAACTAAAATGTCAATAATCATTAAAAGCTATTTCAATTGAAAAGTATGTTACGTTTAAATTAGAAAATATTGAAAGTATAATGCATAAAAATTGCTAATTAAAAAGAGCTAAAAATGAAGTTATTTAAAGTTAATTTAAAATGGAGCTGATATGAATTAAAAGCTATAATTCTTCAGGTTAAAATAAACAGCTATTGCGTACCAGTTGTAAGCGCATAGAGAGATTCAAAAAATGTTAGAATACAGGATATGTTAAGAATTATTAATGTAAGGGATAAAATTATAAAGTGTGGTCATAATTGCTTGTTTGGCTTGTCATTAATCACTGGAGAGACAAACTGCTAGCAGTAAACGTTGTGTTGGCTTTGTCAAATGAAGATAAATCGTTTGTTGTAGTATCGAATTACAGTATCTCCCCGTTTACTTAAGATTAGGATCACAGGATTTAAAAGCGTTGAATAATTTCTAAATAACCGACCTTTGTTTAGAAGCCAGCATTTTTAAAAAGATACGATATTATAGTGTATTATGTACATCTGATTCATATCATTCATTTGCATAATCATTCTTTGCTTTATGGTTTAATCACAACCATAATCTCTAATGTTAATAAGGGCTAATTCCGCCATTTTAAAAAATGTTTATAGATTGATGGTTGTAATTTACGTAAATTATACGGGATGTCCAAAATTTACGAACCTAAAAACCAGGCATGGGAAAGATTACTAATGGCACATATTTTCTATAAAACTTGGAGCAAGTCACGATTGCTTTTTAGAGGTACTGAAAGCGGGTTTGTTTTCAACACCTCAAACAGAGAGAAATAATACATTTCTTCCTCTACTCAAGATTTTTAAAAATTTCAATGCTGGGTGCGAACACCTGCTGCATCTTTCCCTATTTTTATTTGCTAAGCGAAGGGTTGCTGCCGAGTTTCTGGTCTGAAGCGAGGCTGCTTTATATTTGCATTCAGTAGGATTTTTTTTGGGAAATTGGAGAAGGTATTTTGGTTCGGTAAAAAAGATATTTTTCAGTAAAATCTTCTGGGTTAGTAAAATTTCACGTGGTTTGGTGTTTGTTTTGTATTCAATGATAAATTAACTATTTAATCAAAAATATAATCTTCGTGTTTAGATTATGTAGTAGCGAAAATCTATAAATGTTAAATTTTGTTTTCTTCGAACTTACTGCACTCGATATTTTTACAATGAATGCAGCTTTAGACAGTTGCATTCGATATACAAATAATCTTCTCCTCCCCATTCTTTGTATAAAATATTAGCAAAGATTACGAATTTCTGAGAAAGTAATTTATCCTACGGGAAATGAACAGAACTACATTTACAGATAACTTTAAAACCAACTATAATAATAAAATAAATAAATAAATACAACAGCGTTCTAAGTTCGCGGTTACTGATAAGCACTGGGAAATCAAAATTGAGAGTAGGAGTGTGTTATAGGCCTAATGACTCTGATGACTATAATAAACTCATCAGAGTCATTAGCCAAATAGAGTGGGCCAGTAAATCAGAGAGCAGCATGCTCGGGAGGCAACTAATGGGAGTAATACTCTTGATCTGATTATCAGTAGTGATTCTTCATGCATTAAGAATCTACAGATAAATGAACCACGAGGTGGCAGTGATCACAGTGTGCTGAAGTGGGATTTATTCAAAGAGGTAAATACCATCAGGGGGAGAAGAGTTTTACTTTCATAAAGTCGACTACAGAGATCTAAGATAGTATTTAAATTCTATAATCTTCATGTCTTCATGTTTCATACGGTGGTAACAACCGATGATGTTACCAACAACAAACTCAAAATATGGGAAGCATTCAAAGAACTTATCTTGGAATCTACTAGGCTTTACATACCAACTAAGAAATGGTTTAGGCCTAAACGGATATCAGATGAACTAATGAGACATGCGGCAGAAAAGAAAAATAGATAGGATACATATAAATTAACGAGTGACATGGAAGCCTATGATAGATATAAGCTGGTCTGTAACCAAGTCACAAAGAAGGTTAGGCAGGCAAAGGCAGAGTACGAGAAATCTTTGGCAAAGGATGCAAAGAAAAACAGCAAAGAGTTATTTTACTTATATAAATTCTAGAAGGAAGGAGATGAATCAGATTGGTTCACTTGATATCGATGGTTCAACTGTTGATGAGCCTGCTCATGTGGCTAACAAACTAAATGAGGATTTTGCATCTACATTCACGCATGAGGAGTTATTCAGGAAGGAGAATGATGTAGGTAAAGTAAACATTGGCAGTGAGCTGGATGATTTTGTAATAACTGAGAGCAAAGTGGAGGAGAAATTGTTGAAGATAAACATAAGAAAGGCACCTGGGGTGAATGGGATCTATGCAGTTATATTAAAGGAGGCAGCAAAGGAAATAAGAAATAAGCAAACCCTTAGCCATAATTATGACAGCTTCCTTGGAATCAGAGAAGGTACCCATGGACTGGAGATGTGCAAATGTGACCCCAATTCACGAAGGAGGATCAAAGGGCGACACAAGTAATTACAGACCTGTTAGTTTAACTTCTGTTCCAGGCAAATTAATGGAGGCACTTGTTAAAGAAGCACTGCAGGATCATCTAAACAAGACTATAACTCGGACACAGCATAGTTTTGTTATGACCAATTTGATTGGATACTATGATGTGGTCACAAATAAACTGGATGCAGGGAATAACTTTCATATCATATATTTGGATCTTAGAAAGGCTTTTGATACTGTTGCACATGGAAGACTACTGCACAAATTGAAGCAGTGTGGCATTGGAGGCAAATTGCTCCTATAGATAAAGGGATGGTTGAGTGGGAGAAGATAGAGAGTGGTAATCAATGAACTGCTCTTCATGGATTAATATTATTAGTGGAGTCCCTCAGGGTTCAATGTTGGGTCCATTGTTATTTTCTGTATTTATTAATGATATTGATGATGGTATATCAAGCTTAATGTCCAAGTTTACAGACGACACGTAGGCTGTCAGAATTTTCATGACACTAATGACAGTGCGCTTCTGCAATAGGATCTAAAAAAAGTTGAGCAGATTGGCTGAGAGGTGGAAACTGAAGTTTAACATTGACAAATGTAAAGTACTGCATATGGGAAGCAGTAACCCCAGAGTAACGTATGAACTCTGTGGTACTACACTGAAAGTGGTAGAGAATGAAAAGAACCTGGGGGTAAACGTGCAGGGAGATATGAAGTTTTCTGAGCAGTGCAGAAGGTCTGCAAGAGTAGCTCATGGTGTATTGTCAATGATATTCAGGAATTTTTCTAGTAGGGATGAGGAGGAGAATATCCTCTTTGTATAAGGCAATGGTCAGGCCCCACCTTGAGTACTGTATACAGGTCTTGAGGCCTCATTTTAAGAAGGATGTAGAGTTTTTGGAACGAATACAGAGAAAGGCAACAAGATTAGTGAATGGAACAAACGGTTGCTCTTACGAAGAAAGGCTTAAGTTCTGCAAATTACAGTGTCTGGAGACTAGGCACCTGCGAGGTGATCTCATTGAGGCGTATTAAGCTTTGAATGGTTTGAGCATGCTCACTGCTGTTGGGATTCTTCCTCTTGCTCAGAATAAACGCCTGAGAGAGCATAAATTCGAATTGAGTAAAGACAGTCGTAGGATAGTTTTGCGGAAGTTTGCCTTTAGCCAGCGGGTGGTTGATTGCTGGAACAAACTTACATTTGTAGAAGTTGATAGCTTAAATAGATTCAAGGCAGAACTTGACAAACATTTGGAGTGAGTGGATGGGTGAAATTAGAAAGTTTTTTTTTTTTTTTTTTTGGATTTTGCTATATAAGTTTGCTTTCTTGCATCATCTGCCTATGCTAATACTAATATTCTATATACCTTAAATTTTTAAAAATCATCTTTGAAAAGGAATAATATTATCTTGTCCCTCCAAGGTACTGTTATCCAGAAAGTATCTTGTCATTTATACAGAATAAATAACGCAATTGTTATTGTAGGTTTAAGAGCACCAGCGGCTAATACCATATTACTCCGTGCATATTGCCTGTAAATTGTGTGTTTTCTGAGGTCGATTTTCTGTTTGCTGGCTAAAAAAATCCGAGTTTTCAGGAGAAAAAAACCACGCTCCCCTCGTCTGAGACCTACCTACTCAGACACGTTGTGAAAAAGGGCCATAAAAATTCCCCTCCCCCCCTCATCGAGGAAACTCGAACACAGGTCTTTTCTACTTGGTGTGGGAGAGCAGCGATCCTACCAGTTGTGCTACCCATGAGGGCAAGTAATGTAATCTTCGCAAGGTATTTATTGAAGAATATTTCAAATTACAATGTTCAGAGGAACCATCTTGGTTCATAGAGATATTTTATTTTGGTTGTAGGCTTATTTTTAATTCATATTTCCTTTGTAAATTATTACTGAAGTTTACTCTGAGCATTAGATAATAACACAGTGAATTAAAAATTAATTAAAAATCGTTTATATTTTTTAGAAAAACTTCTAAGTAAAACAAAATTTCTCCAATTCATTTCTCTCTGCCTGCCTACAGTTACCAACACTATGTCGATACCCACTCCAAAAAAAAAAAAAAAAAAATCAAAAAAGAGAGGAAAAAGTAAAAGATTAAGCAAGTCTGGCATTTCCACTTTTAATTATAAAATTATAAAAATTTATTCCACAAATTAAGGGAGAAGAACATATAGCCTAATATCAGAATAACATAAAAATGAAAATCTCATAAAATCAAAATAAATAATAAATATTTAACTGAGGCATATTTTCCAAAATTTAATTTTATGAGTATTTTTATTACATTATGATGATTATTTTTTGATTAATTTATTATATATGATTTCGTACGTCTTCTACGAGACATTTTTGTCATTATTATTATTTTATTTATTTTCTAAAGACTTTTATTACCACTTTATAGAAAAATACGTTTATTTGGATTTAAGGGTTCATGAGGTTGCTTAGAATCCCAAAATTTTGGATGTCTCAAAATTATTATATCTATGGTATAATAACATTTATTTAAAATATATTTCATAAAATAATTCATAATCATAAAATATATATATATATATTTCCAAGCTAATTGATTGATTAAAAAAAAACACTCGTTATGCGTTGTACAAGTTAAATATAACTGGTAACAAACATTTAGTTTTCTTTGAAAATGATAAACACAATCACGTATTTCTGCATCAGATGACCCAAAATATTACCACTTAGTCTCCCTAATCAGCTAAATTTTATACTGTATCTTATACTGTTTTTAAAGAAATTTAAGTAAACTCTCTGATCCCTTTGACCAGAAGACTCAGGGCTAAGAGGAAGAGCTCTTAACCTGAATCTTCTGGTCAAAAACTGCTAGTTGGAAATCCTAGTCCGTTAGTACTTTATAAATCCTAACGTATATAACAGTAATTCGAGATATCGTAGACTGTAATCAATATTTCCCATTGACTAAAATTAATAAGAAATCCATTAGCCTCCTGAGGATGTAGTCACATGCAGAAGAGTACCAGCAAAACAAGAGGACTTATGAATATTGATCTTGTGTTAAACTCGTATTTACAACAATATTGAAAATATACATTTAAATAGGTACGCAATCCTATAAATTTTAAACACCTTCTGTACTAAAAGTATTTATTATAAATAATTTTAACATTCTTAATGTAATTAAGTCTACCAGCAACCACCGTGGAAAGAACAATTTGGTAGATTGAATATATGTTGATTGAATAATTCCTGTTGTTAAAAAGCTACACCACTTTAATGTGACATCTTGAGATTTCGCTGTGTAATTTTTTGGATGATGTTTTGCAGATGATAGTATTCTGTCCTCCATAACAAGGGGCTAATGGTTTCGCTACTTGTTATGCGTTTGGAGAGATTTGCGTTCGAATCTCGTTGAAGATCGGAGGAATTCTTACAGGCCACTTTCTATCAGGACTATAGTTAGCCAATATCAGGGAGAAGGGACTTTTTCCAGTGAGCTATTCTGGATTTTTAGCTGACACAATACACGTGAATAAATTCAGGCTTTATTTGTTTCGGTTAAATTGTGAATTCAATCTTTTACGTAGGCCACTCATAAAGGTTCACCCTGAGACATGCTACTCTGGCACCCTCTGCTCGTAAATTCTTATCCTGTCAATTATAACTATTTTTTTTTTTTTCTCCAGTCACCACCTGGTCACTATGGTTTCAAAGTAATAAAACCATTATGACCACTGGCAAAATCGACCCACGGATGATGTCAGTCATCTAGTCTCTGCTGATTTTGCTATTATATAAAGGTGGAAAAAAGGTGTGGCTTGTTCTAGGATTTGATTGATTACTTTCACGCTTGTTTCTCAGATCCATGATGACACTTAAAATGTAGCGAGCTTTAATCAATCATGTAGCTACAAACTATAATTCATGCTCCAATTTGTGCTAATTTATATGTGTACTACATACGTACATACACACACGCGCACAGAGAGAGAGAGAGAGAGAGAGAGAGAGAGAGAGAGAGAGAGAGGCAAATGGGGAAAGAATAAATGAAATAAAAAACATTAATTTTTCTGGTTTTACCGTTTCACGTTTAATTTAAAAATAAAAGTTTTGCTATTAGCTAGCGGAAATATGTCAAATTGCAGACCAAGTAATTAAAACAGCTATACGAAGTTATACTTTGAGGTCCTCAATGTACCTGATGGTATATTTAGGCAAAGGAAATTCCACGAGATCCAGCTTTCTGTCAACTTCTAAGCTTTATATTTGTACTTTCTGGTTTTTGTCTTATAATAAGTGAGACTTATTTGCCTTCGAGGGTAACACAATGCATTTAAATATCGTCCTTCCTACACCGGGTGGAAAAGGTTTGGGTATACGAATCCTCTCAATGATGCAAGGAATTTTTATGGCTCTGTTACAACGCTGAGTTAGTCAGTCCCAGGAGAGGGTTGCATGGTCCTCCCCCCCCCCGAAACTCAGGTGTTTAGTCCAGCAAACATGCAAATCGACACACGCATTTAACATACATAATATATACGACCCAATATGGTCCATTGCGCCTAAAATCCTATAACAACAACCTCCTTATTCATTTTACTCATCCTTCTCAGGGACTTATAGACTCAAATATACTTTTCCAATAAGATACCTAGATTCCAAGCTTTTTATTCTAAGCCGTTCTTCATATGAACCGATTAGCGCTTTTCACCGACCGAAAGCCCTTCTTTCAATTTGCTCTAAAATCTCTGTCTTTTTTTGTAAGTGTGGCATCTTTCTCCCTGAAATTTTGATAACCACTGTACTCCTACAATGAAATTAAGGAACATCAGAAACAGGAGGGAAGGCGGAAACCAAGAACTAGTCCCAGAGATGCTTCATTATTACACTGGTTCACCCTGAAGAATGTGCATTTATGACTACTCTTTGACTCATATCTTTTAGCCCTTATTAAATGAAGAGCCTTACCAGTAATTCTAGTTCGTATTCCTTCACTTAAGAGAAGAAAAACAGCACTTGGTGTTCCCAACTTTCGAGCTAATGATACGATTTGGCAGAGAACCCAGAAATATAGTCGATAGTCAATTTTGCATTACTATTAGTATTGGAATGTCCAAACATTTTCTGTATCTGCGTGATTTGTTTCCAATAATAATGAACTTTCTTTCTACTTTCAACTCGAAGATAGAATTTTACACAGAATTCAGAATCGAAGTTGACAGCCAATGTTGGAGTTCATTTTACTTATAGTTCAGGCGATCTTGAATGAGGATTTCGGCATGAGGCAAGTGTGATCAAGGATTGTTCCACAATTCTTACTAGAAATCAAAGACAGCAATGAGTTTAGAGATGTCTTTAATTAGAAACAATGCAAGTTTAGGCGAATTAATGCAATGAGTCCAGTTCTTATATGTTTTGGTTTATTGTTTCTTAAAGAAAAAAAGGCACTGAGTCCGGAAAAAAAAAAAAGATAAGAAAACAAAAGAATGACTTGAACGTTTCTTAAAATATCTGCAATTAAATTCTTAGATTTTCAATATGAGGTAGAAGATATAAATCAGTTGTACAAATGCCAGTATAAATCAGTTGTACTGGTTATAAGGTCTGGTAATACCAAAACCGGTCCCATGGTATACTCGTTTTTTAGTATTTATAATAAATAAATTAATTGAAAACAAACATGGAAAAGTGTCAGATTAGTATTAGATGTTAAGGAAGTGAGTTTAAATAGCACATCAGAAAAAAATATATCATTTATTTGTCTCTTCTCATAATTTGTCTAATCCATTTTTCCTTAAGTGTATTCAAATTAACTATCCATTTCCGCAACACCAGATGGAAGTCTATTCCAACAACCAACTAACCGCTGGCTAAAAGCAAATTTCCAGACATCTATCCTTCAACTATCCTTCCTCAGTTTAAATTTATGCCCCTAGTGTTGTCTGAAAAAGAGAAAGGATGTCATCAGCATTTAGATTACTCGATCCATCCAAAGCCTTAAACGCCTCAATCAGATCTTTTCGCAGGTGTCTAGTTTCCAGACGCTGCACTTTGCAGTCTGAAGTCTTTTATGGCAAGAGTACCCTTTTTTGAGTAATCTTGTTGCTCTTCTTTGCACTGGACCACATTATTCCTAAAATGAGATTTCCAGACTTATATGCAAGATGTAGCCTAACTATTTTCTTATCCAACGGGGTAATCACCTCCTTATCCTTGCTGGAAAAATTCTTGTATATCATTGACATGAGCCGTCCTAGCAGCCTGTTTGCACTGTTCAGAAAACTTCATGTCGGGTCGGACCGTTCAATTATCCCTAGGTCTCTTTAGTTCTCCATTGTTATACTATTCTAATTGGTATACTATTCTGTGATTACTGCTACCCAAGTACCTTGAATTTATCAATGTTAAACCTCAATTGACAGTTCTCATCAGTTCATCTATCTAATATTTACCGGAATGCTAATACTTGGCAACAAAAACAAGATTAAATATTTTTTGTCAAGAGTTTATCCAACACATGCAAACCTTATACACCAGGCTAAAAAAGTATAAAAGAAGAATAATTAGTTAAGGAATATATTATTATTATTTTTTATTAATACGTACATATCTGTACAGTTCAGATTTATGTGATCAAATTTTTAATCAGATATTTTTTTGGGGAAATTTGAAATAAACTGAAGAAAGAAAATATATTTTTTAATGTTGAAGTATTATGCAATGATTAATAAATTATTTAAGATAACGGACCTCAATGGGCACTGCTCTTAGTGGACTAATGTTATTAGTAGAGTCCCACAGGATTCAAATTGGGCCCATTGTTGTTTTCAATATATATTAATGATATTGATGAACTCATATCAGGTTTAATGTCTAAGTTTCCAGACGATACAAAGGTTTGCAGGGCAGTTAATGACAGTAATCAGGGAGAGCTACTGCAACAAGATCTAGGAAAATTAGGTCGATGGGTTGAGAAATGGAAAATGAACAAGACCTGGGTAATTGTGCAGTCAGATATGAAGTTCTCTAGGCAGTGCAGACGTTTTGGGATTTTGTCAACGATATGCAGAAACTTTGCTAGCTGGGATAAGGTGATTATCCCTTTGTACAAGGCCACGGTTAAGCCGCATCTTGAGTAGTGTATACGGGTGTGGTGGCCTCATTTTAGGAAGGATGTAAATCTTCTTGAACGAGTACAGAGGAAGGACAACCAGATTGGTGAAGTGGTGAAGGGAACAAAAGGGTGCTTTTACCAAGAAAGGCGTGCGATCTGTAAATTGCAGTTTTTGGAGATCTTATTGAGGTGTTAAAGGCCTTGAATAGATTGAGTATGCTAACTATTGATGGTATTCTTCCTATTTTTGAGGACTACACACACGAGGGGGCTTAATTCAAGTTGAGGAAGGATGGTTGCAGGATGTGAGAAGTTTGCCTTCAGCCAGCGGGTAGTTTATTGTTTGGACAAACTTCCATCTGTTTGTGGAAGTGGGTGGTTTGAATCAGTTCAAGAAAGGACTGATGAATTCTTAAACGGTGTGGATGGGTGAAGTGTATAGTATTTTTTTTTTTTTTGATGCATTATAAGCTTGCTTTATGCTGGAGAGACCTTCATCCTGCAGTGGATTGAAAATGGCTGATGATGATGAAGCTTGCTTTCTTGCATCAGTTCCAACTACTAATACTAAGTACAGTTTAGAAGTATAAACAGTATGTTTAATTTTAAACCAATCTATAATCGATACTAAAGTATTGACTTCCACTTTTCTTGTGTTTATGCTTAAAGGGAACTAGTACCCTGTTCGTTATTTATTTTTAAATAATTATTTAAGAAATAATTTAAGAAACAGGGAAATTAATCTTAATGCATCTCATTATCGAAGCCACTCGGATGTATGCACTCCATACAATTAAGGTTATAAAAAGGTGCAGGGTTAAGGAAAAATGAAATAAGTAAAAAAAAACGCTTCCTTAATAATAATAATAATAAAAAAAAAAGCTAATTTTTCTCTACCGAGGAAAAAAAATCATACTGAATTTCATTTCGCAGCTATCAGATGGCGCTGTTGTTCACGCTAAAAAGAGCGCATGCGTGTACAATAGCAAAAGGTTTATAGGAGCTCACTGCTTGATAACTACACTTATTTCAGACAGTGTTATTATGAAAATTCTTTCTGACTATTCTACACGCTTCCTGCTGATTTTTATTTTGACTGGTTTCACACTGAGTGCAATAGCATTCCAGGAGTTGTCTGGGTGGTGACGTCATCGATGTGGGCAGAGCTTGGCTTCGACTGACTATGATTATGTTCGATATTATGCGCAGCAGGATGGCCGGGTGATCAAGAACGCCCCGCCCCCTCGTGTCAAAGGGTGGCTGAGCCAGACGATTTTTTATGAGCATCTGTCTGGATTTTTTCCTCTACCTTTGCTTTGTCGCTTCCGTTATACTTGATGCAGAGGTGTTCCCCTTTATTTCACGGTGGGCATCTTGAGGCCTGGGTAACATGGAAGATTTATTATCTAGCGAGTCTTAGTAGTGAAGTGGAATACGGAGATGAGATCGCGAGCTCGCCCGTCAAGGTGAATAAACTGCTCGAGACAGTGACGTAAGAGCGAACTATTGCATTATGGCCACTGTCGACGCTGGAGTAAAAGTGTACGTGTAGAGTAAATGCACGTGCCAGTTTCAAATGGGTGGGGAAGTGTGGTTGGCGGTACTGAAGGGGAAACGGGAGAGGGGGGAATGAGAGGGGGGCGGTGGCAAGCGAGTAGCGACAACAGTTTCTTTTATTACCCCTTTCTGCTCGAGGCTTGACGAAGCCCAGATAATTTTTCTTCTCCATTTTTTATTTTACTTTTTTATCTCCCGCAATTTTGTTCGGAATTATCTGTCTGCCTTTCTGCTCCCCCCCCCTTTCCAAGCCTCCCCTATCTGTAGAGATATTATTAGAAGCCATTTTGGTTTTCCGTGCGGCTATCCAGGGCCATCAACCTTTAATATCAGTAAAGTAGAGCTGCAATTAGTTGCCACTTCAGTACAGCATTTAGGCTTTTTTTTTTAGATGGGCCGCGACCGTTGGAGAAGGGGTTGAGGGAATGGAAGAGATAAACATTAACCACTCCAAGCAATCTGTCCCATACACAGGCACGTATATGCTATTAAATGCAATATGGGAGTTTGGAAGAGTCTCAGAGATCCAGAAACTGACTCAGAGTCTACACGAAACATAATTTGTCTTTAAAGTGTACTGTGAATAAAATAACAACGAATATGTTTTGGTTTATGAATATAAATACCACAAAAACACTAAGTATGTTTAAGCAATCTTTTTGGTATTCAGCTATATATTTGGGAAAGGTTTGCCTGATGTTCTTTGTAGAAAATCTCAAGGGATGTTTTAATACTTTCAAATGAACTCGTCATGAATAAATAAAAAAAAAGTAGATACTTTATATTTGAGATAAGGATCTCGCAGAGTTTTTGTGATATTTGGAATTGAATCTATAGGCTAATTTACGAATTGGGAACCTTTTAAATATGGCACCCACTTACCGCATCGAGCTCGCTACTCGCCATGATTTAAGGTTTATGACTCTCAATTTAAATGTTTTATATCAGTGTGTGTGTATTCGTAGTTTGATTATATTCATACGCGTAAGTATTAATTAACAAGCATCATGCTGAATTTATGGTTTTGTAATTACATCTTTCATCGTTGTAAATTGATGGGCATGTTAGGAAATATAGTCGCATACTGGAGAGCAATATCCCAATTTGTCCTAAACGTAAAATAATGAACCAATGTATACTCCCCACCATGACTTATAGAAATGAAACTTGGAAGAGAACGGAAGAGAACCTGAGAATTACACAGCGAAGAATGGAATGAATTATATTAGGAATAAGATTGTTAGATGAGAACAGAAACACATGTATTAGGCAGCAAACTCAAGTCAAGGACATTCTTATCAAAACTAAAGAACTAAAATGGTGTTGGGCATGATGACAGATGGACTAAGAAAATAACAGAATGGTACCCAAGAGGAGCTAGAAGAAAACCTGGAAGACAACGACAGAGATGGACAGATGAAATTCACGAGTTCGTGGGTAGTAAATGGATGGCCATAGCACAAAACAAAAGGAACTGGAAAGTTGCTGGAGAGGCCTTCATCCTGCAGTGGATTGAAAATGGCTGATGATACCACAAGCGAATGTCTTGATATCAAGAATTTAGCTTTTGCTATTATGCAATAGATATAATCATTTTGGAGTCTCTAAATTTAGGACCTCAGAGACCGCTTATCCTGCTTATACATAGTGTTATATACAACTATTTAGTATATGTTGGAAACGTAAGTGAAAAGATACTCAAAACCCAAGAAATTAATGCAAACAATAGATTAATTTCTTGAGTTTTGGGGAATCTGATTTCACATAGAGTAAAAACGAATAATTTTAAATTTATAGTCAATGTTAAGATTTTCAAACACATCTGTTAAACTAAAGAACATATACTCTTGGGTTTCGCTAATCTGAGTTTCGCTTTATCAGAGTTAATCTTTAACAACAAAAAGAAGTTATATCTATGAAAACACATCATGGATTTGTACAGGTAACACAAGAAAAACATGAATTTTTTTAAAAATTAAAACTGTTTAAACATCGGTTTAAAAACTCAAAAAGTATACATTTCGGTGTTCGTTTTACGTATGTTTTTTTTTTTTTTTTTTTTTCATTACTTAGATCATTTTATTATAAATAAATATATTCGGTTTACACTCTGAGAAAGTCACATGAGTAAAAATAGTTTCGTTCAACAATTTAAAAGTTTTTTTAATAAACAAAATTACAAATAAGCTTTTAAATGTTATTCTTCCGTATACTGTATAATCCGAATTTTTCAGTAATCCAACTTTCTTCTTGTCCAATCAACAGTGAAAAATACAAAGTACTGCATGTGGGTAGCAGTAACCCCAAAGTAACGTACCAACTGTGTGGTATACTACGCTCATGGTAGCGGAAAATGAGAAAGACCTTGGGGTTAATTGTGCAGTCAGATATGAAGCTTTCTGAGCAATGCAGACAGGCTGCCAGGACAGCTCATGAGATTTTGTCAATGATATTCAGGAATTTTGCTAGCAGGGATAAGGAGGTGATTATCCCCTTGTATAAGGCAACGGTCGGGCCATATCTTGAGTACTCCATACAGGTCTGGAGGCCTCATTTTAGGAAGGATGTGGAGCTGCTGGAACGAGATTGGTAAGCGGAACAAAGGATTGCTCTTAACAAGAAAGGCTTCAGTTCTATAAATTACAGTGTCTGGAGACTAGGCACCTGCGAGGTGATCTGATTGAGGTATATAAGGCCTTGAATGGTTTTAGCAAGCTGAGATGACAACAAGAAACTCAAACTGATAGATTCTTCCTCTTGCTTAGACCACGCACGGGAGAGCAAAAATTCAAATTAAGGAAGAACGGATGATTGTAGAAAGACATGCGGTGTTTGATTGTTGGAACAAACTTCCATCTGTTGTTATGGAAGTTGATAGTTTAAATAAAGTCAAGGGATTACTAGACAAACTATTGGAGGGAATGAATAATTGGTAAAATGGGAGGTATCGTTTTCTTTTTTTTTTTTTTCTGGCTGATGCTGTATAAGCTTGCTTTCTTGCATCATTTGCCACTGCTAATGCTAATTTACTTCCGATTATCCAGACTCAAGAAGCTGAAAGCAGATTCTTTAAATCTAAGACAACATTAATAGAATTTCTCTATCTTAAAAATATATTTTTTATTTGGACAAACTTGTTGACAAATCAGCACGCATCCCTAGGTCGCTTTCAAAGACTGGTTCAGTTTTTTTTTTTCTTTTTTTAAAATTAATATTTATTAATTCTGCTAATCATGATTCAAATATCCGAATAATGTGGAGATGTATAAGATGTCTCTTATGTTTTCGGGATACAGCAGTTGGCAATTATTGGGTTAAGAATTGGGAAGTCTACATAACGGGGTTTAAGGATGCATAGTGGAAAAATTCAAGGTTTCGTGTAACCATTCTAAGGTAAATATCATGGTGATTAAAGATTACGAGCACAGATCAGAGCTAGATGGCAATTGCCTAGCACAGATAGTTTTCGAATTCGAAGTCATTAAAAAATTCATTGAAATAATGTTGATATTAAAAGCAGTAAGTGGGAGGAGCACTGAATCCTGATGGGGCTCCACTCATAACATTATTACAAGAAGAGCAATATTCATTTATAGCCACCATCCGTCTTCTGCCACTCAGCCATTTCTTTATCCATACCAGTAACTTTTTCTTAAAGCCACACTTCTCCAATTTATCTGTTATGGGAAACAGCATCAAAAGCTTTCCTGAAATTTAAGTATGTGATGTCAAAATTAATTTTTTTTAATCCAGTTTCTTTGTTACTTTGTCATAATATCTAATAAGATTAGTCAGACAAGATCATTACTTAACAAATCTTTGCTATAATTTCGTATAACCGTATTTCCTATCAAGATGATCTTACAATATTTCTTTAACCAGTGGTTTCATTATTTTCCCAGCACCAGAGGTCAAACTTACAGGTTTATTCTCTCACTTCGGCTTTCTTCCTCTTTCCCTTGTGAAATAAGAAATACATTTGCACATCTCCAATCTATAGAGACCACCCCCGAATCCAAATATTCGCTCATAATTATGGCCAAAGATTTGCTCTCTCTTGCTGCCTCCTTTAATGTAAATGGATCGATTCCATCAGTCAAAGGTACTTTATTTACTTTTAGCTTCAACGATTTCTCTTCCACTTTCTTCTCAATTATCACAAAACCATTTAGCGTCCAGTTATAACTTGGCATATAACTGGTTGGCCAAAGGTTTGCTTATCTCTCATGCTGCCTCCTTTAATGTAAATGGATGGATTCCATCAATCTAGGGTACTCTATTTACTTTTAGCTTCAACGATTTCTCTTGCACTTTCTTTTCAATTATCACAAAACTATTTGGCCCAAGTTATAAGGTGGCATATAACCAAGAAGGATTAATAATTGATAAATCAGGAAATAAAATCCATGCCATATTCCTAGACCACTAGAACCAGACCTATTCTTAGATATAATGGATAAAAGTTTTAGGAGAAAGAATGGACATACAAATAGTCTCAAAAGTTTTAATGTAACTATGCTCTGTAATTTAGCCTTTAGCTTATATACACTCCGGATCTGAAAAGTTCGTTTACAGGCAATTGGCCGATAAGACCGATTTGCTCGGCAACAGTGTGTTTATATTAGTAGCGGCAAATGATTCAAGAAAGCTTGCTTTCTTGAATCGTTTACAGCATCGGCCAAAAAAAAAAAAAACCTCCCACATCACTTGTCTATCCCCTCCAATAGTTAATCTAGATCTTTGAATTCATTCAAACTACCTGCGTCCATAACAATAACAGATGGAAGTTTGTTCTAACAATCAACCACCGCTGCAACTTCTGCAAATCTGTTCTACAACCATCCTTCCTCGATTTGAATTAATGTCCCCTCACGTATGTAGTCTGAACAAGTGGAAGAATGCCATCAGCATTTAGCTTGCTCAATCCATTCAAAGCCATAAACACCTGAATCAGATCACCTCACAGGTGTCTAGTCTCCAGACGTTGCAATTTACAGAATTGAAGCCTTTCTTGGTAAGACCACCCTTTGTTCTCCTCACCCATCTCGCTCTTCTCTGCATCCATTCCGGCAGATCTACATCCTTCCTGAAATGAGGCCTTCAGACCCGTATGCAATATTCAAGATGCGGCCCAAACATTGCCTTGTACAAAAGAATAATCACCTTCTTATCCCTGCTAACAAAGTTTCTGTATATTATTGACAAACCCAATGAGCTGTCCTGGCAGCTTGTCTGCACTGCTCAGAGGCCTTCAAAACTGATTGCACAGTTTCCTCAGAAATATCCTCAATAGAATTAATCGACAGGACAATTCTTTGATATGGTGGATCGACTCTAAATGATGAATTTACAATTTTTCTTTCCAGAAGCAGAGTAATCTTGCAAAACGAGTTGAGATAAATTGCATTTGTATGCAGCAAATTTGTTCCTTGATTTTTGGAGCATAGAGCTACAAGTTAGAATTACAGTTGATTAGGCTTCCGGAGCCTGAACTGCTGAAAATCAGTGTTGGATGCCAAGGATTTGTATTTTTACAATACATTGGCCATTGATGAAAGATGCCACGAGTATACATCTTCAGTGATGGCTATATAGCTTTTACTGTGTTAGAAAATATAATTATAATTATAATTTCTAATATAAATTTCCTTGCATTTATTCGAATGGTCAGCTTGTATGAATGAATGATTCCACAAAATATGGTATTGTTTATACGAATGTCTATCTTCTAAAATCTTCTGACCTTATGTGGCATTTTGTTTTAAAACAATATAGTAGGTTGAACTCACAGTGAATTTTATATAAGAAAAAGGTGTGATTACTTCAATCTCCTTAAGACGATGCGAAAGTTTTTTCTTTTTTAATTTTTAAGCAGTTTTATTGGAACCTTAGTGATCTATGAGTTGAAAATCCACAAGAAATATGCTGCAATTGGACTTCAGTTTCTGTGGGTTATAATTATCACAAATACAAAGAGGATATGGTAACAAAGAAGAGAAGTAGAAGGAAAAAACAAAGAATTAAAATAATTAGATTAGTTTGGAACTGAAAGTAAAGTAGAAGGTTAAGATGGTAAATATGTGTTATGGCCCACAAGAGTAAAAAATATATACATATATGCCATAGATATTTTTAAATATATATAAACAATTACAGCATCGGTATTTTGAAATATTGAGATTCATTTGGATAAGTTCTTGATGATTAATATTTTGAAAATGATATTGAACGAGTTTAGAAATTCGAGTATGTGGGCAGTTTTATTCAAGAAATGCATCATCGGGATCTCAACCAAAATGAATCGAATCATCTTAATCTT
Source organism: Mastigoproctus giganteus (assembly GCF_048544385.1). Classification (NCBI taxonomy): domain Eukaryota; kingdom Metazoa; phylum Arthropoda; class Arachnida; order Uropygi; family Thelyphonidae; genus Mastigoproctus; species Mastigoproctus giganteus. The sequence goes on from NC_143583.1 coordinate 28,967,496, forward strand.
ATATCTTCTTGATGGACACCGATACCGACATAATTTTGTTATGTTAAGAAAAATGCAATTGATTTTGGGGCAGTATTTTCATTGAATATTGAATTGATTTGTCATATCAGTCATCATCGAAATATGTTGCTAATCGCTACTATAGTCTTCTTTAATATTTGTAATTTGGATTTATCTTAGTAGGATATCAATCGATATACGAAAGAACAAACTTATTACGATAGAGAGAGAGAGAGAGATACAGAGATAGAGATAATCTTCAGTCCACCTTGTTTGCCCAGGAAGAACTCGCGCAAATATTAGCATCGGTCTTGAGAAGCTCTGAGGAATCCAGTTAAAGGTTCTGGGAAGAACAGCATGTATTGGAAAGTACAACACGATAATCATTTCGTTACATTTATGTGAACTAGATACTCATTTAATAAGTTAATTGCTTATAAATAGCGAGGTTAACCTAATTGATCACACTTCCGTCTACTTGTTATCCAATTACTACGAATAAATGTTTGAACTAGGAGAAGGGTGAAATTTATTGCTTAAATTGTCATTTAAGAGAGGCTCAACCCCCTCTAGTGTTGTTGAGTACAAACACTAGAGGTAAGGATGTCCCCATCCCCGCTAAGCTATTAATCACTGTTCCCAATTATCTTCCTGTTACCACTACGGCCAATGAACTTATCGAAATTGTATATTACTAACATCCTAAACGTTTCAGAGTTCATATATTTGATAAATTCGTGTATTCAATGTACGTTTTTAAAATAAATTTAAGCTGTACTTAGAGACTATAAAAGAGACCTCATACCTGTTAAACGTGATCATCAAACGGGACACTCTGGTGTCTTCGATAATATAACTCAATATTTGCTCGCTGCAAACTGCGAAAAAATAAAATAAAATAAAAAAAAGACATAAAAAAATCAGTGCGCAGCTATAGAGCCATTTACAGTGTACAACCAGTCCTGTTAGGGTCTTTCCGATTTGTTAATATGACGTCATCAAGTGTTGAGTATTCAGTTCACGTCATAAAAATTACTAGGGGACTGTATGGTGGGGGGAATAAACGGGGTGCAGGGAGCTCCTGTGGCTTTCGGTAGCTAGAGGGGATTATTTTCGGAAAGGGAACCAGCGGTGCATTAGAAAGTGTCCTAGTTTCCATGGTTGTCCCCACAGGTGAGTAACTGCTATTTTGCTTTCAAAGCAGAGCTAAATTCCTCAGTTCTCACATGGGGAGGATGGGGGGGGGTAGATATATGGGGAAGGCAGGTGTGTAACCAGGATGCCACCCCATCAGTATACATCAGGTGTAAAACTGTCCCGATTTATTTTTCTCTTTGCTTCTTTATTAATTAAAGCAGCAAATTATATTAATTATTAGCTAATTTGTATCAATTACGCAGTGTAATCGATCAAGTATATTTGTCCTAAATATTTTGGATGGAATGGTAAGATATTGCAAGATTTTTGCAACAGACTCAGGCTCAAGTATAACTTTATTCACATGTCACTACAACAGCATTCTGTTCCAATCTAGATGCTCTTCCTATTCTCTTATTTAAGAAATATAGTCAACCCTTTGGTTAGCCACTGTCTTCACGGTTGATTGTCATCCTTCCTCCCAAAATGTTGTTAGCAATTGTCTCATTGACATAATAAGTTTTGCTTCATCAAAATCCAGATCCTCCAATCTTATGTATTAATATTTTCCTGGCACAGAAGTCAAGTTTACAGGTCTGTAATTACTCACTTCGCCCTTTGATCCCCTTTTGTGAATAGGAGACATTTGCACATCTCCAGCATGTAGGGACCTCTTCCGAGTCCAACGAAGCTGTGATAATTATAGCTAAAGGTTCGCTTACTTTTCTTGCTGTTTCTTTTATCCATCAACCCCGGGTGCTATATTTACTTTTAGCTTTATCAGCTTTCGATCCGCTTTCTTTCAATTATCGTAACACCATTTACAACTACCAGTTAGAGTTAGGTATACGTTTGATATCTCCATCCATGCAAACTTCTTGCGTGAATGTAAATGCGATATATTTATTCAGTTTCTCAGCAATCTTAACGGAATCATCAAGAGTTATGCCATTCATATCTAGTGGACCAAGTGGTTATCACTTTCCTACTGGTATTAACATAAGCAAAGAATTCTTTGCTACTTTACATTTTTAGTCAAAGACTTCTCGTAATCAGCAATAGCATGGCAACTTCTTTAATAACTTGATTACAGATATGTTTATCTACTTTACCCGTAACAACTTGATGAAAGTAAATAGATAGATTCGCTGTTCCTTGATTTATTTGATTCTGTTCATTCCGATATATTGGTATATTTCATATTTACAGATCTGCTTGAACAGCCGTTTAGAATCCACGGGATGGCACAGCCGTCATACAATCTCTCGGTTTTCTGGGAACTACCAGTAGATGGCAGGAGAATGTTTGTCCAAGTATACATTGAGGTATACTTGGACATACACAAGTGCGATGTCAAAATTATACCCACTGATATGTGCAATATCGCATGAGATTAATATTCTGTTGCTTAGCTTCTAGAATGTAATTCTGCTATCGTCAAATCCAGGATCTCCTGTCATTTGCAGTTTTCTCTAGAGTTGTGTAATTCCTTCGCTATCCAGGATACTAGTTGTCAGCTACAGATTCTCTATTTGTTTAATATGCCTGTGTCATTTGAAAATTGCAGATATCTTCAAATGCTTGTGTCCATAAACCTCTGATAATTCTCTCACAGTCTCTGTAGCACTCATAGCGCATCGAACATAACAGCATATAACAAAACGCTGATCAATTTTTAAATCTTCCATTATGCAACTCCCTCAGAGAACATGTCACAATTATAGTAACTTAGTCACTTTAAAACTATCAAACATTATAAGAACTTACAACTGTGTCCCCGTATTCTTGGACATACACTCAACTGCCATCTACCGGTAGTTCGCCAAAACTTGAGTAGTTATACGGTGGCGCTGCCATTACACGTGTTAAATGTCGTATGTGTCGTTGAAGATGAGGCTTCAATTTCTTTTTAATTCTTTTAAGTCTCGCTTAGGTTCTGTTATTGGCCTTGATCTGTTTATACTATATCTAAAAGGCGCACTATAGCCTCAGCAGCTTATGCGCCATTAAACCTCCATAACACACACACACACACACACACACACACACACACACACACACACACACACACACACACACACACACACACACACACACACACACACACACACACACACTATATCTAAACTGCTGAGCCTGAATGTGTGTGCTACGCTCGAAATAAATTATGGCTAAATGAGACGACAGTATATTTCTATAAAATTCGTGTGTTCCCTGGTAGATTTACTTTTTTTGTTAGACAAAAAAACCCCGAGTTTCTGGGAGAAAAAATCGTCAACCCTCTCCTGATACCAATAACTCAGCAACGTTTGGGGAGGGGAGGAGTGGTAGACCATAAAAATTCCTTGTATTATTGAGAGGATATGGACTTGAGCCTTTTCTTCTCAGTGTTGGGAGGACCGTGATTATATTCACTATGCTATCCACGAGGTCTTATACTCCAGTGGTTCCAAAACTTTTTCCTTTCGCGGAAAAAGCGAAAGGAAAAAGTTTTCATTAACATCGAGTGAGTGGAGCTGTTCACGGATAATCTGAAGCATTAAGAAGTTATTAATTCATCCTCTGAAATAACTTGGAATCTGCGTCTTGTCTGTCTCTCACTTTTGTTGAACAGTAAAACAAATGAGGATGTTGGCACATTGTTAAATTGTCCACAGCAACATTTGTTGGAGTAATGAACCACAATATTGAACCATAAAATTGTTCATAGTATTGTGGTTCATTACTCCAACATCTCTTGACCACTAAAGCAATTAACATTAACAATATAATGTATTATTATGATTGTTTTATTTATATTTTTTGTGGTTCAGAACTTCTGGGACACCCTGTACATCGGTAGCAAAGTACAAAATAAACGAAACCTTAGAATTTGAAATACAGAAGAAACTGCATCATTAACTCAAATAATGATATAGTTTATAAAACCGATATTGGTGGATTAATAATATACAGTCTTTTAATAAAACAATAATAAATTGCGAAAGTGTATTTTCAGTAATGCATAGACAAACTAAATATTCATGCAGAATCCATCTCTGAGTTTTCCATAAAGATTAAACTTGTCTATCTGTTCAATGCAAGATATGTATATTTAAGCTTAAGAAAGGAAAGATGGTTTGCTACTCCACTGTTTTCAATAACATTTTTAACAGTTAAAAGAAGAGAATTGTAAAATAGATTCAACATTTATTGACTGTTTCCAAGCATCTTATAAGATAAACAGAATAAAGTTATTTGAAACATTATGTCAATTCTATATACGAAACCATTTTGATAAGAGAAATACGAAATGTATAGGGCAACTTTTTAATAGTTTCCGACCTGGAAAATATTTCAGAATGGAAATATATGCATTTCAAAATGTACATAACATGCAAGAATAATAACCCCTTTTCCATAAACTTAATACAGAAACACGCACGCACATCAAATGATATACAGTTTTAGACAAATTTAGTTTATTCTACGGTAGTGAACTTACTCAGAATAATAGATGAAATCGTGACAGAAACAACTGAATACCCAAGACCAGTTAAATAAAGAAATACAAAATCTTGAGATTGATTACTACACTTTCAGTCCTCAGTACTTAGATTTAAATACGATGTCAGAGTGGATAATGATAATCTTTATTGAACAAATGTTTAACATAAAATACAATTGACTTTTCGTACTTTATTCAGACAAAATTTAAATTATTTTGCGACTTTGATTTAACAACTTTAATTTATGGCTGAAAATATTGCATTACTTTACATTTTTTTAGTATATTCGAATATACTTTAAACTTTTCAATTGCAAGTAGAATGATAAGAATATTAAGATAACTTGGAACCAGACATTTTGACTAATAATTTATATAATCTGTCCAGTTTTAAATGAATCTCTGGGAACTGGTATTTATACCAAATAATCTGAGATCTCTTTAGTGCAATTATGGGATACCAGATCTAAATCAGATTTACTTTCGCTTTGTTATAGTAGTTGTTGGTAGGTTTTTAGGAGCCAGCGACTGAGGCCATATGATCCCTGTATACTGTCTGTAAATTGTGTTCTGTGGGCGATTTTCTGTTTGCTGGACGAAACACCCGAGTTTCCGGGAGAAAAAACCATGCTTCTCTCTCCTGAGACACTTTCGCTTTTAAAGTGAAAGTAAATCTGATTCACATATCAGTTCTATACAAAACTGACATTGTTTGTTTTATAGATATTGATAAGCCTACTGGTTATGATAAAACCTCTTCTTAATGGCATGTTTTTAAGTTACGTGGTAGGTAGACCCACCTTGAGAATCACTGGTACAAAATTACTCGTTTTATAGAAGCTTGTCTAGTCGATTCCAAAAGAAGATACAACCAGATGGCACAACTATCATACCATTGTTTCAAAATATCCATCAGTGTCTATATGTTATGGATACCTTGGGAAATGAAAAATTATTAGGATGGTAATAATCGACATTGCAAGGAATTGCAAGAACACAATCACAACCTCACACAACCCAACACACGAAAACATGAGTGAAAGAAACAGGAGAAATTTTCCAATAATAAACAATGAAATTTATGTTTCTTGGAAAACCTTTTAAAATCAACGAAAATTTATTATCTGCGATAAAAGATTTTCCGAAATTCGATTCTTCCTGCATTATAAAAGAAATCAACTCCTTATTAGGCAAAGACATTGATGAGACTGTGTTATATTTACAATTTTATAAGCCTTAGGCTTCTTTGCACCATATGGCTAATATAACGATATTTGTCAAGAAAGATCCGATCTCAAAGAACTTGTAAAGAATGAATCGGGGATCCAAGTTTTTAAAGAGATAATAATTACATTATCCAGAATAGAGGTACTGACGCCTTATTCTGCGGATGTAGAGAGGTGCATAAGTGCTAATAATCTACTAAAGATTTCACTTCAGGGAGGGAATTTGTTGTTATCAACAGAAGAAAAATACTTGTCATTATAAGGGAGAAGGCAATCCTGGTGTCACCAAATTTACCTCTTAGATCTATATGAATTTTCTAATCGCAGGTGTAATGCATAACAGGGAAAAAAATCACATCTTAGGAAAGGAATGGAATTATTATTACCAATTTCTTTCTTCCAATGGAAAAGAGAAATACAAACATAAAAAGGTATTAGAAAGTGTGATCTTTATCACGTTTATTTTTATTTTAATGCCTTTTAACTGCAACAGGTGTCAGGGGTTTTTGCACAGATGGATAATAATATTTTCATGTATAGTAAGTTAAGTTAAAAGACAAAACTAATAGAAAATGAATATTTTCGTACAGTGGGAATGCATAGAGGATGAGCATCAAATTTATTTGTTGGTTTTAGCATATTCTCATCATCAGCAGATAAACTGTTGCATACCCGAAACCTCTGAAGTAGGATCATGTTTGAGCAGATTGTCGGAAGCTATATCTTCTGTAGGCACGGTCATCAGTGAATTTATTACAGTCTGCAACTGGACTATAGACTTTGTGTAACATCTGCCACTGGCATAAATCTGCCAATCTGTCTGTGTGCAGTAGACTTCAGAGGGATATCTCCAAAGAGGAAGTCTCCATTGGCATTCTTTTCAAAATTTAGGAGTAGTAATAATGTCTGCTACCATCGTTTTTCATGTGTCTGTAAGTCATTGAACAAAACTCTTGTTGAATGTGGTCTTGAAGTCTAATTGGTTGGCCATTTGTAAGCTGTGAAGTGATTACGGTTGCTTTGGTTTGTACATAATCCATCGAAGAAGTATATAGGCCTAAGAGGTATTTTTTTGACAGTCTTGAGCGTAGTTGGCAGCTGATGTCCACAATCACTCTCGAAGAAAAACACTCAGAATATTTATGGACGTGCAGTGCCAGCTCCTTCGAAAATCAGACCAGTTCGTAGAAATAAAATAAAACCATAGGACAATTGCGAAAGAGATGCTGCACTTTTAAAGAAATTCAATATGTATTAAGGAAAATAGTATATATTCATTACATTAGTATATCTATCAGTCATTTTTATTTCTCTTTCCTCTTCTATATAAGCTGCACATACTTCTGCAAAGTTCACGGAGAAACTTTGCCCATTTTATACAGTCATCTTTCTTTTTAGTAGGGAAATAATTCTTCCCACACTCTTCACAGTTCTTGCTATAGTTTTTTGTGATAAGTGTGCATTATTTTCAGATTATTTTTTGAATTGGAAATGTCAGTATGTACTTGTATTCTTTGTTTTGTAAACTCCTCTGACCCAATATGGTTGTTGTAAGAAATGGGAATCTTTGGGATATGGGAAAATAAAGTTTTTAAGGGGAACAAACTGAACGTTTCGTTGGAAAATCTGGCAATGGTAAAACTGTACCCGAGTTTGATGGGACAGGAAAATGCAGAGCATCGCTGGACGTTAAAGTATTTTGATTAGAATGTGATGGTGACTCCGATGAAGCAGACACAACTGATGGTGCATTCATAGAATGGTCACAGGTTTATTTTGCAATTAGAAAAAGTGTTCAACAATGGCTAGGATGAAATGAATAGATTCCTGTTGTCTACAATCTAGACTATGTGATTTCTACCGATTCAAACTTCTCCCAAGATTTCCAAAAACGTATCCCGCATCGCATCTTGTTTCCTAACTTTGTGATTTCGTAACCATTTATTTGCTTCTCGTTTTAAAGCTTTAAAGGCCAGAAAAAACTTCGATCCAACGGCTGACCGGAGCATGTACTGTGGCTTGGGAAATAAATTGTTTACTTTTTATCTCCTATTTCAAACATCTAGAATGCACTGCAGTGAGCATTATGATCTTTTGAAATTACAAAAGTTGAACTGGTTTACGTTTATATTAAATAGTACATAGCAATAGAAATACCAATATTTCACCTAAAACTTTGGGAGAAACGATAAATATCATCATGCGGTCTAAAACATTTTGACCGCACATTTAAATACACTTAATGCAATCATCTAATACCCATGCCCATGCATAAACAACCTCTTTCATCTAATAATAGGTTAAAACTAAGTACATATATAAAATAATTTATTTCCATCCAATAAAGTAAGTGCAATACCCCGGTACAGACAAGCTAGAAGGGTTTACATAAATTAAGTGATAATAACAACATATAAAATAGGCAATTATGGCATTAACAAAGGAATAAAACAGACATAAAAACGTAACAGAAAGTATTCGGCCGACATGATAGCATTGGCTTAACTCGCTCCTCCATTTATCCTAGACGTAAAAATTGTCTATCTATCAAGATGAAAAATTGAAAAGAATCTGACAGAAATAACGCATTAAAACCCACCATCATACATTCGCATCAGAAACCTTTTGGAGACTTAAGGGATTAATTATCACTAAACGAATTAATCAGCATAATTTGGTGAAACAAGATAGCAATCGATCTACAACAAATACAAAATTGAAACATTAAAAATTTAAACAGTAAAACTTGACTAATCGAAAAATCGATGGTCTGTAAAGTACCGATGGTCTGAAAACAAATAAAAATGGTGAACTTACCCTTTTCAAGGTCTAACTGAAACAATAAAACAACGGTGCTAGGGGAGTATCGGGGGTGGAGTCTCCTTGTAAAATATTTGAGGATTATCCAAGCCCTTTGTTAAAAAATAAATTAGTTTATCAACCTCCCTTATTTACAAATTGGCAGCGCACCCCTGCCTGTACTAGTTTAACTCTCTTCTGCATTTACCCTAGACATAAAAAATGGCGTATCAAAGGTGAATATTGTTCCCCTAACATATAATATTTTCATTTATGATATAATAGTTATGTAACTTAAAGAAAATACGTAATTTATCGTATTTATGTAGGGGAAAACTCTTTGGATTGACAGGATGTTTGGATAAAGTTAATTATAAATTTCACATAAGGCCAAATATTCAGATCTTACCCTATATTTATGCGACTATCTGTTTTTTGAGCACGCTAGGTCTTTGTCTATTAAGAATATGAAGCTGGAATTTCTAATGTAATATAATAGTTCAAATAGCCTGAAATTTTTAAAAAATTGGAAATAAGAACTAATCTAGCTGATAATACTGAGGTATGTGAACATAATTTTTTAATAACGATATTGTTTTTACAAACATTACAGATTATTCAATTTTATTGTCCCTCTAGCTCCCTATCTGGAAGGTGTGGAAGTTGTCTGTAAAAGATAGGTCGATTATTAAAAGGTCTCGTTTTCTATTCTCGTTTTCACGACAGAATTATTTTTGTATTTCAGTGCCTTTGAGTGGTGAATGGGTCTACCTATTCATAGTCCAAATTTGGACCTCGCTGATGAGGGGTTAAATAGCTGAAACGTCTCTCTGGGGTGGTGGTGTTCTATAGAAAAGACAATAGTCTTTTCTATTGTCTTTTCAAGAAGAATAGACAATTTAACGTCAAGAAGAATACAAGAGATTTTTCTTGGGCTTCTTCACATGCCATGACTAAAGAGTATATGTAACAGCAGTAACTCCAGGTAAGTTTGAAGCTTCGCTGCTTGGTTTCTTTATATTTCTTAAAAAGGTACTTTGCAATTATTAGGTGAAAAAAAGGAAAGGAAATGAGAGAGGAATTTTGAAAAGTTTATGTTTCCGTGTGGAGTAAAGACTTAAGTGATTTGTAAAGACTAGATCTGTAAATTTATATAAGAAGAAAGGTAATTTCTGTTCTCTGTTATAGTTGCCTTAAAATAGTGTAGAATAAAAATTAAATAAAAACAGAATTTGATATAAAAACTTATTCCAACGCTTTTCATGATCTAAAGACAGTGTCGTTGTTTCAGCAAGGATTTGAAAAGCAAAAAAATTATAAGAACATATCTAAATATTGATAAAAGAATACTGTACTTAGTACCTAGAGATAAATATCTGATCTATGCTGAAATAAAAATTCCCTGGATTACGAATCAGCTGTCTGGGATCTACTCCTTTGGAAGATGTTGAAAGACCTCAGAGGAGAGTCAACAAATACCTCTGTTTGTTACAGGAACAAGATCACTTACCACACCAAAAATTAAGCAGTAATATTCGATATTTTCAAACCTCAATTCTTGCTGCAACAGAAGAAAATATAACAACTTATATTTTGCTTCTTGAAGTTATCAATTTTAATATTTCTCAGGTAATCAAGATTGCTCGATATTTGGTCCAACTCTACAGAGAACTAATTATGGACGATACAGTCCATCTCATGATGTGGGAAGTGAACTCTACACAGCCTTGACTTCTTCGAAGTTGACTTTTCATTACAAGCGAGATAAATGCTTAAACATATTATGTTGTTCAAATTTCAATTATCATTGTTTTAAAACTACTTATTTCAAATTCCATATCCTGTAGACTAATATTTATAAGCCTCATTTTCTCTGTTATAACTGCTTAATGTTGTTTCTATACTTAGACTATAAATAATTCTGGTGGCTGATCAGTAGCGTTTGCCTGTACGCTATCTTGTAAATAAACAAATAAATAATAAATATAGAGATAGAAAATATTACGACAAAGATAGAAATAGTTGAAGCTCCAAAATGAACAAAAAGATATTCACGGAACAAAATCTATGGTGGAGACCAAGCAAAGAGAGAATATATACAGAAGGTTTGAGAAGTAACTATGCATTGATGCATTCTTCTCATGGTAGATATTCGGATAATGAAGAAAAATGGACGAGGTAAAATGCGCACCGAAAGAAGCAAGCAGTTATAATAAAAATATAGCATAAAAGATAAGATCAAAGAGCATTTTCTCTCTTTTTATTTAAGCCTAACTGCGTTACACTCAAACTGAAAGAAAATGGTTGAGCAACAACATGTGAACATAAGGAACTTTACATGTCTTACACGATTACTTAGAGTTTCTACAGTGGAGAATATACTCTCAAAATGACTGATCTATAAACTCTCAAAGCATGGATTATCGATGTGTGTGTGTGTATATAGTTCTGCTTTTAGAGATTTTATTTATTTTAGACGAAAACTTTCTGGGAAAGGATTATTATGAGATGGATATTGCCTAACGTAGTAGCAGAATTCTCAGGAATTAATTTAGGTTGTTGAATTGCTACAAAATGGCACGTTTTCGGTATTTACAATATACGGAAAACTCGTTAACCTCCATCAACAACCTTAGGATAATAAGTTTACGCGACAAGTGATAAATCTTGGCCGCAGTGGCGAGAAAGAAGGAAAAAAATGGCGTTCAGAGCCATGCCGGCTGCCGCGGAATGTGACCCCGTACTTCGGCTAAGATGAGACGCACCCACTGCTGCAGGTTCTGGTATTAGATCTGTTTCCGATATCACTTCATCGGTAAATGCTTGCCTTTTAAGATTAATGCAAAGCTGTTTACCCATAGCAGCTATTAAGTTGTGAAGTTTTCCATTTTTCGTTCAAACTCTAATCGAAATTCCAACATGCAGGTTTATTTATGGGGAAAATTTTGCGGCCAAAATTGTCTCCAAGATTGAGGGATGTAAATAATACACTAAAATAAATATATATGAACCCTCTCCCCCTCCTTCTGTACCATCACATCTGAAAAGTAATTATTTTAGAATATTTACTCAATGGTCAGAGGTTCTGACCACTGACTGTGGACGATGATATCTTAATGTATATAATATACATAATCATTGCTATGAAGAATATTCGTTTATAAAACTGTTTTCCAAAAATGGTTGCATTTCTTATTTCTTTTGATATGCGAATATTTTAACTTTAGCGAATAAAGTTGTAACAAAATCTTTAATTATAATACAACGACAGAAAATGGTTTTCTTTTTTTGCTCGATCGGCAGAGAACTGAACTAATGATGTAACTCTTAAATTACGTGATAACTGAGAACTCAGATATTCTTGGAGCCCGTGAGACGAATTCCTTAAATGTTATACAGTAATGAAGATCTAACTCCTGCTGTCATAATTACACAGGAAACGACTTAAAAAAACTGAAAGATTTTTTTTTTCCTGACTAATCAGGCAATGTAAAAATTTAAGAATAAAAATATATCCTAATGAAATGGTCTCAACTTCGTATTCTTTTTGACTTTGGTAGAATGTATAATTGGTTAGATTTTTTGCTATTACATTAATTTTTCCTTAAATTTCATTAAAAAATCGGAGGAGGTTTGTTTCAGTTAATTTAGCCAGTTATATAAGAAATAAAATTATATATTTATGAAAACAACCAAACACGAAAAGTATTAGAATCTTAGAATCCATAGTACTGAGTATCGTTTTAGTACCGTTAGTGGTTGAAGGATGAAAGAAGTTACTTGTTGACATTAAACTTGAATTTCTGCAGATTTTCAGGATGTATGTGTGAAGGGAGGTTGTTCCAGAAAACAGAAATTGAAGTGAAAAATGAGAAAGAAGAAAAGTTGGTTCTGCGAGTTTGAAGTTGGACAGTAAATGAATGCTGAATGTTCGCGGCATTTGCTCGGACTGGTTTAGAAGAGTGTGGGAGGGGGAGGGGAATTACAGATACCAATTCAGAAGACCAATGCCCATGGAAGTATCTATACGGAAGGCATTCAGCAGAAACAGAACGTCTGAGACAGAGAGCGAGACAGAGAGCTAAGACTTTGTAAGAGGTGGATCGCTAATTAACCTGAATGGACTGTAGAAGCCTGAGAGAGGTTTTGGGGACATCACCCCAGATCCGCCGTGGTATGATGGATTTTAGATTTGTACGGAGTGTGAGTAGTTATTCAGAAGAAAAGTAACGTCGAGAGAAAGAGAAACCCTTATGCCAAGAGAGATTAGAAGTCAGGATAATGTGATCTTGTTTAGAAATCTGAGTGTTGTCAAAGATAAGCATAAGAACAGTAGGATCCATTTTGCGAGATATAACTCAGGGCTGAGTTTTAGAAGGATCATGAAAGGGATTGGAGAAAAAAGTAGTGGGGAAGTTTATGTTAGATTTGGTGATTATAAACAAGGTTACAATGGTAATAATCTAAAATGATGACATTAGATGAAACGTGTCTATGACGTGGCTTTTAATAATCATCCATTTGTTAGAATAAAATATTTATTTTAAAAATTTAGGTAATGTTCCCTTTCATATATATATTCACACACAAATTTCGGACCTAGCAGGTTAGAGGAGATCCTAATATGGAAACACAAAGGCATGGTGATATGTTGATCAAAGAACTGGTTATAAAGGTGTTGCATTTTGTGTGAAAAACAGTAAGGGAGAAATAGGAATGCCATGTTACTATTTAATGTCTCGTTTTCATGACTTCATTTTTCTCTTCTTTCAGAACAGAAGAATATAAGTGAAGGCAGAAGTTTGGATCCTATTTGAGCAAAAATAACTATAGATGATATATATTCGTTCAGAAATGGTTCAAGGTTCACTACAGATTCAGAGGAGGACAAAATGCAATGTTTATGCAAATATAAACGCTCCTATAAGACTGTAAATTCCCCTAACTGTTGAGATCCTTTGGTTACTAGAGTAGCAAATTCTTCCAAGACTGAAGAAATATGGCAAGTGCAATTACGATGTCAGCAGTAAGGCAGATTATGAGGTAGGATTCGTTATTACTTTGCAAAGATTTTAAATTTGACCATACTTTATTAAGCGGAGAATAAAAGTGGATATGCTGCATTAAAATTGTGGACTTATACACGAGAAGAAATGCATATAACGTACATCGTAAACTTAAGCCTCCTCTACCTTAGGATTCGTAAAAGTGTTCACAACGTGTTACAACAGATGAAAAAAAACTCGAAACCAAACCTTTCTAAGGATTAGCGATGATGTGAACAGGAATTTTTTTCGTACAAAAATATATGGATGGGCGTTCGATTAATGTGCACATTTTTAGCCAGTTATACACAATACATGACTACTTGAACGGTTACAACATTCAGGACCAGTTCTTGGGTGGTGCAGTAGGTACAATGCACCCAGGCCTCAGACTGGAAAGAGTACAAATCTCAACAAAGGGGTATGCTCAATTCAGACAATGAGAACTCCACCTTGATGTCCTTTTCTCCAACATTAATTATCGCACCAGAGTTCCCTGAAATATAGGGCCGGCCCTGACTACGTTTCTTTTGTATTTCCTTTGTTGAGCGACAAAAAAAAAAGAAAAAAGAAAAAAGGAATAACTTTTCAAAACCGTTGTTAGTGGTTATTTGAAAGTGAAAGTGATTTTTAAAATGCTTTGAAAAATGAGTGAATCCAACGAGTTGTTATTGCATTAGAATATAAAAAGAAAAACATCAGAAATAGGTAAACGGTTTCGTTTCTTTTCTTTGGGGCGATGTTTTTAACGCTTGAAGAGATAAAAGATTTTTATTTTTTGTTTTTAGTTTTGAATTATCAGAAATGAAAAGGACCAAGTTATGCTTTCATATTGGGCAGAATAAAGATGTCCATTTTGAGCTGTTGATACTGTTGATTCTAAGCCTTTAAGGGCAAACCAGGTTGTGTTTATGAATCAAAGAGATGTAATGATTCTCTTCCGTCTTCATCCACCATACTCTTCAGTCCTTGCTGCATTCCAGTATCATTTATTCAGCTTTCTTTGGTATCCGGTTGGAAATGGTATAGCAACTACGTGAAAACCTACATATTTTGGCTTCAAAACGTGTCCAACCTTACCGTAAGTGTATCTAAAATTTGTACAAAAATATGACTTTGGAATACAGAATGAAAGAAACTTGATATTTAGTGAGGTCATTACCTAAGAAGTTAGTGTTAGTTATTATTTTTGATAAACGTCAGTGTATTGTGACAGTAAATTGTGCGTATTCTGTAGTCAGTTTACTTGATGAAAATCGTAAGTTTCCAGAAGGAAAAAAACCACAACCTTCAGCGAGACCGATTAATTTGGCCAAGATGGGGCAAAAAAGCCAATAAATATTGCTCCCATACTGACTGGATTGTAACCTAGGTCTTTTCCAGACGGTGTTTAAGAAAATTATCCTAACAAAGGTACGATTCTAAAACACAACATTGCTTCATTCCTAACTGATATTTCCAGTAATCGGGGAAGATTTTGTGGGCTATGATTCCTGGAAAAACAACCACTGATCTTAATTCCTTTTTTGCAGTTCATCGACATTTTTCAAATATTTTGCAGTTGAGTAATTAAAAGAAACGTCAAAATTTGGTAAAACTGCCTTTTATATTCATCACTGTTGGTAGCACTTTTTCTTTCTTTCTGCATTCATTGCCCCACTTCTCCTCCCCTCCCCCCCAAAGTGATCGCCCTAAAACATCAGGTTAATAAATGCTCTTCGACTACACCCCATCGACTCTATCATAATTACGGCATCGAAAATAAATTGCAGCGCGCAGCACAGAGGCTGCCGTGGCTTTTAGCAGAAGCGTTTTCAATACGTGTAGAAAGTGGGTCACAGAAACTAATATTTATAAGGGCGGTAGAAGAAAATCAGGAGAAGGCACGACATTTATATTTAGAAACTTCGAAAAGATCAGGTCGGATATTTTTACTTTAAATTGTGACATGTACTAGTTAGAAATTTCAAAGAAAATAACAGCGTGTCTGTCACCTCTGAAGACTATAGATGGATTGCAACAATAGATAGATTGCAACAATAGATGCAACAAACAATTGATTTCACGAGACACGCGGTCTCGTGAAATCAAAAAATCGTAAAAAAATGATGGAAAAAACTGCTGAGCATCGAAAAAATATGAAACTGACACGGTGGATTTTGATTTTGATGGTTTTTCGTGGTGGGAAATGATTATACACTTAAAAAAAAAATTAAGCAGATAAAGATAAAAATCGAAAAATCGCAAAAATAAGATAAAAAAACTGCCGAGTATTGAAAAAAAATAAAATTAATTCATAAGAATATGATCAACCAAAGCAAATAAAGAGCAAAAGGTATACATACAGTTTCCGATTTCTTTAACTGGTTTAATGAACATTTCTAATGATCCCTTCTCCATTTTCACAACAAATAAGAAGCAACAACAGTCTAGGAGCAAGCTGGCTGAACTCTGATATTCCGTTTGAAAGGAAGGGCCTATAATTGTTCAGTTGACTCTGTAATTTTATCATTATACGAAAAGACATTATTCACATATAAATTAGGAGATTACAAGTGTAAACGTTCTGTAGATATGTCTACTGCACGCCCAGGCTATATAAAAAGAAAACAAGAAAAGGTAGTGGTTGGGGGGAGACCCACTTTCCGTTATTTAAGCTCGCAGATTACAGATAAGACTGGTGAGAACAATCTAGTTTTTTTTTCTTCCTAACGAAGATTTGCTTCCGTTCTATGTATCAAATGATACCAACTGCTGATCCTAATAATTCGTCTTAAAGACATTTCGTGTGATTTGTATGCTGGAAACGTAAGAGGTTCCCCAGTTACTTCCAGTTGCCATTATTTCTTTCTGTTTTCTCTTGTGCCCATCATTTACGTCAGTTTCTTATAAGGAGGTGTTTGTTATCATCTGTCTTTTTTTTTTTTATTCCCCTTCCTTCCGGCTGTTAGTCATTCTGTCCATTTTTCAAATTCTCTAGCAATAACATACCATTCGTAATAATTTTGTTATTTTCTCCTTTAGTTCCTTTTTCTTGTTTATCTTGCTTTCACTTCCAAGTTTTCTTGTTTACACTTTTTAAAATCTAATTTTATCGTTTGAATTTCGATTATCTAATTGAAGGGCTTAGCGATCGATGTTCTTTTTTAATTTATGTTTATCGTGTTCCAAGTTTTTTAAATGTTAGGTATGATCAATATACAACAACTCTTTCTGTATTGCTCTTTGTTTTTACTGAGCACCACTTACCTCTTTTACACCTCTAGGTGTACAAGAGGTAAGTGGTGCTCTACATCAGGGGTCGGCAACCTTTTTGAGTGAAGAGCCATTTTTGATCTAATTAAAAATAGAGAGACAATCCGAAGAGCCGCACTTCGGCTCAAGCTCTGGGGAGAGGGGTGGGGAGTTTTTTTAAGAAATGGAATAGAGTGGGAAGGTGTTCTATTAAAAAAAATATATATTTTTTGAAATATTATTTATTAATAATATTTCTAATTAACGTTACTTTTGCTGCTGAACTTCTCGAGCGAGTCTCTCAACATCAGGGAAGAAGCATGCCGTAATTTTCATCTTTAAACATGCTGAGAGACTCGCATTGTTCAGACGGTTTCTTGATTTATTTTTAATATAGTTCATGTTCGAAAATATTTGCCCCCAGAAATTCGTCGAACCAAAAACTGAGAGAAGTCCAAACGCAAATATTTTCAAATTTCTATACGTGTCCGGTAAGCTACCCCACGCATCGAACACAATTTGGTCTTGCTCTTTCAACTCATCTATCGGCATCCATTTATGTAGAATTGCAAGGGCTCCAAATCCTCAATTTCAGTTTTAAGGCATTTTAGTCTTGCACTCCACATGTCCTTGATCTTTTTCGCACGGATATTCCTTTTAATCTACTGTTTCTTAATTGTGCGATTTTTCTTTCAAGTTTCTCTTGATCCATTTATTAATATTTTGCATTCTGTTGTGTAGAGGAAAAGCTCGTTATCTTTGAACGAATTTTTCATCTCATTCATCTTTGTCAAAGGTAAAGTAAGAACCTGAAAGCGAATCACTTTTAGCTTCTAGTATGTAATTTTTTACAGTTTTTAATTGAAATTAACTCACCAGGTGGAACAGACCTCCTCCTTCCCTACACTCTTTGAGCTAAACTGTTTATGAAAAATTCAAAGAATCATCTAGATTACAACCATTAAATGTAAGCAGTGGCAGATCCGGTGAAAGACATCTATGTGCATACCGTCTTAACCACAAATACCTTGTAATGTTTGTCTAATTCCAAACAACGAAAGCTACTGAACTGTTTAGATTTTTTCGCTGAAGCAATGAAGGCTACGAAGCATAAATGTATCGTGTACAGACTGCTTAATTTTCGGGATGAAAACCACCATTCTCGCCCATCGAAAGTTTCTATGCACCAACAACGCGAAAATATCCCAATGAGTTCAATTGTATCTGTAAACTTTTATTCTATTAATATAGTGCTGGAGAAAGCTAGCAATCATTTGTGGATGATGTGCAGAAACTAATAGATCAACTATTCTTTATAGGCGTATGCGTTTTTTTTATATGCGAAGTGTATTTGATCACTCCCAAAGAGGTGATTTTTAAACTAATTGCTTTTAAAACAGAACTGTTGTTATAATTCGTTGAATTTTATAAAATTGCCTACGTTTTTCACACAGTATGTAGGAATTTAGAGGTATTTATTTATTTGACATATAACAATGGGCACTTTTGTGACAATTTTTTATTAGCTTTTATAATTTAAGTATATTTTAATTTCTACTATTTCTTTCACTTGGATTTTCATCCCGATGTAGTTATTTAATACAAGATCTTTATTTCATCTTTTCTTTAATCTGATTTGCACTGGTCTTTTGTTGCTTGGCTTCTTTACATGATTTCTAATGCTCGTGTGGATTTTGTTCTTAATCTAGTATTTATTAATTCCTTAACTTTTCTTTAATCTTTCTGTTTACCATCGCTGGTAACATCATAGTCACAGTGCTCCCTTTCCACATCGTGCGATAATAAAGTTCCAATTCGAATCCCCGTTACGACATTTTCTGTTTTCTTTTTCACATCGTTTTTTTTCGGGAGAGGGTTAAGTGACTCTTTTTTCGCTCCCTGCTGGAAACTTAGACTTTTTACCCACAGAATTGGGAAATTGGTCTCAAAACACAAAATTTACATCCTTAGTTTGCTTGGGAGGGTAAATAGTAAGAAGTAACAGTCTTAATTGGATCTTTAATATTTTGATCAATCACTCGTATTTGCCCATTTTTGTTTTAATCCAATTTTTAAATATTTGTAATTTTTTTGTCATTCTTTCGCGTGGATTTTCCTTCACATATAACCTGTCTTATTATCATAATCCATCTTCAGAGAACGATTTACATGTTTTTACTCATAATTTTTAAATGACTGATCATTCCATTTTGATTTTTCTCTTTCTGTCTTGTAAATAATTCCATAGTTATTCCGCCTTTGCATTTTTTGCTCTTGACTGTTTCAAAATAAGTCTTATGCCATCATAACCACAAATAATTATGTATCCCGAATCATATACTCTTCTCTCTGTTGCCGAAGAAGGGAGTTAGCGGTTGATTATATTTCCTGAGAAAGCGGGATTGTGTATAAAATTGAATTTTGTTGGTTTTAAATACCAATTTCTTTGAACTAAAATTATTGGCCACCAATTGGACAGAACCAGAATTGCTCACTTTAAACTAGCTCGAATTTTTAATTCACAGTTGACTTGGACACGAGTTAAAGCGCTACAGGCTCTTCGCCAGTGAATGCATTACCTTGCTCTCTCTATCCATTCACCAAAGTATAGAAACAAACAAGCCAGCTGCAATGGCTGCTGTTGAGACACACATACGCCAGACAGCCCCACAAATATGTCACGTCAACCATTGTACACGACACTTGGCATCCCTCGGGATAGTAAAAGACATTTCACTTTTTCCACATCTCTCTACCAGCTGCTTCCAATTTAACATCCCCCTACCCTGCAGTCATACGGAATACTCTTTACAGCAAACAACGCATAAAAACAAGTACAGAATCCAAGCAATGAGCAAAGATGGTGCTACGTTGGAGTGTCTGTCAGTTTACTAGAGGATACCATCAAACACATATTGAAGTGTTTGTGTATTGCTAATCCAACTTCCTGTGGGAATGACCAGGAAAGACGATTTTAATCAATAAATGAAAGGTGAAAGAGAGAATGAGAAAGAGAGAACATAGTGTAATGAATAAATTGAGAAAGACAAAAATAAATAACGCTACGTGGCGCTAGTGGGAAGAGGATGCGTACATGTGCAAGAAAAAGAGAGAACTGAAGAGTTGCATTGAGATCATACATACAATGTAGCGATGTTGACACATTGGTACATTGTACGTACACGTTACCTGTGTCTGACAAGCTGCGTGCGCGTCCCACCGAAAAAAAGGTGGCGATCTGTTACAAGTGTATAGAAATGTGCCAAGTTTGTGGAGGCAGGAAGCGATAGATCATAATTATTTAGCGGACACATTACGTTGACCATAACGAATAAAAACACTTGACCGGGTTGAGACAGCACGCTACTGGCAGAAATAAAAAGGTACAAGGAAAATTACCACCAGTTCCACTCGCTAATAATTATACGGTAACCGTCGCGATAGCGTCGGCAGGTTATCACCATAGCAACAATAATTAAAAAAGAAGTCCTCCAGAAGTGCAGTAAATCGCATTTGCAACTGACCAAATGTCTGCTAGCCTTTCTGGTCAGGGTATTATTTTTTTTTTTATTTCTCCTCGAAGCCCTTAGGTGAGCGGGACTTCCCCCGCCGATAAGCACGGCAGGGAATCTTAGCGTTAACGAGGTGGCAGTTAGCGCAATGTGTTATTTGTCTGTCCGACCATTTGTGGTTGGCCTCAGCCATTACCTGAATGCCCTTTTTCTCTACAGGTGCCAAGTGAATGTGGGCCTTAAAGACCCCCACGTTGTGCCCTGCAGAGGATGTCAAAACGGTTTCCGAAACACGTCTCTACTCGGGGGGTCACGCGAGCTGCAAGAGTCTAGAACTCCGCAACACGTACACAGATGTTCAAACAGTCCGCAGACTGACTTGTCTTCCCTCTTGGTCACCGGACAGGATTCTCTTCCTAATATTTCCACAACAGTTTGCGCTCACTCTTAGATAATTATAAACATCCAGAGTATTCAATGAATAATTTGTTTTTTCCATCAGTATATTCTTCGTATTCTAGAGATCTTAATGTCCTACCTACTCCCTCTTTCTGATTTTGATCTTCATAGTTCATTGAAATCATCATCTTAGATTGAAAGTGTCCTCCGTGGGGCATTATTATGATAATAATAATAAAATAAGGAAGCAAACTTATACAGCATCAGCCAATAAAAATAATAATAAATAAATAAAAGATAAAATTGAAATCCATTCAAAGCTTTAAACACCTCAGTCAGATCTCAGAGGTGCCTAGCCTCCAGAAGGTGCAATTTGTAAAATTGAAAGAATTTTCGGGTAAGAGCACCCTTTTGCTACTCTCACCAATCTTATTTCTCTTCTTTGCAGACGTTCCAACAGACCCATGTCCTTCCTAAAATTATGCCTCCAGACCTATAGGGTGTATCATAATATGTGGGTCCTATATTTACATGAACCCTTGTATCATAATACAAGAGTTCATGTAAATATAGGTCTTGTTTCCGAGTTACAGCCATTTTTTGTGTTCCAGCAACTATCTGCTTGCGTTTACAGGAGATGCTCAAAATGTCTACCAATGTACCTGAATACGAGCCTGCAAATGCTTCGTTATAGACCTCCTCAACTGCTCAAAAGTTCTAGTTGTGTGTCGGATTTGCCTTTTGGTACTGATGGGTCTACCATCATCGAAACGTTTTCTAAATGAACCAGTTTCAGCAGGTTCCTTTTGCTCCCTTCACCAATCTTAT
Organism: Mastigoproctus giganteus; assembly: GCF_048544385.1. NCBI lineage: Eukaryota > Metazoa > Arthropoda > Arachnida > Uropygi > Thelyphonidae > Mastigoproctus > Mastigoproctus giganteus. The sequence continues at coordinate 28,989,163 of NC_143583.1, forward strand.
TCCGGAGGGCGTTCATGTATTCTTTAAAAGGTTTTCTTATTTTGCACATGACGATTACACACATTTTGTCTCCACTGCATTGCATCTAACAAGTCCATACATGTGATGCGTATCTGCCATCTCTCGATTTAAACAAGCCTCCATTATCACAGCAAAGGCACAGTATCAAAATGTTAATAACCAGCTCCAAATGTAATGCCCTTGTTAGGAGGAGGAGGACTAACTGAAATCACTCAAAAAACACTACGGAATCTTGTGTACATAACTACAGCAAGGCCCTCTATGAGATATCGAGCATTGTTTGTAAACAGTTGATTGGAGCCAGCTATGTAGACTCAATTTGTGGTAAGAATTACTGGAGCACAAAGATGACTGTAACTCGGAAACACGTACGAAATCGGACCTATGTTTACTCGAACTTTTTTATTGTTTTTAGGTCCTAAATCCATCCCTGAAGTGGACCCCATATGATATGATATGATACACCCTGTATAGTAGACATATAGTGGTTACTTCGCTTGTCACTCATTACGAAAACTTTGGGGTCAAATCAGGTTGTTGACCAAAGCAGTTCTTAAGGCCTTTTTAATTTTGAATTACCCAATGTTAGGCACAGAGTTTTTTCCGAATCTGTTTCAATATTTCCCCCCATAAATAGCAAATCGGTCATTATAAAATCGAAATTACAGATATATAATAACATAAATAGACACTGTATATAAAGTGCTTAGCATCATAATACACAGCCATTTCTGAATAAACAGAAAATTTTTAAGGTGGCATCGTTTTAGGTTATATCTCATATTGTGAATGCCTTCACAACGAGTTGCCATGATATTGCACTACTTCGAATAAGTAACGCTTCACCTAAGGAGAAGACTAGTGTTACTTATTCTCAGATAGGTACCACCACCCAGACAGCACTGTTTCAGGGCTATTTGGCCCTTCGTCAGTGAGTGGGTAGGTACCCAAGTGATGCAATGATGGCAAAAACAGTTATGAAGTATAACTCCACAATATGAGAGATGCCTGATGGTGTATGATGTATTTAGACTAAGGCGCATTTAGGGCTAGAGCCTCAAGCTGCGAACAAATTTAGAAACAGTGCTGTCTGGGTGGTGGTACCTATCTGATAATAAGTAACACTAGTCTTCTCCTTAGGTGAAGCGTTACTTATTCGAAGTAGTGCAATATCATGGCAACTCGTTGTGAAGGTATTCACAATATGAGATATAACCTAAAACGATGCCACCTTAAAAATTTTCTGTTTATTCAGAAATGGCTGTGTATTATGATGCTAAGCACTTTATATACATAGTCTAAATTTGTTCGCAGCTTGAGGCTCTAGCCCTAAATGCGCCTTAGCATAAATAGACACTAGTTGTAAAGGAGAAAGTGCAGATGATCTGAAAATACCAGGACTGGTCTCCAAGTCCAATATTCCATAATCACATAAACATACTGAATATGAGCATATTGAATTTGTTATTTTATAAATAATGTAAGTTGGTAATCTAAAAATGTTACTTAATCTAATAAATTTGTGGGTCTGGACGTTTTTCTTAACCTTGTGTTTCCTAATATTCTACCCAGTCTCTTGAATTTTCCTCTTATTGTTTCCGATGTAGAATTTGATCTCTTGATTTTTCTCTTAGTTAACTGTTTTTTACATTCTACTCATTATACACTTGAATTCACTCTCGATTTACTTTTCGTCAGTTTTTATTAAGAAGCACATTAAGAGAAATAGAAACTAGTAAGAGGATGGAAAGAAATCATCTTAACCTAAGATCACCTTCTTGTCTGGATGTCCCACTTAATCTACCGTTCAATTCTGATTTATTTTTTATTACTTTGCTTTCTTTCCAGAAATACATTTTGTACAATATGCGTATAAGTTAAAAGTTTAAGAACAGTATCTGACCTGATTAAGATGAACAAATACCCAACCAGGTTAAATAACACACATCAAAAGTGGGGATAAATCACTTGACAGGGTGTTATGTTTTGTTTCACGTTCCACAAGAGAGTTTAAGGGCTCGATGCATCGCGCTCTGTCCATTTCTGGGTCAAGGGTACAGTTGAAGTCACCAGCAAGAATTATGTGTTCCTGATCTGGAGAGTTTAACTTCTGTGGAGAGATATCCAGAACTCCAACTGCAGTTCGGAATATCTCACCATTCCCTGTAGTCAGCTATTTCTCCAATTTGATTGCGGTTTGAGCTCATGGCAAAGCACCCATGATTTAAAGATGTCTGGTAGGTACAAACTGTTATTAAGAGTATATAAAATATCGGCACTGAACAGTAATTGGAAGTTTAGGATAAACCCTCAAAAGATGTTAAAAGTAGCTGAAAGCAATCAGGGCGTTTCTGTTCTCTGAATTGATCAAAGTCATATCAGTAGACCATTCACTAAGAACGCTTAACATCTACATAACTTCATCTACAAATTAAAATGAGACGTTGGCGTTTGACTATCCAGCCTATCAGTTTGGGATGGATGGTGAAACAGCTCTGACGATAAATAAGATTCTCGTGGGATTCTCGCCATAGGACGCCCATTTATCAATACTTTGTTTAATCTTTCTGATTGCAGATATAATCAAAAATTTCTGATATCTCTTTGACATATAATTCACCAAAAGAGCAGATTGGTTGGTTGTTTCAGTTTTAATGGCGTATCAGCAACTAGGGCTATTATGCGCCATCCAAAATAGCAGAATTTGTTGTTGTTCTTGGGTTTTAGGAGCATCGGCAACTAAGGCCATGTTGCTCTGTGCATATTATCTATAAATTGGGTGTGTTCTGAGGTCGACTTTTCTGTTTGCTGGACGAAAAATCCGAGTTTCCGGGAGAAAAAAAACCAAGGTACTTTCGCCTGAGACCGACTATCTCAGCTACACTGTGAAAAAGGCCAATAAAAATTCCTCCCGTCATCGAAAGGATTCGAACTCAGGTCTTTTTCACCCGGTGTGGGAAGGACTGCGATCCTACCAAGTGCTACCCACAAGGTCAAAGGGTCTGGATCGTTCAACTGCTTTGTTTTAAACATGTTTTTTATTTTATTTTATTTTATGTTTAGGTACGAATCTCATGGGCAAGTGGCCCAAATCTAGGAGGGATACCTTTTTATCTTCCCACCTGTATCATGGCACGATGCAGGTGTACTCATTTACGACTGAGTTGTGGAACGCGCCTTATTGATGGTTACCCACTAGAAACAGATTCGCTGAATATTGCATCAAATTTCAATCGTAGAAAGTTTTTTGCTTCTTTATTCCTATTAAATTTGCGATCAAATGTTCTCCAAAAAGCAGCTTCACCAAATTTAGCTTTTATGTAATTTTGAAAATACAATAGATTTAATTGGGGGAAAAAAGTTGCAAGTAAATAAATAAAAAATTTCTTTCGTGAAAATTTTGAAACTTGCCTCGTTTAGACTCTTCATTCAGTGCTTGCGGGAGTGACGCATAGTATTGTGCCTTTGTTATCTTCAATATTTTTATTTAAAATTGTCGGTGATATAAATTCCTACTAATTAATATTTATTACTCTTAATATGTCTAAGATGAAATCAAATGTATGGAATTATTTTGCTCGAAAAAGCAAAGATGAAGCACAATGTTCGAAATGTTAGAAGATAATGAAGTCGTCTGGAGGATCTACATCATCTTTGATGTCGCATTTAACAAAATGCATCAGATTGACATTAAGCAAGATAACAGTGAATCTCCCGTAAAAATGGTAAGAACATTAGAAAACTTTATCGTTAAAAAAATCTATGGAAGAAGAGATTTCAAAATTAGCTGCTTTAGATGGATTTTCTTTTAATTCATTTGCCAAGAGTGAGTTTATACAATCAAGCCTTCACCTTCAGAGAAATAAATACGATAAATTACCACCAGCCTCAGTGAATGGAATTAAAAATATGGTTCTGAATTATTATAAAACTAAAGAAGAACTCATTCAGCATTTCAAAAATTCATTGGTTTTGGGTGCACGGTATTCATTGACGAATATACGGCTATACAAAATAAAATGTATATGAATATAAATGTGCATTCAAAAGACAATCATTGGTCGTTAGGTCTTATTGAGATTAATGGTTCACTTGATAGCAGAAGAACTGAGCAAATTGTGAATGGACACTTGAAGGAATTTGGTTTGAACTTGGATGAGGATATTGTTGCCTGCACCACCGATGAAGCAGCAATGATGATTAAGTTTGGCAAGCAAATTACGCCTAATCATCAACAATGTATAGCCCATTGTATACATCTGTCAGTTATAGATATGGTAGATGACTTTCATCAACCAGTGAAATACCACCACTTTGCTTATTGGAGGCTTGAAGTGGTGAAACCCATGTTTAGTCTCTAGAGCAAAGTTTCCGGCATCCCCCTCCCCCCATACTTCCCCTTCAACCCATGCACGGTACTAAGTACTATAGGTTTTGATACCTTTCGTGTTTTGGGTTTTCATAATAAAAATAAAAATAAAAAAAAGATGTACTTTATGAAAAAGCAATCAATTATGGTGCCACAGTCTTTGAGTCTCCCAAAGACAATGAAGAAAATGAAAATAATGGAGAAAGTAGTGATGATGAAGAAGTTGAAGAAAGACAGCAAAGCATGCTTTATCAAACCGACTTTACCAATGAGCTCATTTATTTCTTCAATCCGATGGCCAATATTGCACAAACTATTAACAAAGTCAGAAAAATTTGCAAGCTTTTTCGAAAATCGCCTACCAAAAATGACATATTACAAAATTTTGTTAAAGCAAAATTTAATGGGAAAGAATATAAACTTATATTATATTGCAAGACTAGATGGGATAGCACATTCTATATGATTGAGAGATTTTTGAAATTGAAAAATTGCATTCCAAATGCTCTATGTGCAGTACTATCAACTGAAGCTGTATCTGACGATGACTGGAAAACCTTGAATTGCTATGTGAAACTTTGCGACCAGTTGAAATGATTCTGAAGGCTACAACCTCAGAAGATAGACTTCTTAAAGCCGAGTCTTCAATAGAATTTCTGTTTGCTAAGCTTGATACAGCAGAAAACCCATTTGCTTTAAAGTTTCACCAAAGCCTTTTGCAGCGTTACAATGCAAGACGAAATTGCCAAACTGTGGCTTTGCTGAGCTATCTACACAACCCTAAAAAGTTTAGGAAAGAAGATTCAGGTTCAAGAACTTTTGATTTTCCAAATAACCAAGTTTTGAAAAAGGATGCTGAAGAGATTTATCAGAGATTATTGGCAAAACATTCCGAAGGAGTCTTAGCGTTGAATGAAGAAACTGAAAATAAACGAACTGTTCTTTTAGAAGAAAACAAAGACTCGTCTAGTTCCGATGTTGGAGATACACTCATGCGAGAGTATGAAAGTGTAATAAAGAGATTAACTGAAGAGCCTTCAAAATATCCGAGTGAATTGGAAATCAGCAAAGAATTTAAAATTTTGGAGGCAACTAGCAGTAGAAATGAAAAGCTGGAGAAAGTTTAAAGAGTATTGCTGACCATTAAACCAACAAGTGTCCAATCTGAGAGAGTGTTTTCTATCACTGGTCTCTTTAACACAAAAATAAGGTCAAGTCTTTCAGGAAAAATGCTAAATATACTGTGTTTTTTAAAGGATTATTTTCAGCAAAAAGCTGAGCAATAAATAGTAATTTCCCCAAGCTGTTTTTTTTCACATTATTTTTATTTATTTATTTATTATTATTATTATTATTATTATTATAGGGCTTATTATTTTTTTGTTTTTATTTAAAGGATTTGAATACAATTTGTAATTTTGTATAATCTCAAGCTGGTTACTTTTTTGGAGCATTTTAATTTTTTTATTTTTTTTACTATAAGAGGTGATAGATTTTGTTTAAAATATTTGATTACGATTTGTACAATCTACCCAAGATAAAATAAATACCTGGGTTATAAGCTTTTAATTATTTTCCCTAAGTCTGAGTAAATCGGTTTTAAAACCGGTTTTAAGAGTAAACTTCGGTTAAACTCGGTTTTGAAATTTCTCGGTTTTATGCAAGCCCTAGTATACACAGCACAATATGGCCTTAGTCGCTGATGATCCTAAAACCCCCACAACAACAACAACATATGAAAATTTTCCGTGTATTTCTTCAGTGTTAGTACCTGTGCTACTCCAACATGGGTTATTAGAGAGAATAGAGCTGGATAGAACTTAATATAGAATAAGAGGTAACTTATCCTGAAGCATATGAAACAAAATAAAATTGAACCTGTTATTCGTGATTTGAAATGACTGGATTTGCAAAGTATGTTTTTATTGAGTGCATAAATTTTATTTAAAAGAAAAATAAGTCATATAAATGACTCTGTCGAACTTTTGAAGAACGTAATAATCTTCATCGGCTTTTAGAAATTACCTTGTTTGGCCTCATATTTAATTAGTCCGGCCATGGTAGGCTAAGCCCTTCGCATTAACATACGAGTTAATAATCGCTAGCCATAATCGATGCACAGTGATTAAAACTTTTTTCGGATGAAAATTTAGAGTTTTTCATCCAAGAAAGCAGTAATACCGATCATTAAATACACACAGTTTACAGATACAATGAACTGACACCTCATGGAATTGGTTACCTCGACAAACACTTCAAACAAGGAACCAGTCAAGAGAGAAAGAGAGAGAGAGGCATGCATAAGCTAAGGCGAAAGAAAGAATTAATGAGAAAACATTCAAAATAAAGAAAAGCAGAAAGTGAGAGGAACCTTAAGACTGAGGAAGGGGTTAGTTCCCTGTGCTGAGTAGGCAAACTGTAATTTCATTCGTTGTTTTTCAACAGTTCTCATGAACCTTATCGAACATGTGAATTCATGTCTAGTTCCTCCCGTTTTACCGAAAAAGATTCAAGTTGCTGCTATGTGTTCTTCAGAAAAATAAGATTTAAAAATCTAAAAAGGAAAAATCAGTGAGAAATTTACTACAGACGACAAAGGTATTGAGTATATTTGAATCGTGCAGTTCATATTTCTGTTGTGGTCCTTCATATAAAACGTGGAACGAGCTCATCAAGACAGCGAATAGCTCAAAGTGCTCTATTGAGCTACAACAACTTGAAACCTCTAAAAAAAACTGAACTTATTAGACCCGGGCAACCGAGGTGGGGGGGGGGGGGGACTTACAGAAACACGTGCAAAAACTGGAGCAGTCACGCGATCTGGGTCTCCTTGCTGTCGGGATGAAGGTAGGATGACGGGTAGCAATGGGGAGGCCTAAATGTTATCGGCCTCAGTTATCCCCAGACCACGATTTCGAAGCTGGTTACGTCACACCATACCATACTATTGTGCGGTGACCTACTTCTCATATTAAACATGAATGTAACTCCTAGGACCGATTTTTTTTTTATCTGTCCTACTGTGTGGGCACTGATGGAAACCTTTAGGGACTGCCGGAGAACGGGAGGGAGACATTTTGTGAAAAAATGCACGCGGTAACTAAAAGTAATCGCTCACAGTGCAGATTAATAACGTTCTCGGGGCTGTCTGGTCTTGTTTAGCGTCCTTTATGAGACTCAAGGTCATCGCAAACCTGCGGGGCTCGTCATTATTCTTGCCGATCCTTCGGAAGTTTAATACACTCTGCACGAGTGTGTAATGCCTTTAAAATATATTAAAATACCTCAATTTTTCACCAACCGCCATTTTGCAAGCACACATATTTCGGTCCTCATATTTATACGTAGGGCTTTATATTTAGATTCTCTCTCTCTGTCTCTTCAAAATAATGCTGATAGAAGCATATGAGCATTTCAATGGAGAGTTAACGAAAATCAAGTACAGTACAGGGCAGTGGAAAAATGAGTATCAAGGCATCTTAGTTTCCGATGATAAATCTCATAACTATCTTAATATCTAAATCATCCATTTGGATTTTCCACCTAATTTGCTGTTTATTCACAATTAGCTTTTTGTTGGTGATGTTTTTCTCTTATGAACATGCAATTATTTCTTAGTATTCAACTTCTTAATTTCGAGTTTCCTCTTAGTTCGCTGTTTCTTGACAATACGGCCTTTTTGGTGCGGATATTTCTCTTAATCCATTCTTTCTTAATATCTAAATCTACCCTCACCATTTTTCGCTTAATTATTAACATGGTATTGCTGGTAAGGGATTTTTTTCTTATCTAGTTATCTATTGACGCAGGTATTTCACTTAGCGTTTTATTTCTTAATGTTTAAATCATTCGCTTGAATTTTCTTCCAAATCATTCATTTGGATTGTCTTGAGATCATATGTTTTATGGTCTTTAATTATCTATCCCTCTCCGGTTATATATAGTTCTCTTAACAGATAGTAACACATAAAAAAAACGAAGTACCAATGCATCACCAATATATAAAGGCTGTTCTAAGAGCGAAGTTCGTAATTACAAACCGGTTAGCTTGACTTCAGTGGTAGGGAAAATCTTAGAAGGAATGATGAAGAGCGCAATCCAGGGACATTCAGATAGCTATGGCATTCTGAACAACACGCAACATGGCTTTGTTAGAGGAAAATCGTGTTTACAGTAGTAAGCTATTTTGACACAGTTACTCATGAACTGGATGTAGGGAACAATTTCGATGTAGTTTACTTGGATTTTTGCAAAGCATTTGACTCGGTCCCTCGTGAGAGGTTATTGTATAAGCTAGAACATGTTGGGATTACTGTAAAAATTCTAAATTGGATTGCTGGGTGGCTGCAAGGGGGGGGAGGTTGTAATTAATGGATATTCTTCAGATTGGTAAAAATTCAGAAGTGGAGTTCCCCAAGGATCGGTTTTTGAACCACTGTTGTTTCTGATTTTCATTAACAATACCAACGGCCAACTGGACCGTTGCCCATATAGTGCAAGTCTTCCTTGCACTATATGGGCTATTATTATTACTGTTATTATAATTCTTTCTAAGTTGTTGTTGAGTTTGTTGGTACATCAGCAACTGTGGCTATAATGCACAATTCTTTCTTAGTATTCAAGCCATTAATTTAGGATTTCCTCTTAATTTTCTGTTTATTGACAATGTAGTCTTTCGCCGGAGTGAATCTTCTTACTCTTAGCCCATTCTTAATATCTAAATCATCCATTTGGATTTTACTCTTAACTTGTTGTTAGTTCTTTTTTATTTTCTAAATCATTAAGTTCAGGTTCTCCTTTAAGTTGCTGTTTCTTAACAATTTAGCATATTGCCCGTAAGGGATTTTTCTCTTATCTAGCCATTTACAGATATAAGTAATTTCACTTATTTTTTCCTTTCTTAATATCTTTGAGAAATTAAATGAAATACTACCATCAGTTTTCATGAAATCATTAATTTGAATTTTCATCCAAATCTGGACCTGGATTTTGAAGTTTTTAATTTAGGTTTCCTCTTAATTTTCTATTTCATGACAATTTATTTGCGGCCTTTCTGGATATTTTTGTTTGTTAATTTTAATCTATTGCCACATGACAAAACGTTTTTAAACTGAACCGTTGTTCCCCATATCTGAGCAGTGGCTTTATTGAAAAGTTTTGAGATCATTGATCTTATAAATGACAGTATGAGAGAAGAGCAACAAGACAGGTTTTCAATCCCTTATCTGTACTAATAGAAGTATTAAGATGAAACATAGAAAAATTTAAATCCTTCACTGCACTGAATGTAATTCAGTTTAAGATGATAAAGATACAGCTATGATAATACAGTGTAATACGATTATATCATCATAGCACTGTCCTCTGAGCAGTGGCAGGAGAGTGCACGAGGCTCCATTCATGACAAACAGGAATTATGATCGTACAGACAAAGAGAAGATTATTCTATGGTATAAAGCGATGGTCAGGTCATATCCATAAATGTTCTGTGCTGGTTTCTAAATCGCATTACAGTAAGGTTGTAGACCTGCTTGAAAAAGGCACACAGGGTAGAGCAATGACATTAGTTTTAGGTGCAAATGATTAGTCTTTAGAGAAAGAGACTCCAGTTGTTTAAGTAACAATGTTTGGAAGTCAGCCATCTCTGTTGTGACCTGGTTCTTATGCTTCTTTTTGACTCACTACAGGAGAGGAGAGGAAACATTTAGTAATGACTTTAAACAGGTGGCGTGCTGATAACTTGAATAAATGGTTTAGTATTAGTATTAACAGTGAAAATGATGCAAGAAAGCAAGCTTCTGCAGCATCAGCCAAAAAAAAAAAAAAAGTCCCATTTTATTTGTTTATTCGCTCCAATAGTTTGTCTATTGGAGGAAATGAATAGGTGGTTGATTGCATACATGTTCCAGCGATCAACTATCTCTGATTGCTAGAATATGTGCGGAAGTTGGATGAAGGCAAAATACCCTTTGCAACTATCCTGCCTCAGATTGAATTTATGCCCCCTCATGTGCATAGTCTGAGCAAGAGAAAGAATTCCACTACCATTGAGTTTGCTCAAGCCATTGAAACCCTTAAACATCTCAATCCGATCACCTCGAAAGCGCCTAGTCTCTAGACGCTGCAAATTTGCAGAACTGAAGCCTTTCTTGGTAAGAGCAGCCCTTTATTTCGGCTCACCAATCTCGTTGCCCTTATCTGTATTCCTTCTGGCAGTTCCACATCCCTCCTAAACTGAAGCATCCAGACCTGTATGCAGTATTCAAGATGTGGCTTGACCATTGTCTTATGCAATGAGACCTTCTTATCTCTGATAGCAAAATTCCTGTATATAATTAACAGAACCACGAGCTGTCCTTGCAGCCTGTCTGCGCTGATCAGAGAACTTCATATCAGACTGCACAATTACCCCAGGTCCTTTTCAATTTCCATTACTCTGAGTGTAGCACCACATAGTTGTTAAGTTAAGTGTAGTTACTCTGAGATTACTGCTATCCATGTGCAGTGCCTCGCATTTTGCAGTGTCGAAATTCAATTGCCGTTTCTCCGCGAAATTGCATAATTTTTTTGGATCTTGTTTCAGCAGCAAACCTTCATTACTGTCATTAACCAACCTGCCAACCTTGTATCATCTGCAAACTTAGACATTAAGCCTGGCATACCCTCACCAATACATTAATAAATACAGAAAACAACAATGGACCAGGCATCGAACCCTGCTGGACTCCACTAATAACATTAGTCGATGAAGAACAGTGTCCGTTAATAACTACTCTCGGTCTTCATCCCCTCAACCATCCCTTTATCTATAGCAATAACTTTCCCTTAATGCCACACTGTGCCAATTTGTAATAGCAGTCTTTTATTTGCAACAGTATCAAAAGCTTTCCTGAAATCCAAGTATATGATATCAAAATTATTTTTTGCATTCAGTTTCGTCTTGACCACATCGCAGTATCCAATCAAATTGGTTAAATAAGATTTCCCCATGCTGCGACTGAAGAATAGCTACTCTCCTGTCTAGATGATCCTGCATTACTTCTTTTACCAGTGACTCCACTATTTTACCTGAAACAGAAGTTAAGGTAACAGGTCTGTGATTACTCATGTCACCCTTTGATCTCTCTTTGTGAACTGGGAATTCATGCGCACATGTCCATTCCACAGTGACATCACTCTAATTGCAGAAAGACACTCAATTGTTCAGTTACTCAACCCTTTAAAACGGTTCATTAAATTAAACAGGGGTGGTATCTTTTTCCTTTTTCGTGCAACGACAAGCAAGAGGACGTAAATTTAAATTAAGAAATGATTTGCTGTTTAAATTTTAGAAAATTAGCCAAAGTGTAATCAGCTACAGGTAGCACCTGCTGAATGTCAACCATGTGTCCTTAATTTCTTCCTTTTGTATATTTAATTTCAATGGTTATCCATTTATCATTAAATTTACATACGCTTTCTAGTTCCAAAACATTAGCTTGTTCCAGCAGCCAATTACTATTTGTTTTAAGGCAAATTTTCTTACATCTAAGCTGCAATTATCCTTTCTTAATTTAAATTTATGTCCCTTTTGTGCGCGTGTCTCCCCGCTGAAGATAAAGAAGACTCCCAGTGTTTAATTTACTTAACCCACTTAAAGCCCTAAATACCTCGATGAGATTATCAGAAGGGGTCCTGCTTTTCATACATTGTGATTTAGTAAACTGGAACCTTTCACTCAGAATAACCACTTAAAACTATAACTAATCTAATCTCATGGATCTTCCCTGGACTATTTTCTGCATGTCCGCATCCTCTTTACCAGATCTGTACTCAAGATATGTCTTAACAGTTGTTTTATACGATGGGATGATAATATTGTTATAACAGTCTGTCTGCACTACTGAGACAACTTAAGTGTGTTTCTTCCTAGGTAATGCGCTGACCCAGAATCACATTCATCTAATGATGTGGATAGAATAAGTAAAGAATCACATTAGGGCCACCCGAAAAATAATTCATCTGCCCATGTGATGTCGATAGAATAACGTATTCTCAGAGAAGGGGAATATTCTCAGAATATTCTTATGAATACCATCGTGATCTTCACCTAAGAAAATCATGTCATGATTCTCTTTTAATTACATTTCTGTTCATCCAATCGTCAAATTAACTGTCCTACATGACAGTATATTAGTTTCGCCACTTTTCACTAATTTGGAGAAAGTCTGGGGTCGAATTCTGTCGATGACTGGAGAAATTCTTAAAGGTCACTTTAACAGAAGCTGCACTTAGCCGACCCCAGGCGGATAGAGTACGATTTTACCTCCTGGTTTTTCATTCGTACAATATGCAACTTAGCCTTGAGCACGATTTTTGTAGACATAATACATATATGAAGATTTCGATTAAGTCTGAGAATGCTTCCATCATTATAGCTGTGAGTTGACGTTCTGTCTTGATGTCTGCTAATTTCTTTTCCAGCATCTTTTCAGTGATTACAAAACGTTCAATTCCCAGTCAGTATTAACCTACTTCCACTAGTACTGTTCAGTTGAAAATGTTCATCACCATCGGCCAATATCTGTACGAACATTGATGAAGATCACTTGATCAGCCTTGGATGATATAAAATGGGTTATGGACTACTAGTATTTCCCATTTAACATTTATGTTTTTTAGAATTTTCGGAGAATTTCAACTTGTAGCATTACAAACCCACATGTACTAGTTAATTGCTAGATAATGAACTTCTCCCATATTAATACATTCCATTTGGATCAAAAGGCATTGAATTTAATATAAGGACCGAAGGATAAACAAGTTGATTGTCTATGCTAATCCAATATTTATAATTCAATGTTTAAAAGTAACCGTCTTTATAGGGTTATCAACCAGATAAACCGTGAGATCTTATGAGAAACCTAAGTATATTTCCATATAAAGCCATTTGAAGATACCAATCATGCGTTTATCAATATATCAATTAACACAATATGGTAAACTCACACTTGATCTCAGACTGATGAGGGACGAAGCACTCGGCCTCCACCCTCACTTTGCCTACACAGAAGAACGCTGGCCAAGAAGTGGCCATAAGGCAAGAGATGGTGGGGATGCGAAATCCAATGGTTATGAACCAGTACATCAAAAGTGCCTTGTTCCCATTGCTACATATATGCATCAGATAGAAATGGACTCAGATCATGGTCACCTGTAAAATTCACTTCTCAACTGGTAACCGGTGTCATTGACGCTCCATCTCTAGTAAAAGTACTAGTCGGAAACAAGAAAAGAATGTGCAGTGATAATAAATCTGCTGAGATGCAGAAACATACAGTATGTGGCCTACAACTGAGAGAGAAAGAATTGGAAAGTGAAGAGGCCTTGTTGAAGCCCCCATTGTGTTCGTGAAATTTGCGGAAAACAAGGACAAAGAGGTAACAGCGCTAGCGGAACAATATGAACCCAAGAGAAGAAAAGATGAAAGACTCCATTGAGAGAGAGATGTTATAAGTTCCATGTTCCTGAGCAACTTAATTAATTTTTATGTAAATAGGTAATTTTATACTGCCCTGCTCGCCTAAGGCTCTAAAAGAAATAGATGTATAGTAAATAAAAACATCACGCATCAACTAGCACAATGTTTACTTGAAGTGAGTAAACAAACAGACAAATTACACAAGCACAATACATCAAAGGTTGTAAGTATGGAAAAAATGGAGTCTTTTCCTTTAATCGGCTGGCAGTACTTGTTATTCTACCAAGCTCCATCTGATAAATTTTAGGCAATATCGTTTGAATAAGGAACATGCTTTTTTGTGGAAGACATAACAATAGATCTTCGACTCCGATTAGAGGTTCGTTTCGGTTCCGTTTTTACATTATGCTCATGTTTAAGTGTTTCCGTACCTGCTGTTAACGTTTAGTGAACATGCATTCTGGTAATTGGTGAAGTTACCGAGGGGATAAGGTAATGGAGGTTAATCCATCACACTTCAAAACCCCCCTTCTTGATATTTGGGAGGGGTAGAAGTGTTGACAGCTTGGGAAACAAAGAGCCAAGAGGAACAACCAATCATAATTACAGATGCAATCACCTGTTCAATAGCTCAAAACGCAGTGAGAAAGTGGCAGCTTTTATGTAAAAGTGGGACTTAAGACACAAGACAGGCATTGCCCCGAGTGACGGGATAATCTAGAGTTTTGTGCCAGCACTAGCGAAGATGCATAACTCTTGATGATAGCTACTCCCTTTTTTGCTCTTTCACATCCGCTCGCAGCCTTTGTTTTAACTACACAGAAACTAGCAAGGAGTGTAGAACAAAAGAGAAGCGAGCGAAATAGAGATGCATGTGAAGAAAAAAGTGTGAAGAAAATAGAGATGCACGTTCACGGGGTAAAAAAAAAAATGTAAGCCAGCAAATGAGCTAAATTAGTTACGACACATCGTATACATCAACGTACTTTTTATGGCAATATCTTATTTAAAAAGCTACCCGGATTAAGAAGTCTCAAATCGATAATTAAGTTATAATATTTTCCAAGATGATCGAAAATGTTCAGTAATTTCTGTAAAATATTCATTGGCCATATGACAACAAATCTGCAATCAGATTTCAAAAGACATTTATAAATTAAATTTATTTAACAAATATTTATATCTTATAATCTTTATATCAAGATTTCATGATCTCAGACAATATTTATATAAAAAATCAGTTTGATTAGAACTTTATTTCTTCGGTAATTATTCTGAATAAAAACATATTATCTCTGTGATTGTTAACAGGCATATATTATCTCAATTTACAGACATTTATTATCTTAATTTCAAGATAATCTCAATGATTATTATTAGGCATTTATTATCCTGACGACTATCTATACGGAAATTATTATCTTGACCTTTTAAAAAGCTGATTGAATTAAGAAGTTTTGAATTGACAATTAAGTTACGAATATATTCCCAGATGATTAAAAATGATTATATTTCTTCAGCAGTTTCTGTAAAATACTCAATGGCCACGTGACTGTAAATTTCTGTCTATTTATAAAATATTTATATCTTATAATCGTTATATCACGCTTCCATGAACTCAGACAATATTTTCATAAAAATATATTCGATCAGAACAATATTATCTTAGTGATTGTTAGTAGACATGTATTATCTCATTTCAACAGATAATTATTAATCTCAATTTCCAAACAATTATTATCTCAATGATTGTTATTAAGCATTTATTATCCACATGATTGTTATTAAACATTTATTATCCACATGATTGTTATTAAACATTTATTATCCACATGATTGTTATTAAACATTTATTATCCCAATGATTGTTATTAAACATTTATTATCCCAATGATTGTTATTAAACATTTATTATCCCAATGATTGTTATTAGATATTTATTATCTTAGGGATGACCAATATCGAACGTTTGCCCCACATTAATAATATATAAATATTTATTACCTTAAAGTCTGTTTATGACATAAAATATAATTATCTAATAGACTGGAACAAATCTTATAATTAAGATTATATTTATACAAATTATAGATGAAAATCAACAGGTATTATTAGAATTACATTTTAATTCTTTAAATCAGAAATTTAAAACAATAATACTTTTAGAATAGGATAATATTTTAGTAAAATTACGATCATACACTATCTAGGAAATATACACTAAAGGTTAAAAAAAATAATGTAAGTTTAGATGGAGGTAAAGGAAATGAGATTTATAACAGATGGATGGATGCATATCTATAAATGATTTTGATGCGGTTTGTATAAAGAAATTGTACAATTTCTAATCTGCTTCAATTTTTCTTCTTCTTTTCTTTTAGCTAGACGAGGACACTAAACTCCTATAACCTTCCAGACATTTGACTGGCTGGTACTTTGTGACACCTTATCTGGTGCTGAAAACAAAGACAACCTTGAACTTTAGACCAACACAGAGGGCGTCTAGAAGTCTGCAAGATAAGCACCAACCGTTTGCTGTAGTGATTTTTAGCGAAGTCGATAGTTATACATCCTGCTTTGCTAATAGTCATCAAATTATTTCATAGAATAGAACCTTTGTTGTAGAAACACGACAGTTCGTCAGATATTGCTGGATTGGTTGCCAACTTAACAATGGATTCATAAATCAATGACGTAACAAAGTTCGGATATCAGTAACAATTGGCAAACGGAATGTGACAGTGATGTTTCACGAGCAGTGACGTAACAATAATTGAAATTGATTCGGCAGACGATGTTTGTGTGGACGATACTTTTGCTTAGAAATTTTAAATTTTTTATAAACTTAACAAAATTAATATCGAGGCAATCTATTTATCGTTTAATATATTAAATCTACCAGAATAATTAAAAAAAAACACCTTATTGAAATAATCCTGACGATAAATCGCACATGGTTGGAATGATGAGAGAGAGAGAATTATATTCCATGCATATGGATGAAGCGAAAAGTATACGTAATTATGTACGCTATTATTCTCAACTGAATTTAATGTGAGCTGTATTCACAGTTAACTGTGACAGGAGAAGATATGGTTTTTATTTAGCAACAGCGTAAAAGAGAAAATTACGAACTTGAAAGTTTATAAACCAGTGATGGCATCCTAACAGTCTTTATTTGTTAAACGAAGGGATGGAGGCCTCTGAATTCTCCGTGACTAATATATACTAATGGATCCTTCTAGCGATTTTGGTTACGAGAATGCCACATCGTGAAACTAAGTCACACATCTGTGGTGAGACCGCCAAGATGCTAAATTAGAAAAAAAAAGAAAAACGCAAGAAAAGAACGTAAAATACAATGTTGTCTGGTTTCGTGCAAGTTTAATGACTCGCTTAACGAGCCACACAGTCGCTACGAGGTAGCAGCGGCCATTATACATATCTTACGTCACAACGATGTCGCGGACAAATTACAGACGCACACAGGAGTGAATGAATAATAAATACTTACTTTATATTTATGCATAGGATTTTGCTGTTTTAGGCCTAGATGGCGTGTCGCTGGCTCCACCAAACCCAGTAACAGGACTCACCGAGTGTGCTGACAGTGTAAGAATGATGACTTGAAGCTGTTGTCTCTTAATAAACTGTAACATTCACGTCGCATGCATGGTGACATCACCCCCTTGCCGACCGCTGAGCCCGCAACAAAAGGGTTGGACTGGGACGCCCTTAGCGATGTCGGGTAAATGGGTGTTTGCTGAGAGCGGTGCAGGTTTATGCACACACACACTGACACGAGGAATTGAAGAAATCTTTGATGGAACTCTCATTAGCTGCGGTAACTGCACGTACGTCGCAGCAAATAATAATAGGAACACCTAAGTCGTTTCGGGAATAGAAATGACGCAGGTGGAGTTTATATTTTGGTTTTGGAAATAGAAATTTATATACTGTGTTGTACTTATTGTATTGTTTTACTAAGAAAGATATATCTATCCTCAGAGAAGAAAATGTCTCATTTTAAAGACATTATTAAACCCAAATCTTCTAGTATACAACCTGATGATTTTTCCAAAAATATACGTATATTTTGATATAAATACATCAAAATTTAATTCGAAATATAAATTGGGTTAGGTTGAACTCGTCCATCTAAAACTAGATGGTACGAAAATACTTCCATTACAATATTATCAAAACAAAAAGATTGTTCTTTTGTGGTTTGTATGTTTGTAGTGGATAATTTTTCTAGTTACATTCTAAAAATTTGTATTTCTAACAATTAGGTATTTTTTTATCAAAGAATTTTAAAGAGACAAGTTTTTCTGGCATATTTAGCCAAAATTATGCAGAATTCTCATATGAATAGATAATGTTAAAAAGTAATAATAGGGGAGACGAAAAATTTTTTTTCAGTAAATGGGGGGAGCCTCTGTCGCCCCACGGTATGATGAACAATACTTCAATTCCCATTGTACTCTCTTATCGTGTGAATATATGCATGGTGAGAACAACAAATTGCAGTGAGTGCTGGCATTCATGGAACAGTTTGGACTTCTTGAGCTTAAACGGGTTTTGCCCAGTCTTGCACCCGGTACACTCCCTCCATCACTTTTCGCCGCTGTTCTCTGCTGGAACGCGTCACTGTGTCCACATAGCAACGGAACCGTTGCTTCCGGGAAGTAATTAATGGGTATAATTACTCGCTCTGTGGCCCTAATTTTCATGGAGCTATTCCAAGGCGAATGAGACATCACCGGGGGAAAAAGAAAGATCGACTTAGCAGCGAAAATTGTTGTAATCTCGCTGAAACGATAATTATGATATTGGCTTCAAAATGCAACGGGTTGACGATGTTTTGCACCAACTGCAGACAACCCGATAGTGACTTGCCATTTATCTAGCAGAGAGTGCTGATTAAGTTTTGGCTCCGTGCTGCTCGACACACCTTCCTCACGAGAAGCGCAAGCATCCCTCTTTAATCTGAAGGTCTTCCACAGACCTTTGAAAACACTTGCATGTAACGTGGACAACTCAATTAATTTTTTTATAACTTTAAAAAGTGCGCGCAGTAACGAATTAGCGTCATCACACCCCTCCGTTGTCATAGAGACAATTTTCTACCCTAATTGTCTCAGTGAGAATAAAGTATAGTGGTAACCCATTAACGGGATCAACTGTTTCTGTTCAGTTCTTTCTCTTCACATTTCTCTCTCTCTCTCTCTCTCTCTCTCTCTCTCTCTCTCTCTTTCTTCTTTCAATCTTTTATTTTTTATTATTATTTTTTTAAATTTTTCATACTCTATTCTTCTTTACAGCAGTCCTTGAGTCCGTTGTAAATAAGTACTCAAGGACTGTCCAGTGCCACTCAAAGTTGGATCTCGAGCACCGAAAAATTCCTCATTTAATGAAGGTCAAGGCGAGGTCAAGAGAATCAGCGTATTCGTTGAACTTATCGTGCTCCACGTACACCTACTACACATCTCTCTCTCTCTTTGTAATCATTAATTGATGGAAGAAAAGAATATAACTGAGTTTTACAATGGAATGATTGTAACTTTTTAAACTCGTCTTAGAAGACATTCTTTGAAGCTTTCCAGTACTTTTGCTTTCTTCCAAAAGCCATGATAGACATTACCAGTTAACTATCAAATCCATTTGATAATATCTCTGATCTTTAATGATATATAAGTAAATTTATATAATGTATTAATGAAATAATTTCTGTCTCTTCTTCTGTACATTTTTAACAATCAGAATTCAGATAATTTCATAACAATGGAAAATTCTCTGCAATTTTTCAAAATTAAATATTTCCAACAATGGACAATTCTCTGTAATTTTTCAACAATTAAATAGTCACAACAATGGACAATTCTCTGTAAATTTTCAACAATTAAATAGTCACAACAATGGACAATTCTCTGTAAATTTTCAACAATTAAATAGTCACAACAATGGAGAATTCTCTGTAAATTTTCAACAATTAAATAGTCACAACAATGGACAATTCTCTGTAATTTTTCAACAATTAAATATTCGAAACTCTTGGTAAGCTGAAAGACCAATGGCGCAAAATTATACATTCTTTTCTAATGGCGCTCTTTAGACTCCATTAGTTTAGACAAAACATGTTGTGTTGATATTTAGTCCATGTTTAAACCCGCTGTATCAAAATGGCATCACATAATAACGGAAAACTAGTCGTTACAATAAGTTTACTTTTATCTTACTGTGTATATTGACTTTTAAGTCAAATTAACGTGCTTACACTAATGAAATACTATTGAACTGATTATTGACAATTAAAACAACGCAACGGTTGTAAATATTTTATTAATTCACACAGATATTTCTAATTAATTAATACCATCTCATTGTTACAGATGAACCCACGAAGACACTGCTAGTTGACTTGCTAATGGGAGGCCACTTTTCCTATTGGATTCAGTTGACGAATCGTATTTAATACCAACAAGCTTAAACTTCCGTAATTATAGTGCATGAAAACATGTTGAAGAGCCTTTTCGGTATACAGCATTCTCATGAATTAATCAGGACTTCGGTTCGTTCTGTAAGGATCGTCATCATCATAGAGTCGTCACCTGAAATTGTCAGCACAAGAGGATGTAGAAGAGGATGATCAGTGAGATAATAATTGGCCTTAGCGGGATAAACTCGTTGCATCAGTCATGTCTCTCATTTCATGGTGTTTCCTAGGGCAGGTGGGAAGTGCTGGAGTACCTCTGAAAACCCCAGGGCCGGATGTAAAGGTTATAGTTACAACTGCTTGTTACAATCATCGAGTTTTCCTTTAGTTTGTTGATCATGCCATTGCAGATGATCCTGAGGTTCGCACGTGACAATTCAATGCGTTTCCCCCCCTCTCTCTCCTTGTTTTTCTTTTCCTTCATTTCTGGACTTCACACGAGACATGTGTTTTGTTAATGGGACTGGTAATAACTATTTCCGGAGGTAGAGCCAACACTGCTTTAACTTGGTGGGCTGGTCTTTCTTGGGTTTATCAGAGTCTGCGAAGCAAATACAGTAGTATAGAGTGGGAAAAAAGATATCGGATCTCTTTAGAAATACATTATCGTGTTTCTAACGAAATATTAATTTTTTTCACTTGTCATTGAATCTTCAGTTAACACAATAAATGTATTTATATGGTCCAACGTTGCTGCTACATGCGTTTGCATCTCCTTAATTGGACATTTCAGAGGAGAGAGAGAGAGAATTTTTTTTTTTTTTTTTAGTATAGAAGCCTTGTCACAGAATCCTACATTGATACTAATGCTTTTCTATTTTTGTGTATTGTTGCATGAAATGTACAATAAATGATTGTTGCCATGAAATGTACAATAAATGATTGTTGCCATGAAATGTACAATAATTAATTGTTGCCATGAAATGTACATACTTAATTGTGGTTATGAAATGTACAGTAATTAATTGTTGCCATGAACTGTACATAAATGATTGTTGCCATGAAATGTACAATAAGTAATTGCTCTATTGAAATGTGCAATGGAATTTGCAATAATTGTTGCAGGAAATGTTTTACGAATAATTGTTGCAGGGAAATGTTTTACGAACAATTGTTGCAGGAAAATGTTTTACGAATAATTGTTGCAGTTCAACGAATAATTGCTGCCGTGAAATGTTTAGTAAATAATTCTTAGCACTGTCATGTTTTCGTAACTGTTAACTGTTTTAAAACCTAAGAATTGTTATCAGTTCTTATGTTTTAAAATTATTGCCGCAACATGTAACGAATATTTGTGGACATGAAAATAGTTTCAATAATTGTTGGTAGGGGATGCTTGTGATTGAACAATGGTTCGTATGAAACACATATACTATTTAATAATTACTGTTAACTGTTTTATGAGGAAGTTTCAGTGATTGTTGCTAGGAAATCTGCACTGAACAGTGTTGCTAGGAATACACATGCAAATCTCTACCTTAATGACTTTCTAACTCCACCTTCATTTGAATAATAAATATCACTCAGGCACTGCTTTCAAATAAACTGAATGGTCTTTCTATGGCGTACTTTCATAGGCGCTGAATTTGGAATATATCCAATATATACTGCTTGAAGGATCTATGGCGCATTTATATTTATTTTACGAATAATTTTCAAAATCTTGCTCAGAATTATTGCCGTGAGAAACCAGTCGTGAAAAAAAGTCATGAATCATTACAAAGAAATATAGTTTTTTTTATTTAAATTTCTTGAACTAATTAAGAAACAGGACTGGATTTTCTTGCGTTTTTCTCAGAGAGTATAAACTCAAAATATTACTGAGTTTGAACATTACTGTACATTAAGCATTCTGAAATGTATGAGCTTATGTAAGCGTAAACGTTTGAAAATTTTTGAGGAAATGACTTGAACAATGGCCAGTTGTATTTACTTATTTAAGCATAAGCACAGACATCGACTTATAAATTCTAATGACTGATAAACAGAACAAACTGAACAATCATTTCTGCTATGAAATGATTGTTCAGTTTATGCACAGTTATTGCTGCTGACAGTTACTTGGTGGGAAACCTCTCTTGAAGAATTGTCAAGTTCCTCCTGTGTCGTGAGATTACAGGTGCAATGTATGAGCAGGCCAGTGAACGGCATGAATAGCCGTATATTCTAATGGCCCTCCCAAGAACGTCTGTGTAATCGGTGTTGCCACTGTTTTCAACATAGCATAGACTGGACTATTGGCACCACACATATGATAAGGAGAAAACTATGCTGGGACGTGAACTATTCTCTCTCTCTCTCTCTCTCTCTTTCCCCCTCCTATTCTACGCCTGCGTCCTGGTTTATCCATGGTTCCAAACTAGGGAAGGATGAGAAGAAATGCGGCCCAACGTGAAATAGTGTTCGACTGTCAATGTGTGCTTGGGCATGAATGTGTCTCGCGACGCCCATTAACGTGTCTGAGGAAGGGCAGTAAATAGCGGGGAGAGCCTGCAGGTTGCTTCAAGAATTACATCACAGGTGCCATCTGTGGCGGGTGAGGAGAGTAACGTTTATGCCCCTCCCGAGTGAACAGACATCAGATTTTTCAATAAAATTAGAAGAGTTTCCAAACCCCAAAATCAGAAAAATGAAACGACTCTTTATTGGTGCAAGCTAAAATGATGGAGCAGTTTATGTATAGATTGCAAAGGATTTGTTTTGAATTTCAGATTCCAGATTTTGTTTTACATGCGAGATTCTACCCATTATTACACTTGAAAACGAATATCTAAGATGTAGTGTTACCCGTACGAGACACCTTCCGAAAACAAGGCACCAACTTCTGTCAGAAAGAACTCGTTATTTTAATTTTAGATTATTGAATGACTATTTCTTTGAGTTTTACGCCAAATAACTTGTTTTGAGTTTATGCTGAATAACGGCTGTTTTGAGTTGTATCCCGATACCTTTTTACCTGATAACCGTTTCTAAAGACACTGTCATTGAAGAAAGTTCAACAGCTAATCTCAGTAACTATATTTTTGAGTTTAACAATAAATAACTATTGTTTTGAGCTTTATTCTGAATACGTATTGTTTTGAATTTTACACTAAATAAATATTGTTTTGAGCTTTATTCTGAATAAGTATTGTTTTGAGTTTTACACTAAATAAATATTATTTTAAGCTTTACATCGAAAAAATATTTTTTTTTAGAACTCACAGAAATAGTTATTGAATAACCATTGTCTGAGTTTTACACTGAATAACCATTGCTTTGAGTTTTATACTGAATAATTGTTGTTTTGAGTTTTACACCGAATAACTATTATTTTGAGTTTTACAATGAAGAACTATTGTTCTCGGTTTTACAATGAAGAACTATTGTTCTCAGTTTTACACTGAATAACTATTATTTATTTATTTTTTTAGTTTTATACTAAAATAGTTCATGTCAGGAAGTACGCATTGAAGAATTTTTGTCAGAAACAGATTTTGAACTGAATGACTATTGTTTTGAGTTCTACAATGACTATTAAATAACTATGACAAATGACAAATAACTATTGTTTTTAGTTTTACGCTGAATAACTGTTGTTTTGAGTTGTATTTTGTCTGTTTATTGATAGCTTACCTGATACCTTTTTTACCTGATAACTGTTTCTAAAGACATTGTCATTGAAGGAAGATTACAGTTCAACAGCTAACCACAATAACTATTGTTTTGAGTTTAACGATGAATAACTATTGCTTTGAGTTTTATTCTGAATAGCTATTGCTTTCAATTTTACTCTAAATAAATATTGGTTTGAGTTTTACACCGAATAACTATTTTTTTAGAACTCAGAGCAATAGTTATGAAATAACTGTTACTGAGTGTTACACTGAATAACTATTGCTTTGAGTTTTATACTGAATAACTGTTGTCTTCAGTTTTACACCGAAGAAATATTATTTTCAGTTTTATACCCAATAAATATTGTTTTTAGTTTTTCAATGAATAACTATTGCCTTGAGTTCTACGCCAAACAACTATTGTTTTCAGTTTTATGCTGAATAACTGTTGCTTTGAGTTGTATTTTGCCTGTTTCCTGATACCTTTTTACCCGATAACTGTTTCTGAAGACAATGTCATTGAAGAAAGATCACAGTTCAACAGCTAACCCGAATAACTAGTCTTTTTAGTTTAACAATAAATAACTATTGCTTTGAGTTTTAATCTAAACTATTGTTTTGAGTTTTAATCTAAACTATTGTTTTGAGTTTTACACTAGATAAATATTGTTTTGAGTTTTACAATGAATAACTATTGCTCTAAGTTTTATAATGAATAATTATTTCACTGAATAACTATTTTTTTTTTAGTTTTATACTAAATAATTATTTTTGAGTTGTTTTTAACTATTAGATAACTGTTGTAAAAGCATTTTCAGTGAAGGAAACGATTAAAGTTCAACAGCTAACCCCACTAAATAAAAGTAGCTATGGATACAGATAAAAGTATCCATAGCATTGGTTAATATCTCACGAACTGTTGGAAAAATTCAT
Source organism: Mastigoproctus giganteus (assembly GCF_048544385.1). Classification (NCBI taxonomy): domain Eukaryota; kingdom Metazoa; phylum Arthropoda; class Arachnida; order Uropygi; family Thelyphonidae; genus Mastigoproctus; species Mastigoproctus giganteus. The sequence continues at coordinate 29,014,038 of NC_143583.1, forward strand.
AATTATTACCATCCTGAGGAAATTTAGGAAATGCAAGAGTTTTTTTTATGGAATTTCCTCTATCTTTTTTTTTTTTTTTTTATTTCCACTGGTTAGCCATTCCTTATGTTCAAATCTTTGGCAGCTATCTTGGGAGTCGTTAATTTATTGCAATTTTTAGCGATACGGAAGGGCTTTCAGCACATTATTCAAGTATGCAAGAAACATAAACTGCAAGCGCTTCTGTTAAAAACCTCTTAATTTTGTTACATTTTAAAACGTGGAAACGGCACACTATTCTGATAATAGGAAGAGAAAGAGGTTGAGAAAAAGAAAGAAAAGAAAAAGAAAGAAAGCTCAAAAATCTTTAAAAAAAACAAAACTTAAAATTTTCAAGTTCTGAAAAGTGAGTCGAAGTTATTGGTTTCTGACGCCTTTTATATGTAAGTTGCTATAAAGATTTTAATCTAAGAAAGATCGAGGTGACACTCACTAAAAAGAACACCCCCCTAATTCTCTTTGACGCATATTTCTAATACACATTCTATTATTCGTTCACACAAGCGATATCTTATTCTGCCAAGGATTTCATTCATAGCACTTTGAAACTCATCCGGGAAACTATAAGGGTATTATTATCGCCCTATAAAGAAAAGGGGGAAGGAGATATTAAAAGAAAAACTTGGCGCGTTCTAACTCCTCTCCCTATCCGGAGATTGTAAAGCGGCAGGGTAGTCGCGATCTGTCGGCAGGATAAGTATGTTGATCTAAATGCGGCAAAGACCAGTCACTTTAAGAAAGGAAATACATTACTTGTCCTGATAACGCCAGCTAGTGACATATCCTTGCTCCTTAGATGTGTCGTTTCGCTGTGAATAAACGCTGATAACAGTTTGGAAAAAAAAAAGGATATCGTGGTACCCTCAGATTTCTCGACCAAGAAGTAAAAAACTTGGTAATGTAGCTAATTTTCTCTTGGAAAATCCTGTGAGGTGTTTTCACGTACATCGAAAGCTAAATACGTTATAGAAAATTGGCTTCTAAGCATTTTAAAGATAAAAATCGATAAACTTAAGTAGATGGCTGATGAGTTAATTAACTGGTAGAGTTAAAGCACCTTCTTAGTTTGACAACGGAAAAATCTATAATTCTTTATGCCAACTTTCTATAGCGTTACCACAAATACGAAGTTACTCCAAAAAAGAAACAAAAACAATCGTGTATATCTGAGACACAAGAAAAAGCAACTGGGCTCAAATAAGTTTGGAAGTGACTCTGTTAGTGTCTTTAAACTGCTCGTTGAAAAGCGAGAGAAGGAATTTTTTTGAGGACTGAAAAAAATTCTGAACTTTACCACTAGCCATTGAACCTTCCGTCGATCTTTCATCCCAATTATTTTACTGATTCGTGTTCTATTAAAAATAAAGAGCATGAGCACGCTTGGCTTACTTGGGTTTGAATCGTGAACCAGCAGATCTCAAGTATCCTTCCGTATATGCGAAACAATTGAATAGGAATGATTCTTGTTAGATTGGTTATTATTACACTGAATGTAATTATGTTGGCTTTATTCGTTCAAAAATTAGATCAACAAAAAGGCCAAAACAATTCTATCAGTTCTACCAAAACATTAACTTTAATTTGAGAGGTTTAACATGGAAATTATTAATACTTTTGGAATTTAACCATTCATGATTTATAAGACAAAATCAAGAAGTCCTTTTGCTGTGAGGCTTATTGAAATTAAGCTGCTGATGTTTTCAAAATCGAAATTTGTTTCTTAAACCACACTGTATAAATGATGCAGTTTTCTCCAGTTTCTTTTCATCTGAGGAAGCCCTCCTATTTGGACCATATTTACGATCGAGTCATGCACTATCACGACTCTGTGAAATTTCAATTTTAATTTGCATTTTCAAACAGAACAGACTTTAGGAGAGGACTTAAAAATCATTAACCGCCATAGGACATGTTGCATATGCACTGGGTTGGAATTAATCCGAAATTTGTAACCACTCAATCGTTGAAAATATCGGCTTCACTGGCTGCTACGGCATATCTTGCGATAACAAAGAGAAAAATCTTCTTCCAAAATGCTTTAAAATGATTTCAGAATAAACCCTTAGCGAGTTTTTCAATATTTTTTGAACACCAAGATGCAAGTGATGGGCTATCTATGACTGGAAGTGCAAAATACGTGAGAGTATATCTTATTCATTTACAGTGAGTCTGTGGTATGTGTTTATATTTGCTTTAACCACAGTGGAATCTGAAATGACATCTTGTCTAATGAAAATGATCTCTTTGAACATTACATTTTTTATCATTTACAGGAAATTATTGTACAATTTCTGAAACTATCAGCAGTTTGACTTCAATGAGTCTCGTAGCCAGCTTGCTTCAGAAACTTCGACGTATTCAACCATGACAGTTTCTAAAACTATCCTAAGCAATGAAGTAAGTAAGATATATCTAAAATCTTTCCAGAAGCCCCACCTACGGTGGTCAGCTGCTAGAACAGGCGATTGGTTAGCAATTAAGAGATGAAATTAAAGACTTAAAGAGGTCTCTTCTTCATATATGACGTTGGAGTCCATAGTACAGTTAGGACAGATTTTTGGGACTTTTTTTCACTATGATGGGAAGGGAAGTTTATCACGATTTCATATCTTTTAAATAATCTAGATTGGTCTCACCTTATTACTCTCTTTAAAGTAATCTAGGTCAGTTCATTACTGTTTCAAATAACCCTAGCACACGAGTAAAGCCAAAAACCTCCTATGTGATGGAATGTTTGGACGAAATTTGCTGTCACTGTTTCCACCATTTCCTACCAGCAATACAGTGACATTATATTTTGGATAATCGTGAGATTGTCTGCAAAATATACCACAATAACAACACGGTTTACCTTAAACCAATAGGTGGCGTGACTCGCTTTTCTGTTTATACATCTGCATACAAGAATAGATTAAGCATTATTTCAAGAGTTAAGGAAACAACCCACGTAAACAAATTCCAATACATTCATTTATGAAACCCTTTCAGGCCACGTTTAAAGTCCATTGTGGGTATTCATCCTGGGGCCAAAGAGAGGGAAATCTTATATATATAAATCTTATGTTCGGCTGCAAATAGTGAATCGTAGCGTAATACCATGGAATTCATAAGCGTAATACCAAGGAATTCATTAAACTAAATCTGTTCACCACGTGGGTCCAGCGATTATTTAACTCAGAAACTTCTTAAGCTCCCATGTAATGTCTTTTAGTGATTACAAAGGCACTATTTATCTTTAACCTTACGCTTTTGGTATAGTCATAATATTGTAGTAAATGAGTTTGGACCATTATGTAATGAGAATAATTTTACTGCGACTTCTACATGTTGATTTGGCTTGTCACTCGCAGAGATATTTTCTTACATGTTTCATGTCTTTCTGTTTTGTTTTTCCACCAAAGCAACTAGGGCTATGAGGCGTCAATATGTTGCATCTGTAATCCGCTTGTTTTCTATTGTCGATTTGCCTGATTTGCTGGATGAAAAACTCGTGTTTTGGGAGGAGAGTCCAGTGATCGTAACCACTCAGCTACTTACAATGCCTTATTGCATTAGCAATACTTTTTTCAATGATTAATTTCATCTGATGCTTAAATATTGGAATGCAAATGTTGATTATTATTATTTGTTGATTGTTGAGTACTTGGTGTATTAAAATAGGTGATTGTACTTTAAGAAGAAAGAATTCACATTACATTTTGAATGAACTTGGAAAAATCTGCAAAATAATCAATTAAGTTCAGTTAAGTTTATGAAATGAGGAAGTTTATGTTTAGAGGAAGGTTTTTATGGCTTAAAAGGTTCAAAGAAAACAGAAACAGAGGTAACGATAACTCACGAAATGGATTTCTATGGTTAACAAGACCAATAAAGTGTTCAAGGAGCGAGGAATTTGAATCATTCAGTACCTTTCATCAACGCATTAGAACTGATCGTTTACTTGTGCAAGAAGGTGTATCTTCATGTATAAAAGTTTATCACATATAACCTTATTTCATCATTGAGGAAGTTACTAAGACTCCTGGGAGGGTACTGAGACAAACTCTGAGAGATTCAGAGTTTGTCTCAGAGATATTTCGGAGCCAGCGCAGTCGTTATACATTCGAAACCTCTATAAAAGCAAAGCCATCCATTTAAAACTATAACTCTGTTTAAAACATCTGCAGATAACTATAATTCTAGTATTAATTAAGCGTCAAAGCAACCACAGCTATGAAGCGTCAGTATATATTGTGTCTGTAAGATGCGGGTTGGTTGGTTGTTGTAGGGTTTTAGGCACATGAGCAACTTAGGCCCATATAGCGCCGTATATAATATGTCTGTAAATTGGGTGGATTCTTGGTCGATTTTCTGTTTGCTAGATTTTTTTGGTTTTTTTTTTTTTTTTTTTTTTTAGGAGCATTAGCAACTAAGGCCATATTGCTCCGGGATATGCGGTGGTCATTCCCTGACCTTTCCGCATCCTCCGTATTTGGTGGTGACGGGCTCGAACCCCGGTCTAATCAAGAAGCGTGTGTTACGCACTGCTGCTCCTTCCCACCTGGCTACGGAGGCGCCTGTTTGCTAGAAGAAAAACTTCAGTTTACTGAGAAAAAACATTCTACCTTCTCCTGAGAATCACTACCTCAGTCACGTTGTGAAAAAGACCCATAAATATTCCTCGTGCCATTGACAGGATTCGAACTCAGATCTTTTCCACCCGGTGTGAAGAGGACGGTGATTATATCACCTATGCTACTCGAGAGGGCGTTATAAGTCTATCTGAAACCTCTATTTGAAATACAATAATTGAGAAAATCAAGTCTAACAATAAACTGAAACCTATGCCAAGATCCATCATACATATGAAATCCTTCACCACTCCTACAGCTGTAGTAAATATATTGCATTTGGACATGAAAGGTAAAGTTGCCTTCTGTACTCAAGAAACGCTATATATTTTATTGCAATATGTGGTATTTTTCGGGCATTTCTTAATAGCTTTTTAGGGACATTAATGATGACAAAGATATTGTCAAATAAAAATCGGATTCACTAAGAGAAAACAAGATAACTTCCAAAATTGGGCGGATGTCATCAGGACGGATTTGGTCACCGGAAACTCGAAAAATTTCCTTCTGGGCCCCCAAGGTTCAAGACCTATTGAAGATTTTATATATAAAGATTTCTATAAAGAAATTAAAATGAAAAATCAGCAGATTTTTTGAAGCCACAATTGTTGAAAAGGAAACAAATACATCGCCAGTTGTTTTATCTCATTTATCCATGTCAAATTCTAATGAGGAATGAGGAGAAAAACACTTGTACCTTCCTCTACAGCTACGTTTCAAACCAACAGGAAATATGAAAGGGGTGAGGAGGAGGAGGGGAGTGTTGAATATTCATTTCAGAGGTGGGTTTCTCGATAGATACCTTTATCAATAAACCAGTGTTTATCTACGTGTGCATCCTGTGTGGGATATAAAAATACAAAAAGGCCCGAGTACTGAATGCACAATAGGGAGAAACTTTTTCTCTGGGTTCTTAAGAGGAAGTTAGTACTTAACAAAACTGAAGCCATGAATTAATTCGGTCCCACAAGGTACAATAATTTACCACATAATTAGACAATTACCAACACTGCTATTGTCATGCGCACTAATATAACTCCCCTCTTCTCTCTCTCTCTCTCTTTCTTTCTCTCTCCCTCTCTCTCTCTCTCTTCTTATATTCCACAGCGGACATGAAGCGCATTCAAAACTGGTTACAGTCCAGGTGTAGATAAAATGATCAACAAAAAATGTTCTCAGTTTCCGGAACACAGTGGGAAGAAATGGAAAAGCACGCTGTACGGTTAGGACCAAGCCTTTGCTAATAGCTGCTGCAAGGAAACATGTTCGGTTTTTTTTTACAGTCAAAAAACAGTCTCATGTATCGAGTATCGTGTGTTCGAAGCGTCACGGCTTCGCTTTTATTCGTTAAAGCGTTTTATATGGCCGTGTGTGACGATTTTTATAGTCCCATAATTGCTCGGTAGTTAGGGTCGCCCCTTTTCCAATGTCTCGGTCTATAATAGCCCTTTGAACACTAAAATGTGCCCGAGAAGATCGTTTTTTGATGCAGGAATAATGCCTCTGGAAGTCTATAAATGGGTAGATCTACAGATAGATACGCAGTCTTAAAAGCCGTGAACACCTTTATTTTATACCTCGCTTAGAGTTTTAATGAAAGGTTCAATATTAATAATGTAACACGCAACACGATCATGGTAAGCTGAGAAGGTATTGAGCAGGGTTTATTATTTCTCTGATGTTTGGCATAGTGGAAGTTTGCTATTTTGGACATACAATTATTTCCATACTGCGAAGCATCGAAATGTCATACATGTACGCATGAATGACGTATAACACACAAGTATCCAATTTAATCAGCTTAAAAAATAAACGAATATTTTTAGTATTTCTTCTGTGGGAAGGTAGAGGGATCCCGTGTTTTGTTCTCTCTCTTTCTTCATCAAAAATGACACCTCTTTATGGTGAGAATAAAGGTACCGCTTATGGGGACGTCTTTGACCTGAGGTTTCGGTACGGTGCACCTGCCGTACCGCCCAAAGGACCTCCCCTGATTGACATTAGGGAAAGAAAGAGAGAGAGAGAAAGAAAACGTTACTCCCCGTAATCGCAGGTTACAAAGATCGTGAGTCATGAATGTAAAGAATCATGGTCGTTATGAATTTACAATCAAGATCTTAACAGTAAATTTACAATCGTGAATTCTTTAAAATAAATTCTCAATCGTTAAGAACTGAACTGGTTATGAACATGAAGTTAAGAAATTGTTTTGGAGTTTATTGTGATTGTAGAGAATTTTTTGATTGGCAGGAACTTACCCAATGTAGGCAATATTGATAAAAATTATTTATTTCAGTTTAATAATATACACACTTAAGGATCGAAAAATGACACTTAAGTTTCCCACAATCTTTTAAATTTTCAAAAAGCGGGTGAATTACAAACAGCACACAGTTCTCGCGAGTTAAATGGAGTCTCGGCTTAAAAAGTTTAAAAGAGAAATTCAAGAAATTCAAAACTGGAGCTGGATACGTATTTCTCGAATTACAGATAAATAAAAGCAAATCTATCCATCAGTGTATGAGTCCTTATATTTCTTGTAGGTGCAGGATGGGAAGGGGTCGATCCGAAAGTTGTTGAACAAGTCTAAAATGTCCTGTTTATGCATCTGTGATTTTTCTGTTTGCGTTTAAGAATATTCGACCAAATCAAAGAATATTACAGGATTATAATGAGAATATTCTGCTAAGACATTTAGAAATTCTAACTGCTTTCTTGGTGACACCATCTGTGCGCATTTCTCTCTCTCTCTCTCTCTCTACATCCTAGTTAGTCTTATGTCTACCTAGGGCGTCAAGGTAAATTCCCAACTGTATCGTAAGGTCTTTCCGGTTTTAATTAGGTGTATCATGCTGCCATCAAGAGCTAAAAAAATTGTCATATTACTTTATCCGGGAACTGCCTTATCCACCCATGTGTATTATGTCCCTAAATTGCACGAGTTTCTTTGGTCTGTTTGCCTGACACGAAAAACCTGTTTGCTGTAGAAAACACCAATTTACTGTACGAAAGAACCAAGTTTCCGGGAGAAAAAAAACCTTCGGATTCTAACGAAGCAGTAGACAAAATCAAAGGAAAATAAAAATTAAAATCAAAGGAGGTTCTGCAGGGAAGTGAGTTATTCTTTCATCGCCTAAAGAAGTGTTCTTTTCCACCCGATATGGAGAACATACCAATAAACGAGATATTAATGTCACGCGATAGTGTTGCCTTACAATTCACTATGTATGGTCTTCTTAAATCAATATATTGATATTTAGTGATATTTATTGATATATGTATATATATGAAACGAAAAAATATTTACGAAATTTAACACCACACAATAATAATAATAATAATAATAATAATGAGATATTTATTAAAATGTACACGAAACCTTACACTGAGGTCAAACTGACCACTTCCACAATGTCAGATGTAGTTTGTTTCAATAATCGATTAATGTCTAGCTGAAATTTTATCTCCTGCAACCACCCTTTTTCAATTTAAATTTTTGTCTCATTATATGAGTAGTCCGAGTAATGATGCCATCCACACAGAGCTTACTCAATCCCTTCAAAGCCTTCAATCAGGTCTCCTCCAGGTAGTTTCCAAGTGCTTCAATTTGCTAACTGAAATCTTTCATGGTAAGAGTAGCCCTTTGCGTCTTTGACTAATATGGTTGTTCTTCCCTGCACCTGTTCGAACAGATTCACATTCTTTTTAAAATGAGGCTTCCAGACCTGTATGCAGTACTAAAGATGCCTACCCATTCCCTAATACAACAAGATAATAGCCTCCTTATCCCCGCTGGCAAAGTTCCTGTATATCATTGACAGAACCCGATGAGCTGTCCTGGTAGCCTGTCTGCAACACACGATCATTTAAATAGAAATGGAATTCTGAAGGAAACAACACGGTTTCGTAAAGAAGAAATCATGTTTAGCCAACTTATATAGCTATTTTGACAAAGTCACTCATGAGCTGGATGTAGGTAACATGCGACATTTTTCATTTGGATTTTAGCAAAGCATTTGACTTAGTTTCGCACGAGAGGTTACTGTATAGGTTGAGAAACATTGGGATCATAGGAAAGATTGTTGAATGGATTGCAGGGTGGCCGCAGGGGGGTTGTGATTAATGATTACTCTTCGGATTGGTTAACGTAAGAAGTTTTGAGACCATTGTTCTTGAATGGCATCGACGAAGGGACAAAGGGTGTGATGTCAAATTTACAGATGATATCAGGATCGGGCGAATAATTAGTGATCACTATCAAGCAGTGTTCCTTCAGATCGACTTCAAGGATGGTCAGAAAAGTGGCGCTATGTTTTAATGCAGCAAAATCCGAGGTCTTTAATAACTTGTACAAAGTTTGAAATGACATACACTTGGCGGTGTGATTACCTTATGACGATGTCCTAGCGATGATTTATCGAATATTTGCTTATAGAGATATAGCAATCATAATCCCACTGTATAGGACAATTGAAAACCACATCGTGTCCAAGTATGGATACCCATCTAAAAATAAAGAATTGAACTTCTTGAAAGGGTCCAAAGATGGCAACCCGCTTGGTAAGACCTACAAAAGGCGCAATTATAAGGAATGAATTCAAATATTTGGACTATAGAGCTTGGCAAACAGGCATCTTAAAGAGAGAGAGAGAGAGAGAGAGAAAGAGGGAGGAGATCTGATTGAATTCCATAAGGCTCTGAGAGGGGATAGTAAAATGAACGAAGGTAAAATTTTCGCTGTTATAAATGATTCTAGAACTAGGGGTCATAAATTCAAATTAGGGGTAAGTGTTTTAGTCTAGATTGTAGGACGTTTTCTTTTAGCCAGTGAGTTTCTAATTACTGGAAAAGTTGACTTCATATTGAGACCTATAGCTTGAGGAATTTCAGACGTGAGCTGGATATACTGTGTAAGAAGTGGAACACATATTTATATATTTATTCTTATTATTTCAATTTAATTTTTCTTTTGTCTTGGGCAGCAAAAGCCCTAGATTCCTTACTTGATATTTATTATATACAAATATTTTCATTCGTCTTGAGAAAGGATGTTGTTGTTGTTGGTATTGGGCTTAACGACACAAGCAAGGTCGTAAATGTTAAAGAAAGAAAGAGAGAGAGAGAGAGAGAGAGAGAGAGAGAGAGAGAATTGCACTATTATGATGGAAAGTTAGGATGCCATTGGACACAATGAAATTGCTTAATTCTCCGTAGGTGCCATGCAATAAATCATTGTAAGTACTTTGCAATGATTAATCACAGAAGAAGTACTTAAGATTTGCAAAAAGGAAGCCATAGCCACGTGATTATAGTAATAATAATTTCAGTCTACATTCAGCGTACAAATAGTCTCCATTAGGTTGCGAAATTGGCCATAAAAATACGGCAGTTGCACTTTTAGTGAGTCTTTGTTCGAGTGTTCATTGCCACCAAACATGCTACAGTTATGCATTTTTATATATTAGGGGAGAAGGACTGCTGATGCTTTTCTTGCCTTCATAGCTGAGAAAATGTCTTTAATTGAGGAATAATTGTAGACGAAGAAGGAAAAAGAAATCTAAGTCGGAGTTGAAATTTATTGTCACTTGAATTTTGCTTTCGTGCCTGATGGACGGAGAGTAGACTCTAACCGGAAATATCTGTAATGAAGGATAATTATTGGAGATCAATCATTGGAAAAACAGGAGCAGTGATAGAAAGATATATGACGTTTTTATGAACTTAGCGAACCTACATAAATATCAGTTTTTTTAATGAGCTTGTAACGCAGACGATTTGACTGTGAAATGTCAAATGGTCTGCCTGACTAAACAATGATAAGTCAACTTTGTGATAAATAATGGCACATCGTCTGCCCAGAAAACAATAGCTTCGTCTGCTTACCAAAAGCTACGGAAATACTGCCGTGATTAATTTATTGCGAAAATTTTAAGCGAAATAAAGAAGTAACAGAGGGAATTTCATTAACACAAACAGTGTAGAATACCACTACGAGTTGTAATGAGTTGATTAATGTTTAGATAATTTTGTATATGAGAAAGAAAGATCTGCAGAGATTTTCAAATACTTTTTTAACTTCGACTTGTGTGACTGATGTGAATAGTCATTTGTTACAGATGTGTGACTTTATCGAATTCGTATTTCACGATCTAAGCGATGTTTCCAGCGAGACCTAAAATGGCGGATTCTTTTTTTTTTTTTTTTTTTTGTCCTTTTTTTTTTTTTTTTTGGTGAACATGCAGGAAGGAAAAGATAGCTCTCTAGGCGATTTTTATTTTTGGAAAGTTGAATCGCATCAGTACAACAGAAACGTTGCAACGCAAACTAGTTTCTGGTTAACATCCGGGAAACTTCAAAAATATATAAGATAAATGGGATCTTGTTGGTAAGCAATTTTCTTACCGAGCGATAGCGATAGACATAATAAATAATGAAAAAAATTCTCCCAGGAAAAATGTATGGCGCAGACAGTTGTGTATAAAGCGATGATATGGAAAATTGATGAGTTTAATAATATTCGAGAAGCCAAATTTAGATGGGAGTAATGAAATTACTTTTTGTTAACGTTCACCAGGAACCGATATTACGAATACACCTTTCTTCAAAATGGCTGGATAATTATTGAATTCTCAATCATTTAGTACAAAAATAGGAGAATATTCTTAATAACAAATTAAAGATTCAGTGGCTTGTTAGAGACTAATGCATTATTTTCACTTAGAGATTTAATACAAAAACACTCTTTGCCTCTTAACACGAATAGAATGAAAATAGGAATGTGACATTTGAAATTAATCTCTTTATTAAGATATAAATTAGACAAATATTGAACTTTGATTTCTCTTTGTTTATTTTTTAGTCCCTTCGTTATTCTTGACTACTCCTGGGCACAAAAGTCAAATTACAATCATAAAATTGGAGATATAGATATAAATACATCCTGGATGAAATTCTAGCAAATCTTTTAAAGCAGTGTTTGAAAAGAAATATACTTAATTATAATCACGAGATTATGATTATGCAAAAGTAAGGGGCCAGGCCTGCATAATTCAGGCTTTTAATATGTAATGTGATAATCACTGACAGATGGCATGAACCACGGTCAAGATCCGTGAAATTATAACAAGGCGAGTTAGGTGTGTTAGCAACTAAAGATATGAGACGTCATTTTGCTGGTCGAAAAAGCAGAATTTACTGGAGAAAAAGCCATGCAACACTAGCTTAGCCATCTTGTGAAAAAGCCCACAAAAATTCCTCGCGCCATCAACGGAATTCGAATCTAGGTCTTTTTCCACTCGGTGGGGGTAGGGCGGTGATTATATCAACTGTGATACCCAGGAGGGCGACTTATTTGTAAAGATAACATTGGCTTGGGTCCAGATACTGTGTTGGCTACATAAAGTCAGATGGATCTTCTCTGAGGAGGGTGAAAGGGAGTGAGGGAACTACTGAGCCGTCTCGTAGAGTATCCATTCCTGAAGCCTTCCGAGAGAAAAAGAGAGAGTTGTCTGCCTTGAACTTGCCTTAAAAAACCCCTCTCCTCTGTATGATGGTGTTACCATCTTGAAATTACTGATAACTACTACTGTTCAAAATTTTCTGAATGTCTACGTTGCGTTCTAAAAATAGAATGTTACGCAGACATTTGAAATCATATTCTGACATCGTACTTGGATTTATGAGAAATTGTATTAAAAACATGGTTGTAACTTATCTTTTGTACATTTGACATACATTTAATTCTTTTTTTGATTTCGTGTTGTTTCAGTGGAATATTTTGAAACTTTCCACAATTCTCATATAATACAAAATTGTTTATATAGAACTGAAAGAAATACTTTTCTTCCCCTATCGCACTCCACTTCCTTCTCTCCTTGAGCAAGGTAAAAAGTCGCAGAGCAGAATGTTAACTTAGAATGATTTTAGTTATTTCTCTCTCTACTAATCCTATTCACCGTTGAGAGAGAGATTAGTTCCCTTGTACTTATTAATTATAGACCTGTAAGTTTAACTTCTGTGGCAGATAAATTAAGGAATTCTAATTAAGAATGCTTTTCAGGAGTATCTGCACATATTTGAGAAATACATGAATTAGGTGGAAAAAAATCATCTTTAACAAATCTCAGACGTTATTAGGACATTGCCACAAGAGAACTGGATGCAAAGAATATTTTAAAATTCCACATGGACGTCATTTTTATAAATTGGACAATGTGCCATTGGTGGGAGAGTATTATGGTGGATAAGAGATTAGTTTAATGACTGAAAATACTAGATGATTATAAATGCCCAATGACTTGAGCAGACAAGGGTCAGGAATTAATAGCAGCCTGTCTATATTCTTCAAGGAACTTCGTATCAAATTGTATGTTAGGCCCAAGCCCTTTTCATCATCTATGATTTTCAATTTGGTAATACCCAAGTGGTACGTAACTCTAGGATTACTGCTACTCAGATACAAGGTCTTGCAATTTCCAGTGTTTACATCTCAGTTGGCATTTCTGAGCACACTTAAATAATTTATCTAGGTCTTGCCGAAGCAGTGTACCCGGTTATTATAAAAACTACCCAGCGCACCTTTGTATCATCAACAAACTTAGATATTAGTATTAGCCATGTGGTGCAAAGAAGCCACAGGCTTTTGCTGTACTGACCAAGAAAAAGAAAGAAAAAAAAAAAAAAAAGTATATAAGAAAATACAAATAACCAGAACTAGATGGATCTAGTTCATTAAATCTGGTTCACCAATTCATTAAATGCTGATCTCCAGGTAATTCTCCAGTAGGGCAAAGATAACTTAGTTGATTTCAATTCTTCTAAAACTCACTGCTGTCTTTTATCTCGCAAAATTGCTTATCTCTATTGGGAATTACCCTGACTTCTAATCTCTCTTGGCATAAGCAAATAACAAATATTGCTTTCTCTGCATCTAAAAAACTCGGGTTTCTCTTTTGCCCTCGGCATTACTTTTCTTCCAAATAGCTGCTCACTCTGTACAAATCTCAAATCCGTCTTACTATGGGATATTATTCCCACATTAGGGGCGGTGGCCCCCTCAACCTCTTTCAGACTTCTAGATTCTATTCAAAAGAGGTCAGTTAGGTTAGTTAATGACCCTTCTCTAACAAAGTCTCTCCACTCTCTGTCTTACAGACGTTCTATAGATGCTGTCATGGACACTGTTCTTCTGAATTGGCTTCTTTAATTCTCGCTTCTCTTTCAAACCAGTCGGAACACGTGCCGCAACCAGTCAGTATCCTTTTACTGTCCGACTTGAAACTCAGAAAATCAACTTTTCTTCTTCCTAATTGATCTTTCAACTTCTTCCGTTTTCTGGAACAACCTCTCTTCGTACGTATTACCTGAAAATTGCAATCTACACAAATTCAAGTCTAATGTCAACAAATATCTTCTTTCATCTTCTCAACCTCCAAACCATGCACGGTACTAAGTACTATAGGTTCTAATACCTCTCGTATTTGGGGTTTTCATTAAAAAAATAGTGCGCTTCCCTCCTCAAATAGGTAACTATCCAGTTGACTACTGAATTTCTTAAAACTGTCAGCCTCAACTATCTGCTAAGGCAACTTGTTCCAGTGTTCAACAACTCGTGGCTACAAGAAAACTTCTTACAATCTAGTCTAAACCTCCCCTGTAATTTAAATTTATGGCTCCTAGTTCTGGAATTCTTTATAACACTGAAAACTCTGTCTTCATTCATTTCACTAACTCCTCTCAGAGCCTTATAAACCCCAATCAGGTCCCCCTCGAAGGTGCCTGATTGCTTAGCTCTTTAGCCCACATAATCGAAGTCTTTCCTCGTACGGTCGCCCTTTTGCCAATCTCACCATATGAATGGCCGTCTTTGGACACATTCAAGAAGCTCAATGTCAATTTTCAGATGAGGTCTTCACACTTGGAGACAATATTCCAAATGCGGTCTTACAATTGAAATTATACAGTGAAATTATTACCTTCCCATCTCTACAGGAATATTGTTCGATAAATCATTGATAGGATACCATGGGCTTTCCTGGCCACCTGTCTACACTGCTCAGAAAACTTCATATTTGCCTTATCGTAACTCCCAGATCCCTTTTTTCCTTTAAAGTGATTTTGGGGTTGCTGTTCCCTTGAATTTTTCTGCATTGAAACATAGCTTCCACTTTTCTGACCATTATTGAAGCTTATTCAAGTCCTCCTGAAGGAGCGCTACTTGATACTGATCATTAACGACTCTCCCAATCTTTACGTCCTCTACAAATTTTGACATCACGTCCATTCGTCGATGTCGTTTATGAAAATCAGAAACAACAATGGCCCAAGAACCGATCCTTGGAGGAACCCACTTCTGATGTTATACCAGCTGAAGAATATTAACCACAATGCTCTGCCTTCTACCCTGCAGCCACCCATCTCTATCTTAGAATATTTCCAGTAATCCCAACATGCTCCACATTATATAGTAACCTCTCATGAGGGACTGAGTCAAATGCTTTGCAAAAATCCATCCAATTAAACTATGTCGAATTTGTTCCCAACTTATAGCTCATTAGTAACTGTGTCAAAATAGATCTCCAGGTTAGTTAAACATGATTTTCCTTTAACAAAACCATGCTGCATGTCCTTCAGAATGGCATTTTTAACTAAATGTCCATGGATTGCATTCTAAATCATTGCCTCAAAGAGTTTCCTTACCACTCCCCTCAAATTGTCAAATTAACCGGTCTGACGTATTCACTCTTAAAACTGCCTTTATGTATTAGCGATACGTTGGCACTTCTCCGATGCATAGGAATTTCTCTCTCACGTCCAAAGATGTCCCCCTTAATTAACCTCAATAGTTCAATACACTCTCTGGCCACCTCCCTCAAAATTACTGGGTGTATGTCATCAACTCCAGAAGCCTTACTTGCCTTTATGCTTGAAAATTTTTCTAATAAACTGCCATTGAAATCAGAAATTTCGAAATCACTAAATGCATATGACTCAGCCTTACTCCTCAGATCTTTCATTGAACTTTTACTGACTTTTATTGGGTCTTTATTGAACTTGAAAACCTTACATGACTATTGCAATTCACTTATAACGTTAGTCCATGGAAAGTGGTGGCCGTGAAATCTTAGTAACATGAGTTAGATTTTAGGCGTCTAAGTAACTAAGGCGTCTGTATATAGGGTTCCATATTTCCAACCATTTAACCATAGCAGTAACTTGTGTTTCTTCCAATGCAACTCCAATTTATAATCATGGAGAACTGTATCAAAAAGCTTTATGAAATCGAAATAATGACCGCTGAGCAAAATCCTGATGATTCTGTGTTTCATCATTATACCCTTCCCTGACTGTAATTGCATTTGACTGGGATTCGTGAATAAAGATACATTTGAATATCTCCAGTCTATAGGGACTTTGCCTAAATCTAGGATTCTCTAATTATAAGCTAAACGTACTTCTTTTGCCTCTTCCTTCAAGATAACATAATACATTTCAGCAGTTCCTTGTGCCTTGTCCCCCCCTTAATCGTAATAATTTGCCCTCTAGCTCTTTTTCAGTTATCATGAAATATTTAACACCTTCAATTTATATTAGCTAAGCCACTGCATTCTCAAGTTTAAAAACTTTCTCAATTGTGAATATAGATACAAAATTCAGTTTAACACCAACCAGTTCAGAATCATCGATGTTACCACAGACATCAAAGGGACATCTATGGTAACAGACGTCCCTTTAAACAGACATCACATTGTGAGATCTGTTTAAAGAAATTTGCTTCCATACTATGATCAGTGCTTGCCAGTAATTCTTTTAAAAACTATTAATATCTGATAGATCCTTTCTGGGAACCAGGTCGAGAATATTTATTTCCCCTTGTGGCATCTACATGTGATATACAAAGTAGTCATCCAGCAATGCTCTTCTACTACTAGGCGAGGGTCCTTCTGCAAATTCCAGTTAATTTCTAAAACTTTAAAATCCCTAGTAATAAGACATTCTGATTTTCAGATCCACTCCATATTTCTATAAATAAGTTCACTATACTACCATGATCGTCTTGGCCTAGAACATACACCTATACTCAGTTTTGTTCTCCCCACTGTCACACTAGTCTACTCAGTATAGTTATATACTGGATCTATACGTTTGACAACAGTTCACATCTGTCATGCAGTTCACTTCTCTGCAAATTGTACTTACCATACTCAAACTCAGCATCCAGTGTGTCAGAATGATGACATCATGTTCTGATATTCCTATTTATGTCCACCTTGTTGACCAACTAAAGTAGGGAGTTAAACTACTGGTGGTTCAAGATCAATCGGAACAATATCTCTTTTTCTTTCTCTCTTTCGCTGAGCTAAAAACAACACATTCCAATTCAATGAGCTACCGAAGACCGAAGTCTAATCAGGAAAAGAAAACGCAGCTTGCACTGTACGCGACACTTCAATACTGAAAGCATGACACGGCGACATTATTTCATCCATGCTTGAATATGGAAAAATCAGATAAACTAATAACCTGGTGACAGGTGCGCCATCATGCTCCAATGGAATCAAACGACATTTCAAGAATATTTTAGTCTTGCAACAAGACCCTTTCTGACAGTCTTATCTATCTGCTTGAGATCCAGTTAAAGCTGTCATCAAACTAACTGAATTCTAGTTAAAGCTGTCAGTATATGTGTCCCTTAACTGAGCCAGTTAAAGCAACATGTAATTTCTGAAACGAGTAGAAGGGAAAAACGAGTTCTTAATCTGAGGCTATTTGTTTAAAGAATGATCACAACATTTCGATTTTTCTTTCATCTTCCCATCTATCTCTTTCTCTCTTTTTTCTGTCGTTCTATTTGATTTACGAGATCAAGTTGAAAACGTCTTTCAGAGATAAAAATCAGTTCCGGTTCTGAGGACAGCCTATCACACTTGAATATTCTTTAAAACAAAACGTAGCTAACTTTTTTTCCTTATTAATAATTTAAGAAATTCTTTATATATTCTTCCTATAAACAGAACACTGAAATTCTGAATTGCGGTAAACTCGATTAAATTTTATTAAAAAGGCAGCCTTTGCCTCCAATTCCTTATTTTGATATTTTCAGCAAACTCTTTCTCAATCCATGTATTAATTTCCCTATCAATTTCAACATTTCAATTTTTATTTCTATCTTTCCGTCTAACTCTCTTTTTCTGTCTTCTCATCTAATTCTCTTTCTATACAACTTCTGTAACACTGGAGCAAAGAGTGATCTCTTGCCCCTTGATCCCACACTGCTGGAGCAGTGTGGGATCAGGGGCAAGTTACTGCTATGGATAAAAGGATGGGTGAGCGGCAGAGAGTTGTTATAAATGGGCACCATTGTTCTTGGATTAATGTTATTAATAGTGGAGCCCTTCGGTGTTCACTCTCGGGTCCCTTATTGTTTTTAATATTTATTAAGATACTGAATAAGGCATATCAAGCTTGTCTAAGTTTGAAGACGGTGCAAAAGCTGGGAGGATGATTAATGACAAAAACCAGGGTATGCAACAAGATCTCGAAAATTTAGGCAGATGGGCTGAGACGTGGCAATTGAGGTTTAACATTAATAAATGCATTGTATTCTCATACTGATACGTAGCAATAATTCCAGAATAACATACCAATTAGGTGATATTACACTCAAGGTAGCAGTGAAAGAAAAAGACTTCGGGTAATTGTACAATCTAACATGAAGTTCACTCAGCAGTGCAGACAGGCGGCTAGGACAGCTTGTGGGTTGTGTCAATGATATACAGGAACTTTGCCAGTTGGGACAAGGAGATGAAAATCCCATTGCATAAGGTTAGGCCACATCTCTATTTCTGCATACAAGTCCGGAAATCTTGTTTTAGGTAGCATGTAGATCTGTATCCATTTTAATTAGCATAATTGGAATGGGTACAGAGAAGAGTAACTGATTATTTAGGGGCATAAAAGGGAACTTGCCAAAAAAGGCTCCAATTCTGCAGAGCCTGCAAACTAGCCAACTACGAATAAATCTGACTGAAGTGTTTTGAGGTAAATGAGGATGACATTTTAACTCATGCTCGGACAACACACACACACAGACAGAAGGAGACAAATTTAAATTGAAAATAGGATGATTGTAGGATACATGTGGGAAAATTTACTTCCAACTGGAGAGTAATTGATTATTGGAATAAACTTCCATCTGGTGAGAGTAGAAGTGCATAATTTGAATAAATTTAAGATAGAGTTAGATAAATTATTAGAGGGGATGTACAGATGAGGTGGGTTCTTTTTTTTTTGGTTTGGCTGATGCGGTATAAGCGTACATGAATTGCCACTACTAATGCTAATACGAATTCCTTTTCTATCTTTCTATCTAACTATTTTTTTTTTCTATTTCTTTTCCACTAACAGAAAAGAAATAGTCTTAACCTGTGAAATATTGAAAACAACTATTAAATTTCACCGGAATAACTGAGTATGAGTACAAAGCTAATCTCTTTAGTCAAGATCAAAAGCCAAATGGGCAAATATACCTTAACATAAATGCATCTCAAAATGTTAAAATTATCCTCCTTTAATGGACTTGCCTCTAACTTAATGGCAATAAATTATTTATTTATTTATTTATTTCACAGGAATACATGTTAAAAATTAAAACTAGCGAGGAATTTTTAAATCCAATGATCAAACGGGTTTTATCCTTGTTCTGTGAGAAGATGGCTGAGACATAAAAGGTGGAGGGAAAAAAAACCGTCACTCTACCATTAGTAAGTCTGAACGTGACAAATGTCCGTCACCTTAGGTCTGATATTGAGGGGATGGGGATCCATTAGTCTCGCTGTTCCACAAAGGTTTGTGTGAAATCACGCACCGCAAATTGCCGAAAATTTCTCCTTTAAACCATTAACCTAATAATAAAGGAAATTGCTCCCCCCCTTTTAGAAAATCCTAATTACGTGGACGTCGTCATTAATCACAACGGACTGGGTAAGCATACTGTGGTTTGTCTGATTAGGTCCTGTTCCCAGGAACCCACAGTATTAGTAGTGATTTGAGGACAGATCTAACGTTTAGACAAAGCAGGAAATACCAAGTCACAGATGACTGAGTGGTCAAGATCTCCATGATAAAATATCGACAAAGAAAAACGTGCCTTCACAGCATATTATTATTTGCTACACGACACCCTCTCGCTAATGAGAACATTTCTTATTCTATGTAATGTTTCTGGAAAAAAAAGAAAAAAAAAAAAGGTTCCTTTTCTTGGGGAAGAGGAGAAAAAATGAAAGACATCTCTTCGTATTTTTAATAATGTAGCACCAACCAAAATGATTTTGTATTCATTTAATTCCTAAACTAATTATTGATATTAACAGTTATATGATCCTAAATTAGCGCAGTCATTATTAGCAATAACGTAAATTAGCAATTGGTAGTTTATTATTAGCATAATATAAAATTTTCAACATTGGTTGATTCTAATAATGGTTTAAATAACTGTTTCCAAAGTTAAATGATTCCATGAGTCCAACAAGGAACTTGTGAATGTATTTATTTTTAAAAGACCACAAGTAGAATTAGAGATTGTGCGCGTTAATAAGCATTTGAAAGGTGTACTTTTACCATATTAGCGATGTACTTCAGCTATTACCAACTCCTGCAGTTCCATAAACATCTGTTTGGAGGAAGAACTGCTAACCACAAACCACAGCTTATCTCTCGTGTTTTCCTCTGGCCCCTGGAGTTCTTATCTAGTCACTGACAGTTGCGTGACTCCGAGGGCGTGAAACAACCATTAGAAGACCGCTTCCCCCCCACAACCATCCAACGACCATCTTCTTAGAATTACACTAAAACCGTAATAGGGCATCAACGTCACGACTTTTGACCAAGATATGAAGCGGATGAAAATAGCAGTTTCTTAAAGTTTGGCATCTTAAAGAAATCTCGGATGTAGTTCTCACTCATTTGATAATGTCGAGGACTTCTTAATATGGAAATGTATAAAAGAACGAAAACCTACAATTAAAAAAAAAATCGATTTTAAACGCAAGTGATTTTGTCATTATCAAAAAAAAAAAACATCGCTACTTAGCAACAGAAAGAAGAAATTGGCACTAAACTTAGTCGTTACTTAGCAACGGAAAAAGACATTAACACTTGACTTTGTCTTACTTTGAAACAGAAAATAAAAAGGAGAGAAATTAACACTAAACTTTGTCGTTACTTAGCAACAGAAAAAATATCGAAATTGACACTAAACCTTTTCGTTACTTAGCAACAGAAAAAAAAAACGAAATTAACACTGAACCTTTTCGTTACTTAGCAACAGAAAAAAAAAGAAAGAAACTAACACTAAACTTTGTCATTACTTAGCAACAGAAAAAAGTCTAACACTTAACTTTGTCGTTACTTAGCAACAGAAAAAAAGCAAGAAAATAACAATAAACTTTGTCGTTACTTAGCAACAGAAAAAAAGCAAGAAAATAACAATAAACTTTGTCGTTACTTAGCAACAGAAAAAAAAAGAAAGAAATTAACACTAAACTTTGTCGTTACTTAGCAACAGAAAAAAAGCAAGAAATTAACAATAAACTTTGTTGTTACTTAGCAACAGAAAAGAGACATTAACACTAAAATTTGTCGTTACTTAACAACAGAAAAAAAGAAAGACATTAACACTAAACTTGGTCGTTACTTAGCAAAAGAAAAGAGACATTAACATTTTGCTTAGCAACAGAAAAAAGAATTTAACACTAAACTTTGTCTTTACTTAGCAACCATTCAGAGACAAACTAGAAGCAAGTTTTTTATAGCGTAGCTAGGAGAGAAGTGAAGATTAATATTTTTCGTAATTTTTCAGCATAGTTAATGCGTGAAATTAACCATAATTTTTTTTTTATTTCTCGCAACTTAATAGAGAAAGAAGGCACGGATTCAGAGACAAGTTTTTAAATAAATTAAGACTTAGAAAGAAACAGATAGTAATAGATAGACAGAAATCTCTAATATAAAAATTAAGCATATTGATCCCATAAGATTACAACTTTCTGGTATTTTATTAAGAAAGACAAAATGGAAATTAACAAATTATTATAGAAACAATTCGAATTCTCCCAACTGAGCAACAGAGTAAGTTGTTCCTAACTTTGATAATTAGAAGAGCACAAAGCTGGTACGCATATTACTGGCGTTGCAGCACCAGAACAAGGCATGCTTATCGCTAAATTTCCGTAGCGATCAACAATGCGTCAATCATTAACGTCGAGCTTGCAAGAGTGTCAAAGAAGAGACAAAAGCACAACCAGAACTGAACATTGATGTACAGCAGTCATTTAAATTACTTACATCGGGCCAGGTGATAAAATGGGGGTTCATTCCTGTCGTCTGCTTAACACGGCGATACTGTAGCGTCTCCAAGTGAAAAGGGATGTTAAGATACAGAACAACCTTATCTTCCGACCACTTCCCGTCTCGGTGGTGGAAGAGGTAAAAGAGCGACTAGTGAACTTCAGGCTAATGACCTCTGATTATGCAACATCGATGCACACTGGAAGCTATAACCCTGTCGGACGAAAGAGAACTTAATGTGCAAGAGGAAGGAATGGCTCACTGATAATTCGCTGTTCCTGTTCCAGTTTGTGTAATGCATTTCTGGGGTGGGATAAGTACGGAATAAAGCGGGGATATTCGGAATTGATTTGCGATATGTTTCGACGTTGCGTGTTTAGACCGAATTCGATGCGGCGAAGTTCGTGGTTGCCTTCAACCCCTTATATTCGTGTCGTTAATTACCTTTGACCCTTGACCCCCGTGATCAGGTACTTCCAAACACTTCAGACCTCGTTTTTCTGTACCTCGACACTGTCGCTTTAATTACATAAGTTTATTGAACCTACGAAGGGATCTCCAAGTAATCGTATTAATCGTATTAGATGTCTGACTTTTGCTCGATACTTTTAAGCTCTTCATTTGGCATTCGACGAAGACCAAAGCGAAAAGAGTAATTAAGAGTCAGGAATTTAGCGAGTGTGAAAAAGAAGAAAGAAGAAAAAAATTACTGCCTGTTGCTTTAGAATTACGTTTTTATGCATAATTAAAATTTTCTTAATTAGTCCATTGATCTCTTTTTGAATGACTTATTCTTTCTGGGATTAATTCGTAATTCGTTCTTTTCAGATTAGAATGAAAGTGTCAAGAGTAATGTTTATTTGTAAGGCTAGACTGTCTGAATAAGGCTTGACTGTCTCTATAAGGCTAGACTGTCTGAATTGAATCAATTTTCAATTTTGTTTCAGTTTTCTTAAAGCAATTGAATTAAGACGTTTAAAAATAATCTATGCTGCGAAAAGAGATTGCTGTTTTTTTTGTATATAAATTTTTAAAACCGTCATTCTTTTAAAATAATAATAATTTGTTGCTCAGAAAGGCGTAGTCAGTAAAATTATTCTCATACACTATTAATTCCTGTAATAAATGGTATTTAAAGTTCCGTTATGAAAGTAAAATAGACTACTCTTCGTAATCAGAAAGGTAGGGGTGAATAGTCAACTTTTAAAGAGGAAAGAGGGTGAATTATGTGACTTTTGATCTAACGCAACCTTGAATTCAACGCGAGTAACTCCATGCTTTCACATTTCGAAACAAGAAATCTAAAATTGCAGTGATGATTGGGTGTGAAAAGAATCGGCAGGATTGGTAGTTGTAGATATTTTTGCTCAAAACCAAGGGATTCCAAACTTCTTCAACTGGAATATCAATGTATAAAAAAAAAATAGAATGTTCTCCTTTTTTTGTAATTTGTACAAAAAAGGGGTGCTGTTTATTTCATACTACTATAATCTAGTACCAAAAAATTAGAAACCTTTGTTCAATATACAATAGGGCCATCTTTATCGCAAATTACAGAACTTATATGTCGTGGCATGGATTCCACCAGGTGTCAAGAGAGCGTAGCTCCACTTTGACCATTGTTCCATGAGGATATTTGTAAGCTTCAGTATTGTGGTCGGTAGAGAATTGCAAAGCCCAACAGTTCTTTCCAACATATCCCAGACATTCTCAATCGGATTCAGACCGGGTGTAGAATTAGAGTGTTAGGGTAGATGTTGTAAATCCTGGGAATGTTCTCCTCAGTCTCCTCAGAACCAGTCAGATACAATTTTTGCAAGGTGGATTGTTGCTTTGTCGTCTTGAAGGAATCCATCGCAATCCAGGTAAAAATGAAGCATTGCAAGGTGAAGTTGATCCAATACGTCACAAAGTTATTCAGTAGAGGTAAAATGACCTTCTAACGGTAAGAGCGAAGCAAATCCATACTAGCACAAGATACCCGACCCGATACCATGATACCACTACCAACCGTGGTGGACACGAGACAATCTGAATGCATGCCTTCATGAGGTTCACGCCATTTTTCAACTCCTGCCACATAGTTCGGTTGGAAATGAATCTTTCTTTCTTTGTCTAAATTGAATTTTTCAGTTATTTTCTGCACACTGGACCTTTTATTCTGATGCTCAATCTCACTTTAAATTCCTTCGATCTAGTTCTTGGTGTACTGACTTTCTGTCACCTTTAAGAGCTGCCTTCTTCCGTGTTCCAATCATTCTATTATTTTCAGATGGTGCTTTCTACGCATCAGTAATTTCCATTATTTTCTCAATTGTGACTCTAACCATGCTCCAACAACCTTTCTGAAAATCCGAAAGACTAGCCGTCTTCCCCATGACCGGATCGACTAAGGAGCGTACAATATTTTTCAGATACCAAGGAACTTATAATCATAGCATATGACAACTTACATTTAATTATCCGTTGAAGCCAATTGCAAAATGTTTTTAATTTTTGTGTACCAGGTGTGTGTGTGTGTTTACTACAGGTTGGGAACCGATGGGTTCCCAACCTAGGTTCCTATTCCAAGTGGGTTACTATTCGCTGGGTTCCTATTCCAAGTTTTATAAAATCACTTAAAACTACAGCTTTTTTAAAAAAAAGAATACAGAATAATTAGGATAGACCACTTATCAAAAATCATTTTTTGTTTACTTATTATAAAGAAGTGTTTCAATTGTAATTAATTTAATAACTTACAGTGAAGAAATAAAAGTTTTAATTGCAGTTTTAAAAAGACTTTTATAAGTTTAACTTTAATTTTACAAAACAATTTTTGTAATTTTTACAATGGCAAAAATTGTCCAGAAATTGTAGCATTAAAAATTTCAACGATTTCTTGGAGGTCCTACTAGCCTTAAAAATGATTGGGTTAACATTGAATTTGTTAGAAAATGGAGTCTGAAAATTATTAGAAAAAAAAAAGCTTCGAAAAGGTGTTCATATAGCACCACTTCAACTTTAAGATATTAGTGATTAATTAAAGTTACCCGATTTAAAAATAAACATAGCTGTATTTATTGGAAATTTATCTGAAATAATTTCCATTGTTAAATGGAAGTTATTAAGTTCCATTGTTAAATGGAAGTTATTAAGTTCCATTGTTAAATGGAAGTTATTAAGTTCCATTGTTTAATGAAAGTTATTAATTTCTATTGTTCGATGGAAGTTATTAATTTCCATTGTTTAATGGAAGTTATCAATTTATATTGTTCAATGGAAGTTATTAATTTCCATTGTTTAATGGAAGTTATCAATTTCTATTGTTCGATGGAAGTTATTTCAGAAAGCTAAAACAAACGAATAAGTTGCGTACATTTTTAATAATTGTTATCCTCCAGTTGAGAAACTATTTCATGGATTTCATTCGTATTTTTTATATTTTAAACCGAATATGTCATTTTTAAGCGCGAAAAAAAATATAAAAAGTCTCTTCCATGATGCACATATACAAATATCAAAAAATCCCTGAGGCTGTTTAAGAATATAGAAGCTTAAAAGAGCTGCACTAGGCGTATCGCATCCAGCTTACAAAAATGGATAGCGAAGATGTGAATCTACCTGACGCTACTTCTGGGTAAACAGATTCTCCGACACGGAAGCCGATCGATAAGCGAGTGCTGCAAGGCTGAACCTACTTTATAATATGGTTCGGTTAACCGTGCAAGTCACAAATAAAAAAAAAATATATATATATAATAAATAAAAAAACAAAAATGGCCGATTTTCGCATTATTCCTGTTGGAATATCGTAATTGGTAGAGCGGCAGCCACAGGCCCATCCCTCCATCGGATCATTTGAATTTAGCACAACTTGGATCCTTGTAAGCTCGATCTTGTCAAGTTACAGAGTGTGGCAGGTGGAGTAGTGGCATGACGTTTGGTATCGCAGTTTGACTACCAGAAAAGTTACGTCACCTCCAGCGTTTTCACACATCATGGGACTTTGCAGCTGGTAATGCATGGAATAGGAAACATTTTCTTCTCGGTGAGCGCAGCCCTTAACTATAATAAAAAAAAAAGAAATGTAGTTAGGGAGAGTCACCAAACTCATAACCTTTGATCTTCTTGCAAGACTTTGTAGGAAGTCTTAAATGTTTTCTTCGAAATTTAATTTATATCTTTTTTTTAAGAGAAACATAAAAAAATAGAAGTAAAAAAACAGAGAGAAAAAGAAGGAACGAAAGAAAGACTGTCAGAGGGAGGAAGAGCATGGAAGCTATTTCAGACAGTGATTATATCCACTGTGCCACATGAGGGCGCGAGAGATTGAGGGAAATGTAAAGAAGAATAAGAAAGTTGAATAAAACGAAGATGAAAGAAGGGAGGAGTAAGAGAGAGAGAGGAGAATTATGAAGGGAAGGGAGAATACGAGAGATACAGTAGATAATGGGTTTATTCTAAGTGCACAAAAATAAAAGAATAAGCATTTTATATAATATATTTAAAGAATATAATTAATTGAAATATTATAGAGTAACTCCTTTCTTCTCTCTTTCCGTTGATCGTCATTCATCAGTACTTCACTGCTTGGAGCGTACAATAGAGAAGTGTGGAGTTTCATTGTTTTTTTCCACCACGTAATATGCCCCCGGATTCTCTGACCTTTTTTAAAGGCAAAAAACTGACACCATCTTTTTTTTTTTTTTTTTTTTTGGTAGTTGTTGGCGCATCGGCTTCTGTGGCCATAGTGCACCTCCCAAGGTTTTTGCAGTACTTTGATCCAAGCCCGAGGCGGGATTCGAACCCGCGACCTTTGGGTTGCCAGGTAGGCACTTTACCCACCTGGCTAGCCCGGTCGGCCTGACACCATCATCTTACCAGCAGAGGGAAGAAGGGAGAAGAGCTCCGTTTCCACTGTTTGGAATGCTTCTTTGTTTCTAGCAGAAATTGATGGAGCCACATCTCTTCCATGGTCACAAACCTTGCAAGAAAACTTGCTGGATCTGCTTAAAACAATGGAAATGTTCACCTAACTTGACAACTTTTGTGCGTTTTTGATCTGCTTCAGGGCCCATCGTGCTAATACCTTTTTCATAGCGAGAACCTCTGGTATTAAGTGGTACACACGTTCAGATGAGATGTCTAAGACGCTGGCAATGTACTGAATTGTTGCGTTGATCACTCATAACCATATCATTCACACTGTCAACAACTTCTAGGGTGATGGATATTGCTTATCTTCCAGGCCATCCTTCCTTCGTTTAAATTCTGCTGCCCACTTCTTAACCATGGAACAGGAACAGCATCTTCATTGCTTATCAAAGAAACACATTGTGAACATGAAATAATACAAATCCTGAATTGACTTGGATTCAGAACAACATTCCATAACTTACACAAAAGGCTGATTTTATTGACGTTACAGAAGGTAATGTGGAGAGGTTGTTAAACTCTTATGGTGAACTTTTACCAAACGATGATCTTATCGTGTTGGATCAAGAAACGGAAGATATAGATAAAAGTTATGCTGCAAGAACTCTGTGGTGGAACTAATGGTGGAGTGATGATGCAATTTCCTGTTACAAGGAATATTTCTTTCTTTCTTTAAGAAAAACAAGACATCGGTGTCTGAGTCCTTTAATAAATAAAATTGATGATCTCTTTCCATAGGTTATGTTACTAAGGAGAAGAACCTTGAGAGCCAAATAGTTTTTCTCCTTAGTAATGTTTTTAAAGTAAAGAAGTTTATTATGTTAAACGTAATCCGACAGAATACCATGCAGTAGGAACAACAGGAGAGGGTCAATCAAGGATCGAGGTACACACGTGACTGGTATAGCATGCAGTAGAAACAGTACGTCTAGTGGCTTGGAAGGGAAGATAGTACGTGTGCTTGTGTATCCCCCCTTCTCCCATTTTTATTCTCAGTAACAGTTCTTGAGAGGGGAGCCTCTGAATCGTCTGGAAGTTCCCATCCTTCATAAGCAATTGTCTTCGTAGAGTACTTAAATACTGACAGCTGTCCTGTTAAGGGAACATGTTTAATATCGGGAAGCACCCTTCAATCTTCCTGCGGACGAAATGCAGACGAATGAGACAGTGACATTGTAATCGGTTCGAAATTAGAAGGCGCTTTCACATGGCCTGCGCAGTGGTCTAAAGGAACCTGTGCAGCCAATAAGAGATCGAATTAAAACAATTTGGGGATTAGGAGAAACAATTAAACTGTCCTAGTAAGAGGATAACGTGTCGAATTGGTATACAGACGCGGGACCACACAGAGATTTCGGGGGGGTGGGGGGACGAGATGATCGGTAACTTTAAACACCACTTGTCAAACGAACACGAAACGTTTGTGAGTTTGGCCTTGGGAGCAGTTGGGGAAGTTTTTGTTTTTGTGGTCCACTGGATGGTGCTAGCGTGGGTCCTTTAGTTGGTGTTGGGACGTTACCAGATCGAAGAAAATCGGCAGCTGTAGCCAGAATTAATGATAAGTGCATAATCATTGTAATGATTGCTGAGTGTGTGTGTGTGCACAAGGCTTTGTGTTATGCTAATCCAATAGCCCATAATAAGCGGTTCATCAACGACCCTGTGAGCCAATTAATGTTTGTCTACTGCACGTTGCCATTGTAATGCATCCGCTTTCGCAAACAGCCTCAAGCTCTTCTCCAGTTGGAAGCTGTTGCTATCTTTAGCTGCTATTTAACCACTTTTAATGGCCCACAAGTTCCCCATCAAAAACTCTAGAATTGTAGTTGAGACTTGTTGCTTAATTATAAGGAGTCGGGGTATTCCAATTGTATAAATTTCCTGTATTTTGGATTGGTTCTCAAATGAAAATACAGTTTTTGGGAGGGGATGAACGGCATAATTCTTGTCCAAGATATGTTAAACGGACGTTGTGTGAATGAAAAGCCATAAATCTTTCTTCCCAGAGGGGTCTCGAACCTTGGCCTTTTGGTTTTTTTTTTTTTTTTTTTTTTTCCAACGTGGCTTGGGTTTCAGGCGAGGGTTGCATGGTTTATCGTCCAGAAACTTGGGTTGTTCTTTCTGGAAATAGCAAACCAACCAAAGGATATACGTAATTATAGATTTAACATATTGACACTCTATACCCTTAAACTGGCTCTTAAACACACATCCAACTTATCCTGGCAGCGATTATACTTACTGTGATACCTTCCACAGCTCCTCCAGAGCTCCTAGAAGAGTCCAGAATAATAATTTTATTTACAATTATAAAGTTATTTAATTTCTTTTTCTGTTTTTTTTTCTCCCAGCTTGAATCCCAATTAACAATTGTAGGAATACCACAGTGGTTTCTGTTTACAAATTTCTCTCTCTGTCTCTCTCTTTTTCTCTTTCTCAATCTATTAAACCAAGTATTCGAATATTTAAATGCGCCTGATGAGAAGATTATAAAGCACTTCCTAACCTTTGTTCCTCAGTTTATTTCATTCTACTTTTTTTTTAAATGAGGAACTGGACTCCGATTGTAGCAGACGTGGCGCGTGTCAGAACATTCACTGGTGTTCAAGTATTTTTTTTTTTCTTCCTGCTTTCTGCTCTTTTACGCTGACGAGACGAACCTACTTTGAATGCCTGAGGATAGGTTTCATGACAGTTGCCCATAACTCGAATCCCCAGTTGAACCGGTTAATATATGGAAAACCCCTCCAGGTCATGTCGAGACCTGATCGGTAATCTTGTATACGTCTGGTGTATTGGCTTTGCTGCACCATTTTCAGCTGCTGCCCAAAAGATACAGTTGAGCTGTGTGATGATTAAGAATTCCGTCTAGAGTGGTACAGAGAGAGAGAGAGAGAGAGAGAGAGAGAGAGAGAGAGAGAGAGAGAGAGAGGCATATTTTTAGTGAATGCCAAAAGCGAGTTTGAAGCACGTTTTTCTACTTAGAGGCTTGAACTGTTAGCTCCAAACTTGAGAGAAAGATAGTCCTAATGCTTGGCTTAGTGTTTCTTTTTTTTGTTGTTGTTCTTAACAAATGCAATATATGCTTTCTTTTTCCATCTCTCTCATATTATCACTGGTCAAAGATTGGCCAATTTATGACGTTAATAAGTAGGATTGTACGAGGGACGAATTCCTCTTCTTTTACACGAGAAATCCCAAATGTTCATCTGTGCAATTGTGATGTCATCAATAGAGCGAGTATTATTCTGATGACACTGATTTCCTCCCCCTTCATCTCCTCCCTCTAAACTGGCATTGGGTCCGTTGCCTAGATGCGCTGACAAGCATGGCACGTGTGGCCCAGTTCTTTTATGGGGAGTCAGGGGGGATAAAATGACGTCATTATCTCTCCTGTTTGCTCTTGACCTAAAAAAAGAGCTGGAAAGCCCTCCGAATATTGTGCGTGCTCTATAGGCCTAAATGAGATTCATGGCCGACGTGATAAGGGGGAGAGACAGGGTTCGGCCATGTTACTCTCCATCTTCACACTCGCACACACAACTTTAAGAGATTTTCAGAATACCGAAGGGTCACTTTGGATAGGACTGGCCCTCGTCTTTCGCACACGGATATCGAAAAAAACGAAAGGTAGAAAAGGAATGCACAGACAAATATATTTGAGTGTGATGAGAGAGAGAGAGAGAGAGAGAGAGAGAGAGAGAGAGAGAGAGACCGAAATAAGAGAGGTCTGAGCGCAAGAAAGAGAACGAGAGAGAAGTGAACATCGAGAGAGATGAAGATAATGAGAATATAATAGTATTAATGAGAGAGAGATAGATACTAGGTATAAAAAATGAGAGAAAAGTAAAAAAGAATGAATGATGGAGAAGATAAGAACGATAAACAAAATGAACGACAGTGTTGAGAGAAATAAAGTGTGAGGTGACACAGAGAATGAGATAATGAAAATATGGAATGAGAGAAAAAATGGAATAGACGTAACGAGAGAGAGATAAATAAAATGTTGATAGAGAGAGAGAGAGAGAGAAAAAAAGATGTTAAATGATAGACGGAATGTGAGAGATGATGAAACTATTGAATAATAGAGAGAATGAGAGGGATAAAGAAAACGTTGAATGATAGAGAGAATAAGATAGAGATAAAGAGTTTTAAAAAATTTGAATGAGAGAAATAAAGAAAATGTTGAGAGAGAGAGAGAGAGAGAGAGAGAGAGAGAGAGAGAGAGAGAGAGAGAGAGAGAGAGAGAGAGAGAGATAAAGAAAGTGTTGAAGATAGAAAGAATGTGAGAGATAATGAAACTGTCGAACGATAGACAAATTGAGAGAGATAAAGAAACTGTTTAATCATAGACAGAATGTGAGAGAGCGAGATTGGTAAAGAAACTGTTGAATGATGGAGAGAATGAGATATAAAGAACATGCTGAACTCTGTGTAGAATGAGAGAAAGAGATAAACGTTGAACAACAGAGAGAGAGAGAGAGAGAGAGAGAGCACCTCTGGCCATATTCTGTACAGGACGGGTATTCTTTTTCCCTGCCAGTGTATTTGTACCTTACTCAGTGCTGCTGAGGGCTAAATATTAGGGCCACAGTGAAGCGTGAACCTCACTTGTTATGACATTGAGGCCACCCCCAGAAAACAACAAAAAAACCAAACAAACAAATAATATAGTTAAAACACTTCGACTAAAAGAGCGCTGTAGCCAATGATTGCATGATTAATTTCACCAATCATGCAATCTAGGAATCTTTGAAGGCTTTTTAAAATCACATATATTTCACAATTCTAATTAGTAAGACCTAATTTAAAAAAAAAAAAAAAAATACTCTGGCACGACCACGTGATCTATGGTACATATAACTCCAACAGTGGAGTTAATCATGATCACAATGAAGTTATGCTGAGTTAATCGTAATCATGAAGTTATGAATAATTAATGGAGGTGTTCGTATTCAAATCGATTATAATCAAAGGAAACAATCGTAATGTAATCAATATTAAATTGTTTACAATATAACTATTGTTTTTAAATTCTGAATGGAGAAAACCTTTTTTTCCGAAATACCAGACAATGCTGGACCATAAAGTATTCTCTTGAAACTACCGCCATCTTGAAAAACAACTTTCAAATCTCAGAATCTCTTTTAACAGCCTCATCCATCTCTTAGGAGTTTCGATTTTTAAAAAAAATATTCTAAATCATCAGTCACAAATCATTATCGATATTGCGCGGGTCTAATAAAAGCAAAAGCGAAAAAAATTCAATAATATTTTTATAAATTATTCTAAACAAATTTAAATAGGCAATTTTTCCTCGTTGCTATAGTTACTTCTCTTATGGGATGTACGAACAACCAGATACTTTTAGCATCAACATCACTACGAAAAAAATTAGACGCATGCACCGAGAGATTTTTAAGAAAAAGTACTTGCCTTGTTTTCATGTGTGTGTTGCAGAGATTCACGTTGCTGATGGAATGGTTAAAAGATACGTTATTACTGCGAATATCCTGACGTGTATGTGTGTGTGCACCCTCCAGGCTACACTTCTGTATTTCTAAGCGACCAACTGTTAAGCAGTACGGCCTTGAAACAGAGAAATCTGTGTGTGTGTGTGTGTGAATCACAGTTGGATTCTACCTTTGTTTAACCCTGCGTAGTTGGGTAAAAAGGGGAGTTTTTTTGCACGTATGTGCGACACTTGGGTTAAAAAAGCCTTTGATTCAACGGACTTCCCCATCACATCCGTTTTTAAAGAGAGAGAGAGAGAGACAGTGAGAGAGGGAGAGAGACAAACCCCACGATCCCCGGCTTCCCCCTCTGACCTACATAAGCCTGTCTGT
The DNA here is from genome assembly GCF_048544385.1 of Mastigoproctus giganteus. NCBI lineage: Eukaryota > Metazoa > Arthropoda > Arachnida > Uropygi > Thelyphonidae > Mastigoproctus > Mastigoproctus giganteus. Next base: position 29,046,796 of record NC_143583.1, read on the forward strand.
CCGGGACAAGGCAGACCTACATCGGTCTCATGAAAAGGGGGCCGATTGGCAAACGGGATTCAACCCTTGACGGGCACACATACTGCCGTGGGAAGTGCTGTTCTTGCTCAGCGTATGCCAGCTGCTCATTACGTCATCTGCATTGTAGTGTGTGTGTGATGGCGACAGACAGACAGACAGACAGACAGACGGTGGAGACGTTGAGAAAGGGATGAAAAGGTGGGACAGGAAGAGGAAATGGCTGTCCAAGACTTCTTCCTACGTTTTGATGAGGACGAAACTACTGATGTTTCGTCCGTTAGCACGTGCATTCTTCTAATTAGTGACCATCCGGGAACGTTATTTGCATTTTGATTGATAAAATTAATTAGGTCAAGTCTCTTTCACCTTTTTGTTTGTCCTCATTTTTATTCTTGCTTTTCAGCTTTGCCCCTTCTCTGGCAGCAGTTTGAAATTTTGAAAAGCAAAAGATGAAACATACGTATATATTTTATAAATGTGTAAGGATGGGGGTAGATTTAGTAGATGGTGGGTGGACAGGGATATGGGAGCCAGAATTAAGAGAGAGAGAGAGAGAAAGAAAATCTGGGTTGGAATTAGCAACAGAAGATTATGACTTGGCCTTTATAAATGCATCTTCCCAGAAGAGAGAGAAACATAAAATAATATTCAAAAGTGGCGCACTGGTGTCACAAATAGATTATATCTTAATTAGGTGGGAGGAACTAAGGAATTGCAACAATTGTAAAGGATACTGGGAGATTGCTTAACAACACGGCAGAAAGATCGTTGATTATGGACATTTGTACTAAAAGAAGAGAAGGAGTAATGCTTTATGCCAAGTGGTGGAAGTTGGGTGCTGAAAGGAAAAGGTGTTACAAAAAGCAAATTGTAATGAAGATGTAAACAAGTTGTAAGAACTGATGACTGAAGTAATAAGTGAATGTGCAAAAGAAATGGTAGCAGCACGAATGAGAGTTTTTATTTTCCGAAAGAGTTGTGGAATGAAGAGTACTAGAAATGAGAGAGATAAATAGAGAAGGAACTGAACAAATTGGGAAATGTATAAAGGTAATTAGGAAGAAGACCAAAAGAATTGTGAATAAGGCAAAATTCGAAATGTATGACGAGTTGTATATTAGGTTGGATACCAGAGAAGGAGGAAAAAGATCTATGGAGTTGGAAAAGGCAAGCAAGCGCAGCATAAGAGATTGAGATCTACAAGATGTAATCTCGTAGATCTCAAGAGGTAAGTTTTTATAAGAGGGTACGATTTTAGAAGGATGGAGAATGTATTTTCAAGGGTTTATTAAATGAGAAATTCCCAAGAGAGCAAGTGGAAGCCATAGAAAAAACTGAATACAGAACCGATAGACATTATAACAACAGAAGCGGAAATAGCTTTGTCTGAAATGAAGTACAACGAGGCTGTGGGATCGAGTGGAGTACCAGAGGAGGTTTGGAATCTATTGGGACACATATGACTCAAACAGCTGACAGAATTGTTTAATGAAATTATCAGTGAGGTTTGAATTTCAGATGAAGCTTTCAAAGAAAATTGTAATAATCCAAAATAAGGGTGATATCCAAGAGCTGTTAGGGTTCCAAGGTTAACGTATCCAATGTTACGTTAGGGTTCTGTCCTGAATCTTTTTCTCTTTGCAGTGATTTTAGATGAGTTGAATGGGGAGTATTCAGCCAGGTTATACCTTGGTGTATGATCTTTGGTGATAATAACGGTGAGGAAAATACAGTAGTAAGGATAAGGGAGTGGGGAAATAGTAGGAGATTTCATTTAATTATCTGGAACAGGACAGGGATATTGATGTGAATGTGACCAAGAAGATTTGTTGGGGGAGTTGAAGTGAAGATAAGCAAGAAGAAAGACTGAATATGGCAGAAATACGAATGTTAAGATGAATGAGTGGAGTTATCGGAAAGGATAAAGTGAGAAATAAGTGGAAGGAGATAGCGGAAGAAGAAGGAAGTACGGAATTGCACAACTATCTTTATGGGAGAAAATGTGACTTCTGTGAGGTATGGCTATCAAGTGAGTATAGGAACAAAAATCCTTGAATCATATGTCACAAGTTTGAATGGGTGGGCTCCCAGGTGGAGGATTTTCTCCAGAGTGAGAATATTTTCTGAGTGGAGTGGTTTTCTTTGAAGTCTTCAGACCATTGAGCATGTACAGAAAACAGGGGAAACCTCTAGGAAAACGAATTTCTGGTTGTAAAATCTGTCCCCAAAATCTTTATGAGTTACGAACCGCTCTTTTGTGGGCTTCAACTTCAACCAGAACTCTTAAGAGCATTAACATGAGGGGCTCCCTATTGAGGTCTGCAGTTTACTCTGCTTGGCATGCAATTTAGGGGGAGATGAGCTAATTTTCATCTTTCCGAAGTAACACCCTGTACCCATAATCTCACAGAGGCTTCATACAATTTTGTAAGCTGTTGTCCTTTTGTCACTAGACCTTAATTTATGTCTACTGATGAAAGTAAAATCTAATCGCTTTCATTCTAAATTTGTCTGGAAGTTTGGAAAAAAGGATTTGCTTGAGGAAACATTTAATGTCAACAGACGTCGAGATCAGATTCTTAAATCGTGTTCGGATTAATCGATCCGCTGAACTTCTTAACCTTTGCGTTCTACTCAAACAATTATAATCTCTCTACCACGCTTTGGTAAGTTCTTTTGTAGCCTCATTTTTCTAACCATCCGGCTATCAATGAATGAACAATTTTATGATTTTTCAATTTGAAAGCCAAGTATAAACAAACTTCTTTCAAATTCTAGTTCCTGTTTTTTATTTATTATAGAAAGCGGTCCCAACCAGTTTTCCTGGCAACCCCACCACCTATTCGGAGGTTCAAAGGTACATTTGTAGAAGGCGGCAACAAATTGTTGATATGACATCTAACGATTCAGCCTTTTTGAAATTCTAAATTGCTTTCCATCACTCCTTCTGTTTGTTTGTGATATCTTTGCTATTGCCTTCGTACTCTTAAACCTGTTCCAGTTTCGCAAAAATCTCATCCGCATTATTCAATTAATTGGGAAGGGTGTCCCAATACTTTTTGTAAGGTAGTGCATCTTAAAATTTTAAATTTTGGAAGGATACTCCACAGTATTAACCGACTTTTAGAGTTACAAATTCTCGTCATATCCCAGATTTTGTTTGTTCAGGTACCTGTTCGAATTGGTCTGGAAGAAAGATGTGGAATTGCAGATTCTAATTTAGAACGGTGCCCATGGAAACATCTGTGGAAAATGTATGCAGCAGAAATGAACGTCTCAGTGATAGAAAATGGAGTGAGTTTGTAAGAGACGGGTCATTAGCCTGAGTGCCCTCTTTTGGATACAGTGTAGGAGTACTTAAAAGACCTTATCCATTCTCTTAGGATTCTCACATCTCCAAAAGCTTGTCTTGGGTAGATGTGGGAACCCAAGATATGCGAAGAGTTTTCACAGTAGAGTGAGTTTTACAGATTTAATATCTGTTTAAAAGAAAACCCAGAGGACTAAAGACAAAACTGGTTTTTTAATGCGAAAGTAGGAATATTTGTGATATGCTTATGCCAAGAAAGTCTAGAAGTCAAGGTTATCTCCGGCTATGAAATCAGAGTAATATTGATGATGGGTAAGGATTGATGAAGACAAGGCAGGGATCGGTTTGATCAAGTTTGAAGTTTACAGCTTATTAAGAAAACCCACGTTTCTTGATGGGTCAAGAAACACTCTTATTCCTTCCATCTTTACTAAAATGATCACAGGTCTTTTGGATCGATGATCGCGAAAGTTATTGGTAGTAAAAAAAAGAAAGAAATGAATTTCACATGTTTTCTTTGGCTTACGTCTCCATAACATACCTGATCATCTTCCGATTAAGGGAACAAGAACAGTCGTCACGTATTTCCTAGTGGTGCAGAAGATGATCCCAAAACGCTTGCTTCAAATCTAAAATGTAACAGGAGTGGACAAACAACAGTTGTCCACTCCTGTTACTTATCTTACACACATTTGTTTCGTAGGATGGAGATTTCAAAGAAAGTTTTATGTTGATTTTTCCCATATGGAGAAAGATATTGGTATGGCTCTGTGAATGGATAATGCAGAGATTGTAGATGCATGAGATGACGCAATGGACTGGAGATTGTAATGCAATATAATTAACAGGCGATAGTTGAACTGAAGAGTATTGAACAGACATTTAAAATTGAGAATATACAAAAGCCTCGTTAGACCAGTTGTGACTTAGGTTGTGAAGCTTGGACATTAAGGAGTAGATGAGCAGTTGTTAAGAGGTTCCAGCGTTGAATTCTACGAAAAGTTTTTGAGCCCATACAAGATGTTGATGGATTTTGACCATCTTATTCAGGGTGCGGACATATGTTAGATTTCTAAAGAGTCAGAGACTTGCCTGATTGGCACATGTTATGAGAATGGATGACGTAGAAAAGGACATAAAGACCACGAGAATAAGAAGTTGGAGAATTTTTACTTCTGGGAGGGCTTATTGGTGAAGCATCGTTGAGAAGGCAGAATCCCTGGGTGCCAGAAGAAGTTAAACTGGAGAAGCTACTGGGGTATGACCTTAAAGTATATCAGCAGAATTTCTGTTGGTGTTTTCAATTCTTTGTGATGTTATGATATCCAGAAGTGCTAATTGCCAATAGGAGTTACAGATATAAATAGATGAAACAATGCAAGCAGATTTAGATAGATGATAACAATCTACGTTGGCTAGCGAGGTTTTCTGTTCTTCTATCTTTCTGTTTCTCTCTCATTCCATTTATTTATACGTGTCACTCTTCCTCTCTCTCTCTTTCTTTTCGTTACACACCCTATTGAGTACATTCTAATTTTGTTCACTTTCCCTTTGCAAAGTTAATTGGGAAACGGGCGTGTTATTTTGAATATTTGCTCACGAGCGCACACCAGAAGCCAATGGGATAAAAGAAATTCTAAAATCATTATAATCATTAATAACTGGAGGTCATTTGTAGTAATTGATCGCCAGTATAAATAAGGCAGTACCGTTAAATGTTTTCGAACTATGGCCAAGCTAATTTGTGTTAATTTATTCCCGCGTCGTTATAGCAACGACTCACACACACACACACACGACGAACGCACTTGATAGTTCTGCAACAAGAAAGTAAATTTACGTGTATATAAAACACACAAATTACTATTTTTTCTCGAAACTTTAATTAGATCATCGATAAAACTGCCTCAGTTTAGGAAGGGAAAGGAGAAGGAAGAAAGGGGGGGGGGGCAGACCGAAGAGTCTATTGTTTGGGGGAAGCACGACAACTGGTTTAGACAATGTTTTACATATCTAGATGAAAATGATAAGACTTATTAATGGATGCCTTAATTCACTCGGCGAAAAGATAAATTACCAATTAATTTTTCCATCGTTAATCTTTTAACTTGGCCGCATTAAAGGTGAAAATAATTAAGTAAAAGATCCACTTTTCTTACATGGGAACTCACAGGTTTCGTGTTAATAGCTTCCCGTTTACATATATATTTTTTCCCCTCAAATTTATGGGACGATCAGCTTTCGACATTCTTTGTTTTCCATTTTTCTCTGACGTCATTAATTTTCTATCGTTTTCCTGCGCATGCTTGGAGATTGGTTGCATTTTTTTGTTTGCATATCGTTGCCACCTTGTTTATTGTCAAACTAAGAGAGTTGGAAAGATGCAGCGGTACCGCGCTCTGGTGCTGTGGTACGAGGAAATACGAAAATTAAACATTTATGAAGAGAAGGGAAAATATTCAAAAACGTTCTAAAATATTCAGCGCAATTTCTTTGGTTCGTTTATCAGCGTAGAAGTGATAGTGGAGTATCTTCCAAGATGAAACCTTTTTTTTTCCCCTTTAACTACCCTTTTTACTTCCTTTTAGGGTTTCAGTAGGACCTCCAGTTCCCCTTTATCCAGCTTCTTCTCTCTTTCTCTCTCTCTTTCACATTACCAAATAGATCGAACGGCTAAAGTACTAGCGCAGAATATTACATGAGATTTTGTCCCCTTCCGGGACACCAGGCTTCATCTTTGAAAGGACTTCGAGACTTTGAAAATGTAAGAACCTGTGATACTTAAGATCTACAAAAAAATCGACAGTAAGAAATAAAGAGAAAAATCAATGTGAATGCAATCATATTACCTCTCTGGTTTGATCCTGCTGCTGCTATGTTTGTCTTCTTGTCTTTATCCCAAGTGCACACCCTTTTGCAAGTGTCTGGAGATGACTTAGGGGGTGTTTGTAGCTGTCATCCGTCAAATAAACAAAACAGAAACTGGAAGATGTTATTGCCAACTTCGACAACGAATTCATCTACCAAACGAGTACTTACAAGTTAATGTTGGATGTGACAGGTTTTTTTTGCATCTGTTACACGGTTGGACAAAAAAAGAAAGACTCAGGTTTTTATAGCTTTCTTATTACGTACTTCTATGTATCTACTTAGTTTTTTTCTTTATTATGACTTTATATTTAACTACGAAAACTACCAGGTCATTTAAAATGACTTAACTTTTTTTTCAAACTAATGTAACTGATATCAAAGATGTTGTTTATCCGGATTCGTATCCATTAAAAAAACAATAGAATGTCGTGGTGGAAAGACAAATTTAAAAGAAACGTTTTTTCTTTGAGGAAATTCTTAGTAATGAGACAAAGAAACAAAGCAAGTGAGAGAAGAGGGAAAAGAAAAAATAATTACAGAATTAAGAGACTGAAAACTGCCCAAAGACAAGCCACAAGCAATTCAACATTGTTTTTGTGCGTTTTGCTGTTTGTTTTTTTCATCGTGACAACACTACGAAAAGCTTCACAGATAACTGAAGAAAACCCTAACAAGACTGTTAATTAGATAATGGTTTATACAAAATCAGTTGATAATTAATAATTTATTATTGTTTCCAACATGATTTATGGCTAACATTCAGGTGATGGTGATGCTTTAACTGATACTAATCTTGTTTATGAGAAGTCGTTCGATGTAAAAGAATGATAACACTTATCTGTAAACAAAATGGTTGATTAAACATTACTGGATTGATGGCATATTTCTATAGTGATATTTCTCTGATGTCACTGAAAATAACGTGCATTTAGTGAAAGTTCGTGAGGCAGAGAGATAGAGAGAGAGAGAGCGAGATAAAAGATGAGTTTATCTGGAGATAGACAAAGAGAGAGAGAGAGAAAAGAGCAAGAAAAAGAGTGAGAAAAGAGCAAGAAAAAGAGAGAAATAGAAAAGGGAAAGAAAACAGTGAGAAAAGAGAGAGAGAGAGAGAGAGAGAGAGAGAGAGAGAGAGAGAGAGAGAGAGAGAGAGAAAGAGAGAGAGAGAACAGAAACAAAGAGAGAGAGAGAAATGGGAAATAAAACAGAAAAAAAGCAAGAGAAATAGAAAAGGGAAAGAAAACAGAGAGAGAGAAAGAGAAACCAGACAGAAAGAAAACAGAGAGAAATGAATGAGAGAGAGAGAGAGAGAGAGAGAGAGAGAGAGAGAGAATGAGACAGACAGACAGACAGAGACAGAGGGAGAAAGAGGGCATAATAAGTAGAATTCAGAAAGAGAGAGAGAGACAGACAAACAGACAGAGATAGAAAGAGAGAATAATAAGTAGAATTCAGAGAGAGAGAGACAGATAAACAGACAGAGACAGAAAGAGAGGATAATAAGTAGAATTCAGAGACAGAGACAGAGAGAAATGGGAAATAAAATAGAAAAAATAAGCAAGAGAGAGAGAGAAATAGAAAAGGGAAAGAAAACAGAGAGAGAGAAAGAGAAACCAGACAGAAAGTAAACAGAGAGAGAGAGAGAGAGAGAGAGAGAGAGAGAGAGAGAGAGAGAGAGAGAGAGAGAGAGAATGAGACAGACAGACAAACAGAGACAGAGGGCATAATAAGTAGAATTCAGAAAGAGAGAGAGAGACAGACAAACAGACAGAGACAGAAAGAGAGAATAATAAGTAGAATTCAGAGAGAGAGAGAGAGAGAGAGAAAGGAAACAGAGAAAGATAGAGGCAGTTAGCTGAGAAGGAGGAAAAAGTGAGAAAAACAGACAAACAATTAAAGATGGGAGAAATAAAGACAGAAGGAGAACGACAGAAAGAGAAAGAAAATCAAACAGCCACTGAAAGGAAAACACACATAGAAATAAATACGAAGAAAGATAAATAAAGTGAGAGAGAAAGAGAGGGAGAGAAAAGAGGAGTTTATCCGGATAGACAAAGAGAGAGACAAAGAAAGAATAGACAGAGAGAGACAGAGAGACAGGCAGACAGACAGAGAGCATAATAAGCAGAATTGAGAGAAGGAAAGAAAGGCAGGTAGCTAAGACAAAGAAAAAGAGAGAAACAGAAACAGACAAACAATTAAAGGTAGGAGAAATAAAGACAGAGGAAGAACGACAGAAAGAGAAAGAAAGTCAAACAGTCACCGAAAGAAAAACACACATAGAAAGAAATACAAAGAAAAACATAAATAAAAAAAAGTGAGCGAGAGAGAGAGAGAGAGATAATCAGATTAAAAACCGGAAACCAGAGAGAGTAATGAAGAGATAGACGGAGCGAGGCAAATAATGACAGAGAAAGGCAGAGATAATGAATGAGAAACGAGTAATAGAAGTGGTGAAAGAGTGAACGAGAGAGAGAGAGTTGTTGAAAGAGTGAGTGAGAGAGAGAGTTGTTGAAAGAGTACAAAAGATTCGATGAATTTTTATTTTTATATCTTTTACTTCTTTTGTCATTGGCTATGTTTATTATTTTTTCCTGTTAATTAAGGACCTTTAGTAAACCAGTTGACTAATTAAGAAGATTTTATTTATTTTAAAACTATTTCCTCGCTGCCTGTTAATATTTATAACGAACATTAAATCCCGTAGTGAAAGATGCAGAAAAATAAAAAGAGAAATCGGATGAATTTAGTAAAGGAACAGCAGCCACTAGAAATGCGTTTGTCCCTGTAAAGGATGCATACCAGCACGCTATCTTCATACGAAATTTTAGTAAAACCTGCACTTTTCCAGCGAGTTATGATAGAGACCCTTTCTCTGCGCAAATACCAACAACTCCAACTTAACCATCTTTAAACACGTGCAATTTAAAATAGCGACCGTTTTCCAAATTCTACGAAAAATATTTTAATAAAAATTATAAAAGTAAAACGATTCCATAAATTGTTCATTTTTACTTCTCTCTCATTTGTTTAATATTAATAATTCTTTTTGAAAAGGATATCGAGTCCTCCAAACAAGTGCCACATCTCACTTATTACCCCAGGAGCCGTTCACTACTGTGCGACCCTTTCATGTCTTGCTATTTTGTAGCGCATTGGCTACAGACGAAACCCAACTTTGAAACTGTAGCGTACTTAAAGGGAGGCTCTTTCTGCCAGTGGTTAACCATACCCAAAAAAAAAGCCCCGATTGCTGGGGGTCCCCGAAGTTGTATTCATCGTAGTAACGAAAGGGAGGGCTAACCTAGTGGAACTCCCTTTTTTCTGTACAGCAACTTATGTAAAATGTGACCGATCTTGGAGCCCAGCTCTTTTTACAAGAGTTGCCTACTGACTCACTTTCCCTGGGACCTTGATCAGCTTCAAGGACAGTACAGGGTATAGATGCATGAGCCAGCTGTTGCCCCACTGAAGGCCAAGTATCTATACCGAACGTGGGATCCGACCACCCTGCTAAAGTTTGGCCTTGAAAAACAGTCGTAGAAGGAAGTGCTGGTTAAGGCAGGATGCTTGAGTATCTTGATGTAGTTGCTTCTGGAGGCTGTGGATCGTAGCAGATGAAAGTTTCCAGTAGTCCCGTGTGGATATATATTAACGTGGGACTTATACAGTTTGCGGGCAACGAATTTAAAGTGTTTTTGCATCTTCTCCCCTCCCCTCCCCCATCGTTGCTATGGTAACGGAGCAGCAAGATGACCGAGGATAACGAGTCGGTAATGGATATCAAATTTCATTCATCGATTATTTGAAGTGTTTTGGATGGAAATTATTTGGTTTGTGAAGTCGTTGGCACACATACACACATACTAGAGAGAGAGAGAGAGAGAGAGAGAGAAAGAGAGAGAGAGAGCTCCGGGGGATTAAAACGAGCTACTTGGGGTGCACGGTGACTTCAAGGTCGAATGCCTGAAGCTGTTATGAGCTGTGGAAATTAGCTGTGACACTTATGGAAGCCTGTTGGAGAGATGTACCTACAACGCGTGCTTGGGAGTACTTGTCATGTCTTCCAGGGCTATCGATACAGTTATCTTGGCAGCGATTTACTGGTTTCCTTCCTGCAAAACGGTAAGAAAACGATCAGCATCCTTTTAACAGCATAATGGTTGGAGATAAGACGTTCTCTGTGCGCTAGATAAGGTTTATGCATCACTGGAGCCTGACCGATAGCGTTCTAAATTGCATTAATTAGGAAGCGATGGCTTAATGAACCTCGCATCGTATCGCGCTACTTTAATCGTCCACGAGTGCAAAGCGAGAAAATGTAGGTTATTCCTTTTTTTTCATTTTATTTTGCCCTTACTGCCTTATTCGACCGCGAGTGACTTTCTGTTTATTTATTTTTGCTCGAATCGTTAAAGAGCTTGCACGTGATCTTTAAAATACATCTACTTAACCCCCGTTTGTCTAGGGGGCGTCACTGGATGGGACTCCGATGGTGGAGATAACATCCCACAATCATTATTTAGTTCCTGCGCGTTAAAGACAATTAGCTTCCTTTTATTGTACCTGTCTGCATCTCCCCCAACAAGCAAAACGAGTATTTTCATACTTTGACCTTTTGACTTCTTTCTGGACTCATTTTGGACGCTGTTGAACTTCGAGTATTAAAAGCACGTGATAACTTATTTGTTGTTGTAAAGTTTAGTACATTTAATTAAAATATCCCTGAAATGTGCAATTGTAAACAAACTGTCCAGCTTGTTGAGTTCTGATGAAACCAATTTCTTTTAATTTTTTAAAAGAATCGTTAAAAAGAAATTTCTAGACGTTGGACTGGTTAATTGGACATTTTTAAACCTGAAAATTTTATGGATTTATTAGATTCGAATTTTTAACTCATTCGATTCCTATTTTTCCTTATTACACGATAAGATGGTTTCAGGATCATCAGATTGCTCTCTTTTTTTTACATGAAATTTTTATTATTTTTTTTAGACTTACAAAGCTATTTTTTTTTTCCAAAATTAAAATGTAAGTTCTAAATTTTTTGAGCTTATTACATCCACATTTTTCTTTCCAAATTAAAGTATGATTTCTGATTTTTTTCCAATTCAATTCGTGCCTTATTTTTCCAAACTTAAGTGATAATTGAAAAATGGTGAATTCTAATGCTTTTTGCTGAAAAAAATGTAGTATTATTCTTATAAATAAATAATTAATAATATTCTTAATTAATAATTAGTTAACGAATAAATAATATTCTTATTTTTATATTTTTTAATATAGTTTTACAATAATAATTTCGGTGTTTGAGTTTACGTGTGAATAAAAATTGTTTTTCTAATCTTAAATCATTCTCCATAAATACAGATATCGCATTTGTAAATTCTACAGAGCTTTAAGTTCACGTCTGTTGATAATTATAGCCATTATAGTAATAGTTCTTTTACATACATTGAATGCTCTCTCTGCTAAATCATCTAAATCATCTCAATAAAGATTCTAAATCATCTTCTTAGTCCTGGTTTCATTTAAAAAATTCCTCTATCAAAACTAACAATGGCATGCAAGATTTTCGTAGATTCCTGGAACACCTCAAAGCTAAATGCACTTTCTGCACTGGCCGATGGAGGCCATCCTAACTTAGCAGTTTTAAAACTGTATTCGATACGTTTTAAAGCTGGTACACGTCTTTAAGACAAAATTACGTGTTCTGTCATTGCAATTCATTTTAAAATCCTTATTAACATTCTAGATGATATTTTGTGTAGGCCAGAGATCTTTAAATCACGCACGATTGCAGCCTACTGTGACAATCCCCTCCCTACCAATCGGCCAATACCAGCCCACGAGCAATGGAGGGATTTCTCATACTGCAACTACTCACAGCATGTCACAACTGATGAGTTTGAGTTTCTGTAACATTCCATATCAAGTTACGTTTTTTTTTCATGGTGACCCCAAACACCAAAGGTTATTGGAACCTACCGTACGCTAATACTGAATATGGTTTAAGCGTTGAAAAGACAGAAGAGATGTGTAGACGTTGGAGTTGTAAGGAAACACATAGGATAAGAAGGAAAGTTGTTTAGAAGAACAGAAATAAAAGGAATAAATAAGAAAAGTGAATTCTGTGAGTTTGGAGTTGAAGAGTGAACAGATGTTGACTAACTCACGCACGTGTTCAGTCTGTTTTCGAAGAAAGAGCGAAGTTACAGATGTTAATTCAGAACACTGTCCGTGGAAATTTTGCAGAAAAGGCGTGAAACAGAAATTGAAGGTCTGCGATAGAGAGTGGACAGAGTTGGTAAGAGAAGAATCATTAATTAATCGAACTACTCATTTTTGAACAGAGTCTAAGTGGTTACTTAAAGTCTAGGCTCTAAACTCTAAGAATTTTAGGATTACACCCAATGTTCCGTGGTAGAGCGAATTTATTATTTCATCAGAGAGAGAGAGAGAGAGGTTTATAATAAAAATATGGGCGAGAGAAAAAAACAAGTATTTTGGATGATGAGGAAGCCTGAGTTCTAATCTCTTGAGATTAGAACTCAGGGTTATTCTCAATAAAGATGTGCGATCTTGTCTGGAAATCTGAGTTCTGCTGAAGTCAGCATTGCAGAAACTGATTAGTTTTTGCGAGAATGAAAGTATTAATGTTAGTATTGAATCTGTATTGTCATGAGTTGTTTCTTTTGGTGTTGGTTTTTATAGTTATTGAGGGCACTTCGGAAATTCCACTAAGGGAACCCAGAATTCCATTACTAGCGAGAAAGCATGCTTACGATCATTAGCAAAGTAGCTATCAAAAATCATTCCATGTTCAGATAGAATTAGTGAAGCCAGTGGTATCCTCAATTTTAAATTCTCCACGCGTGAATTGAATGAAAAATAGTTATTCGCCTTATTACAAACAGATAAGATAATCGATTTTGTTATCATAGATATCAAGTGGACCAATATGGTTGATTATTCTTGTCCTCTTACTTCTAACATATGCAAATAATTCCTTTCTACCCTTCATGTCTGGCATAACCTTTTCTACTGCTCACTATACCGTGTATTTTCTTTCTACTGTCTTTCCTCTTATCCAAGGAAGTTTCATAATTTACCATAGCATGTCTAACTCCCTAAGTAATTTTATTGCAGGCTAATTTATATTTATTGTAGCAAACAGGATTATCTGTAGATAATTTATTATCTGGGATGCATCTTTCTTTTCTTTTTTGCCAAGTTAAGAAACGAGGCTTCTGCGTAAGGATCTGATTGAGGTGTTGATATCTCAGAATGGGTTAGGAAACTTCATGATAGTGGTATATATGTGCTACCTATTCTTGCTTTTTTGTCCTTAGGCAGACTAAGATGATAGCTTCCTTAGAAGCCGTTCAAAAGCCTTAGAAATGAAATGGGAAACTGCACCAATTTCTTGAAACTTTTCCATATATAATTCATCCACTGATGAATAACAGAATCTAAGATATCTCCAGCAGATCGGCACTGTCGGAATGGTAATTATATATGGTAATACATGGTAATTATTAATCAAAAGAAAGGTTTCAAGATGATGTAAAAGTAGATGGTTGATGGATTTTTCAGTTACTTTGGAAATATTAGAAGTAAGCGCAACTGGAAGACAGAAATTTGTGACTATTTTTAGGAATTGGTTGGATATATGAGTAAAATTCTTTGAAGATTAAGAAATTGCAAGAATGTAAAGGATTTTAAGAAAAGCAAGAGAAATGTCATCAGAACCTGTAGAATTCTTTGCATCGAGATTTTTCTGGATTCTTCACATCTCTTTCTGTTGGAAAGCACTTGCATATTCCACTAATACTTCAATCTTCCAAATGCATGTATTTATTTTGCCTGGTTCATTTTGTTTTGACTGTACACTGTAATTGCAGACTTGTTAGCATCGAAATAAAGATTTTTCTAACAATCCGTTGATATAAACAGAATCTCATGTCGGGATACTGTTGTATAAAATAAAATGTGTGGCGTGGAATTTTGAAGATTATTATAAAGCTGAAAGTGCAATCCATCATCATCATCTGTCCTCCTATAAGTGCTAATACCTTTGTAACCAGGTCGTAGTTGAGTGTATGTCATTCATTACTCGTTCAAATCCTCACTCGACAGGAGCATATTACAATTAACTGACATAGAGCAAGATTTCACTGGACTTCAGATCTGCTGTTGTAAGACATTACCATCTAAGGCCATATTGAGCTGTATGTATTATGTTTGTGCAAGTGTGCCTTCACAGGTCTATTTAGGTTTTGAAGAATCACAGGTTATGTAACCATAAAAACCCGGAATAACTCACGAGGTGGCGAAACCCTAATTCTGACTCTTGAGATTAACTAACTGCAGTCTCGATTGAAGAGGATTTAAGAATTCCTGTAGTCCATTAAAAATTGCATTACGACATCTTTTAATTTCAACAAAGTGGATACATTATAACTTTGGAAGCAATTCATAAATTTCGGTACTCTTTAAGTAGAAATTCCCCACTTTAAGCTGATATTCCTTGCAGAATCCAAAGTACGCTTTTTCTGTTCTTTTTCAAAAATTGCCGAAAAGATTGGAAACGAGTTTTTTGATATTTCGCGATATTTTATGTGATATATAAAAAGCGTTAGGATGTATAGACTCCTACGAGATTTGTTAATGACGATTTGGTTTTTGTAACTTAATGAATGCATCTGGTCCTCCATTGTCTACACGTCTATAAATCCTGTTTGGACCTCTGCTAAAGTTGTTTCACTCCTTTTTAATTAGCTTTTTCCCAAGCAACCAACAACCAAACTTTCTCAACCTCCATTAGATGGAGATGAGTTTTGAGATGACGTTAACCTAATCCTTGCTAGAGAAACTGATATTGCTCTATTTATAAACAAGATCAAACTGTTTTATTTAGGATACCAATACCCATTTTTCTTTCTTGGCATCAATATATACAACAGTATCTCGGGAATTTATAAATATAGATTTGTTTCTCTTTCCTTTCCTGTATAAATTCCAAAACCCACTTACCTTCAAATAATCTCACACTTAGTATCTTCCAAAAAATCCTCTCGACTGTATACAAAAAAGAATGAGATCGGATTAATCAACGATTCATCTTTTGACTCTCTCTCGATTCCTTATGACACAGAGTTTAAAAAATTAACTTTTTTAAGGCTTAAACCTTTCTTAAATTCTTTCTTAAAGCTTCTTAAAGGAAATACATTCGAGGCCCAAAGACAGAACGAGTAGGAGCAGGGATATTGACCAATGAACTGATTAACAGATGCCACAGCGACTAGAACAATTTGTAGCTGGAAGGGGATTGGAGAGGAGAGTAAGTCGGTGTTAATTTATATCCTGTTAAATCTCTACTTACGGAGACTTGGAGATATAAAAAAAAGTCGTAAAAACAACAATTTATTGCTTTCTTAACTGACAGCAGGACAACATAAATAAACTAACGCTTCAGGAGTAATATATTACTCCTCATAGATACTTTCCTAAATTGGGAAGCTGTATTATACAACAGTTGCGGCTAATAAAAATTGATATAAGCTTCTAAAGGTATTAATAACTCGCATATTGCATCGACTAAAGTTTTTCTAAATGGGATAAAGCAGATATTAATAGTTTTCATCAGTTTCAAAGAAACATTGAAGCTTCACGCATTCGAAACATTAATTTACCCAATAAATATGAAAATAATAACAACGAAATACATAAATACGTAATAATAAAAAGGAAAATAAAACATTTATAGTAAAAACCTGATCATCACTAGCAGGTCGAATCCGGGAATGATATGTAATGTCAGAGACTTCCATTATTTATACTAACACGAGCAAACATAAATACCGTGGTCCGTTATAACGAAGAGGTGATTGGCAACACATTGCCTCTTCACTGCTCACGGGTTTCTTTTCGAATTCTTTTAAGTACAATAATTTCGTTCTCTGGACATCTGCTGCATGGGGATGTAATTAAAGTCCACTTTTCGCTCTAGGGGAGAGGGGTACTCCACCACCACCGCGGTCATTAGCAGAGCATTTAGCATTACATCTTAATCCCACGGACGGAACATGAAACACTTCTACCTGCCTCTCTCTCTCTCACAAATGGAGGTCATTAGTGGCGATTCTTTCGTTAATGTATGGCAGCAGCATCGTTAGGGATAACCCCCTCCCAACACCACCCTTTCTCTCTCTCTCTTTCCTTTTTTTTTGGTCGCTAGGGTGTTTAGTTCGGTGGTCAGTGGTGATACAAACCTGCTTTTCATCCCGACTGCTTTATGTTTACTGGTTTTTCAGAATGCTGAATAAATTATGCAAATTTATACCTACGGTTGTAAAATAAACTCATTGGAGGTATTAACTTTTAAATATTTTTCAAATGATTCTTAAGTTAACCACGTCTAGATTTTCTTTCTCAAGTTTTTGGTCAGCAATTAATAATATTTACAGTAATGTTATTTGGATGACTTGGTAACATTTTCAGAATAAAGTGACATCCATTTCGCAGTGACACATATTCCCCGAAGAGCTTTAGGCAAATTATATCATTAATCTCAAGTACAACATTAGCCCGAATATGTCTTATAAACGGTCTTCGAATAATAATATGATTTTATGGTAATTGCATTAGACCTGTAATAAAATAATTATTAAAACTGAGCTTTGGATATGTTTCACAACTCGTATTCTTAAATGAATTAATAATTAGACGATTATGGGAGTTAAAAGCGTCACGTTGAAAGAGCAGTCTTCAAGTTTAACGGATCTGTTTAGAAAGAATGTAGTAAATCAGAATATAAGGCCATCTGGTGATCACCTTAGGTTTCAGGAAGGAGTGGTTTAAGTGTTAGTGGAAAGAGGGAGTTTTTCGTCCTCTTATGAGTTTTCTCACCACTCTGACAGGTTTCAGCACTCCTTGAGGCCTCTGTAAGGAGTGGGTAGAAGGGACTTTTCTCTCCCTTCCCCCGAAGCCAAGGTCTTATGGCTTGATTTGTAGTGTTCTGCATACATTTGAATAATACGAGGGATGTCTGGAACATTGCTGATGTAAATGCCTCTGGCCTTATAGCTGCGTTAGAATCCTAAAGGAAATCAATTAGATTAACTTTCTTGGTGTTTAGGTAGCCATGCAAAAGATTAATATTTTTTTTTCAAGAATAATATTAATCTCTGTAGCGAAAAGGATATTTGAACCAATGAAAACTAGTTCATATTTGAAGTAATGATATACCCAAGCTTCTTTACATCACATATCCAGCTGCATCCTCCCAACAAATATTTCATAAATAACCTTAATGGAACAAAAAATCTCCCACGCTCTACTGAAAAATATTGTGAATTTCTTAAGCAATATAGTTTGAACAAAATTTAATATTAGCTATACAGCATGAATTTTCTGCACCAGCCACAAATAACAATAATATCACAGCTGAAACAATCGCGAAAGTCGCTTCATCGGACCCACCTTCTCTGTAACGGCTTGAAGGTGTCAAGGTATTTTTCGATCTTCTGATTATAGGTCTCATGTTTGCTGTGGGTGTTTTTATTTCTTGAGAATGGCGTTCACTTTTCTAATCAGCAAAGTGATTACTTCTGCAACCCCGTTGGTACTGGGCGTATCTTCACTCGTCTCTCTATTTCTGCTGTAGTTTTCTTTTTCTACATGGCTGTTCCTTGTCTTTGCGTTTTGTTTTCTGTTGTTCTCTAATTTCCCTTTCCTTCATTCTGGTGACTGCTACAGCGGCACAGTAAATGACTGTGCGGTTAGTAAGTTGTTGTTGTTGTTGAGATAATCCGATATTATTCGCCTATTAGATGGTCTGTAACTTGATACAGGATTCTGTTGAATTTCTGCTTCGGTATGGTGTGCAGTCCATTCCCTCGGATTCTGCTAGGGTTGTTTTTTCCACTCTTCTTCTATTCTGGATATCACTATCGTGTTTATTTCCAATTCTGCTGCTCCATTATGTTCTTATTCGTTGTCTGCGACTTTCCGAACTGACCTCTCTGGATATCTGATAAAAGGCGAACTCCGGGAAGAGATAACATGCGCAACTTCTGGTACAAGAAGTTCATATGCACACACAGGCAGAGAAGTTAACCCAGATAATAAGGCACCCTAACACAATCCCAGAGTCTCTGACTCAAGGAATCACCTACTTGAAGGCTAAGGACAAAAACACCACAAACCCAGCAAAGTATAGAACAATCATCTGTCTCCCAAAAGTGTACAAGATCATACCCAGCTGCATAACTAAGAAGATATCAGACCACTTGGAGAGACATAACATCGTAGCCAAGCAGCAAAAGGTATGTAAGCAGATGGGCAAAGGATGCGAGGAGCAATTAACCATTGATGCTAGAATTATGGAGCACGCCTACAAGAAGCTAGAATTATGGACACGCCTACAAGAAGCTAGAATTATGGAGCACGCCTACAAGAAGTACTGCAGCCTGTACATGGCCATCGTCGACTACCGCAAGGAATTTCACTCCGTGCTCCATAGTTGGCTAATATAGACACTGAAGGTCTACAAAGAAAACCAAACATTGATACACTTCCAAGAAGCAACTATGGCAAAATGGATGACCACCATCAAGGTCGAGAACATCACGACCCGACCAATAACCATAAGAAATGGATGACCACAATCGAGGTCGAGAACATCACAACCTGACCGATAACCATAAAAAGAGGAATTTTCCAGGGAGATGCCTTGAGCTCACTATAGTTCTGTCTAGCACTCAACCCACTGTCCACCATGCTCAATAACAACTGTGGATATACCGTAAAAGATTGGAGGAAGAACCTGTGCATCCTATTTTACCTGATGTATATGGATGACATCAAACTCTATGCTGCAATTGAGAATCATCTCCAACAGCTACTCCGGATCACCGAAGTGTTCAGCACTGACATCGGGATGCAATTTGGCATAGAGAAATGCAACCTATGGATTGTACCAAGGACATCCAGTCGGAGGAAACTGCTAGCTGAAGACCAGTGAAGATTATTATTATATTATTATATCAGGGTTACCCATAATTTAATACATTAAACCGTATTTGTGTTTGAAAATTGCTTGTGTTCTCTGGTAGATTTGCCTGTTTTGCTGGAAGAAAAAAACCCCAGTTACTGGGGGAAAAAACATTGCTATCTACGCCTGAGAGACCGACTAACTCAGCCACGGAGTGAAAAAAGCCCAGTAAAGTTTCTCGCGTCATTGACGGGATTCGAACCCGATCTTTTCCACCCGGTGTGGGGAGGACGGTGAAGATACCACTGTGTTACCGACGCAGACAGACCAATGAAGATATCGAAGCCTTGACTGAGGGAGAGATATACAAATATCTGATCTGGGGATGATGCAGGCGCACCAGTTAGAACAGAAGGAAATCAAAGCTCGCCTGACTAAAAAATACCATCAGGGACTCAGAAGCCTGCTAATATCAAAACTGAATGGTAGGAACATGAGAGGCCGCCTTGGCCGAGTGGTCAAGCGCTCGGGTGCATAAGTACACGTGCCTTGAGTGACCGGCGTTCAAGCCCGTGACTGCTAATACGGTGCTGTTTCTTGTATTCTGTCTATCTTGTGAACTCCTCTGACCGTTTGGTCGTCCCTGAGTATAAACAGAAAATTTATTATTTTATTATCACAGCCATAAACACTTATGCAGTCCCAGAACTAACGTACACCTTCGGGATCGTAGGTTGGACTAACACCTAGCTGGAGGAGATTGTGAGATCGACAGGATAATGATGACCAAGAGCTACCAAGACCACTCGAAGTCGGCCATCGAGAGACTGGCCATAGCCCGTAAAGAAAGCGGGGGGAGGGATTGACTGACCTCCGTGAACAAGAGAAGAAGGCAATTAAGAACCTGTGGGATTACTTCCAGGAAAACACAGCACAAACCTACCTAGCCATAAAAAAGATAGACAAAGGGCACACAACACTCAACCTCAACAAGGAGACCACACTCATACAGACAGAAGAAACAAAGATAGAAAGATGAGCGGAGACACTCCATGGCAAACACTACAATGACCTGTATCAAGACTACATAGATAAGATGCCTTACAACGCTTGGCTCACGAAAGGAAAGCTCTTCCTCGAGACTGAAGGATTCGTGATTCATGCTCACCATCCAAAACCAGGTCATCAACATCAGAAATTAAAGGAAATACATCGTCAAGGACTCCGAATTAACAGATGACACATGTCGTCGATGCCACCTGGCCCCAGAAACAATCAAGCACAGCACCGTAGGATGCAGAGTGATCATCCGGACGGAGTACGCTCACAGACACGATCAGGAATCCAAGATAATACATCAGAAGCTAGCTCAAAAATGCCTGCTACTGTATACTGAGATGGTGCCATAATAACGGACAAGACGATCCTGCACCACAGATCAGACATAACACTCATCGACAAGAAGGAAATGGCTACCTACCTGGTCGACATAGGAGTGTTCAACACCAGCAACCTCCAGAAAACATATGAGGAAAAGATCAGGAAGTACTTAGACGCAAGAAAAAGAAAGAGATGTGGCATAAACAAGTAATGAACATCCCAATCTCCATGTCAATCACCGGCATGGTGCCAAAGAGCCTCCATAAGAACCTAGCACCAATAGGCCTCCCAGAGAACACTTTTATGGAACTCTCCAGAAAGCCGCGATCCTGAACACCTGCAGGATAGTAAGAGAGTTCTTTGACCAACAATAATAACAATAATAATAGTAACTAGGCACGACCAACTACCCCATGTACTTGGTACCAGTACCCCTCACAGCTGAGAGGAAAAGCCCCATAAACCAGGAAAAAAAAAAAAAAATAATAATAAAAGCAAATAAACAGCTTATGTGGGTTCCCTCCCCACGTGGCTAATTATCGATCTAACTTTTGAATTTCCCTAAGCTATCAACCACAAACTACCCAGGAAGGTAATTAACTCGCTGAATGTAAAAAATCAACCAGTCTAAACCTCATTCCCAATAATTTGAATTTATGACTTATGATCTGTCAATACCTTTTGTCATAGTTCCGGAATCATTTATAACAGTGAAAAATTTTCTTTCATTCATTTTATTATCCGCTTTCGAAGCCTTATAGATCTCAATCAATCCTCCCCTACCCAAGGTGCATGGTTATCAAGTTCTGTAGACCACATAATCGGTCTTTCCTCATATAGGCGCCTTCTTGCAGATCTCGCCAACCATCTTTGAACCAATATATATTGAATTTCTGCTCATAAACAACAAATTTGAACCAATCTTTGACATAAACAATAAATTTGAACCAATCCTTGACATAAACAATAAATTTGAACCAATATTTTTAATAAACAGTACATTTCGAACTAATTTTTTTTTTCATAAACAATACATTTTGAATCAATCTTTGTCATAAACAACAATAACTTTTGAAACAATTCTTGTCATAAACAACAATAACTTTTGAAATAATTCTTGTCATAAACAACAATAATTTTTGAAACAATTCTTGTCATAAACAACAATAACTTTTGAAACAATTCTTGTTATAAACAACAATAACTTTTGAAACAATTCTTGTCATAAACAACAATAACTTTTGAAATAATTCTTGTCATAAACCATGATTTTGAACTATTTATTGCCAGAAATTTGAACTAATTTTTGTTTAAACAAAATCTGATTGGTAAAGTTTAAAAATTAATTTTTAAAATATAGAAATGTGCAAAATTTTGTGATAAATAAAATTAATTTTGAGTTAATTTTTGTCACAATAGAATTTGAATTGATATTTTATCATAACCAGAAAATTATGAAAGAAATTTTATTATAAACAACAATTAATTTAAATTAATTTAATTATAAACGTTATTATAATGTTTGCCATAAACACTGAACTAATTTTTGTTATAAACAATGGATTAAGTTGCTGTTGTTTTTTTAAATCACATCATAAATGTCTTAGTGTCTTTGAATTATAACTGAATTCATGATGTTTATAATTATATTCCGTCTTTCCATCATGAACGTAATTGGAACTGTGGACATAATTCTTGTATTCTGTCTATCTTGTTAACTCCTCTGACTGTTTGGTCGTCCCGGAGTATAAACAGAAAATTTATTTTTTATTTTTAATATGCGCCATCTTTGTTTATTTCAATTTTGTCCTCCTATGGCCTAACATGATGCATATGCTGTTAATGGAATTTGCTCTATAATTTGTTGGGTTTCATATTTCCGCGTACAGTTCCAAAGTCACCAATATCGAAAATATATTTTAGAAACTGGTGCGTTAGAATCAATAAAGGATCATCTGGACAAAAAAAAATAATAAAGAGAAAAGAAAAAAAAAAGGATTTGGATATAAGTTACATTCTACTCTATATTCCAGCTACGTTTTAAACTCATATATTATAAAGTGTTTTCAGAGTAGCAATTTTTAACGGCTGAAGGGAATATCGGCAGACATCTATAATTATTATTATTGTTTGAGCTTTTGTATCGAGGTTTCATTGATTTTATTGGACACGTTTTGTGATTTTTTTTTTCAATATAAATATAGTGGAAACGTTCCGATGTTGGCAGACTGTTTTCGAAATGGATGCTCTACTGAGATACCCTAATATTTTGTTCGTTCTATCAGATGTATCTGCTTTCAGTATGTAATTTAAAAGCAGATGGCTGGAGGAAAAATATTTCGAGAGATAATTGTTTCTACAAGCCAAAAAAAAAACAACAACTCAACGCGGTTGGGTGTAGAAAAAATGCTAGACGAACACTGATAACGGATGCCATCTAAGCCACGATGGAGAAAGAACGAAAGGGAAATAATGTGTGGATTTTGTGATGAATATTATAACTGCATGGAGCTATCATTTCAATGCAGCCACTTAACGATCAAATGTGTTCAGGACTCGTCCTCAGGTTTATGTACAAGCCACATCTTGCAATGTGTTATTATCTGCTTCTGTCACGTGCTTTTCATCGCCACCGTTCCCGTCTGCAATGATCCCTTTCTCTCTTCCCCCCCGTGGAGTGGCCCGCGTCTGAAAATGGCAAAAACCTTAGAAGATTTGGAAGAAACCGGTTATGCTGTTTTCTTACCTTTCAAGGCCTCATGTCTCGAGCTTTTAACCTTCACCTTTAAAAAAAAATCCTTTTTTTTTTTCCTTGCTCGCTTGCTTAGCATGTACCTCTCTTCAAGTTTCACTTTATTCACAATTACCAAAGATAAAGTGGTGCAACTTAATGTATGAGAGAGAGAGAAAGAGAGAATCTTAACTAAAATATAAATAAATGAATACACAGTTTAGACCATTATCTTTTTATTTTCAAACATCAGTCATGGATGTTTGATATATTTTCAAGCATGAATTCAATTTCAAATGTGAATTAAACAAATTTTATAAGTAGCTATTGGACATGGACAGATAAGATATAGTTTGACTCCACTGACTCCAAAATTAACATTAATTAATTAATTTCCTATTATAAGATGGCCAGCATTAAAAGAGCAAAGTATGCGCAATAATTTAGTAGAATTGATATATAAGGTGGAGTACGAATTATCCAACGAAATAAGCTGGAATTCGAAGTATAAAATAAAATGGTACTGATGATTGGTAAAAGTGTTATACTTAATAAATACTAAGTAGGCGACTGTCCCTTTTTGTTTCTGACTTGAGGCTACTCTTTCAGCTGTCAGATAACAGCCTATAGTAGACGAACAAACAATCAACTCTCCCTCTCTTTCTCTCAGCCATTTCTATTAGACTCCCGCTTGTCAAAGCTGTCCACCTGCTTCCAAAACAAGATTTTGTGAATAGCGACAAAGTTCGAAAGATGGTCATCCACAACATCCCTCGTCACCATCATTCAAAGGCAAGCTTTGGTGCTTTGTGTGCCTTTAAAGGTGGGTTGAGATCCTTAAAAATTACTCGGCGACCTTTTGTATGAGGAAATGACCAAGCGGTTATTCTACTGATTTAGCGTGAATCCGGGTCGTGCCAGAGGGTGTCTATCTTAACAAGTCCTTGGTAGCGCAGATGTCCTGAGATTAAGAGAATGAATAGCGGTCTAAGGCTGTTAGATGAGTGGCATGTTAGCTGGACCGTTACCCATAGATATCGCAAATTTTGCCGTTGGTTTGTGCACTGCAACAGGATGTGACTTCAGGGATGGGAAACCAGCACTGACCAAAAACATTAAAAACCATTTCTAGTGCCTGATACACTATTTTACGTTGATCCATCTTGACAGTCATTTTTCCTGGTCTGGTAAGATAATTATCTTAGCAGACAAAGAAGAAGACACCAAACTGAGGATTCACATGACAAATTGATCGAATAGTCAATTACCGATGAGATAAGGGATTTCGCTCCTTTGATGGGAAAGGTAAACACTGGCTCACCCATTCTCAAAGTGATTCATTTAATTTGAAACGCCTTTAGAATCTTGTTATCGGTCTATTCTTACAACTCTCCATGCATGTCTCAAAGCATGGAGCGTAGAATTGTCCAACGATTTATTTGAAGTCGTCAGTAGAATCCTTAACCTTTGCACACAATAATGAGCAGATAATTGCCGATTAGATACAAAAAACAATTGCTGTTGTTCGAATTTTTAAAATTGATTTTTAACTTGGTTTTTTAATCTGGAAAAGAATTTGGATAATTTCGAAAATAAATATCGCTTTTCTTTTAATTTTGAAAATTTAAAATAAAAGTTTAATTGTAAAAAGAGTCAAATTTTGAATATTTTTGAAA
The DNA here is from genome assembly GCF_048544385.1 of Mastigoproctus giganteus. Taxonomy (NCBI): domain Eukaryota; kingdom Metazoa; phylum Arthropoda; class Arachnida; order Uropygi; family Thelyphonidae; genus Mastigoproctus; species Mastigoproctus giganteus. The sequence continues at coordinate 29,071,779 of NC_143583.1, forward strand.
AAGTCCAGAACATTTCGTAAAATGTTTAGCTTTCCTTCGAATTTATAAAAGATAATTTAAATTTTTAAAAAATAAACCTCATCTTCTAATGAGATTAACTGTTACTTCGATTTAATGTTTGATGAATTTTTTGTTTTGTTTTGAATACAATGACACTTGTTTTAGTCTTAGAGAATTCATACATTAGGTCCCAAAATAAAGTGTCCCAAAAACGTATGCATACGCTTTACGTTGTATTGTTTTCCACCATCGAGAAGCTAATGGACATGAACTACCATAGCCATTTCAAACATCAGAAATGTGTGTTCAAGAGAATTTCGAAGCACGCGAGCTATTTCATAAACAAATGGACACAGTTATTTGAAGTTCAAGCGTGGCTCCTTCCTTGAAATGTCTGAGAGGGTGCTGCGCTGTGCAGTTTCTATTCCAGATATTTCTTTCTATTAATGAAAAGCTATTAATTAGCATATCTCAACTTTCGGAGTTCTTTTTATTCTTTCTGTCATTCTCCTGTTAGCCGTTTTCGTCTCTCTATGTCACATTGTCTTTTCAAGATAAAAGTTCTAATGATAATTAGTATTTACTTTCTAAAGAAATCTCTTTCATTAAAGAGTAGTCGGAGAGCGCGTGTACATCATCAATTGTATCCTCTCACATTCTTAATGAATTCTTTACCTTTTCACGTTGAAATTCTTCTTTAATGAATCTAAAAAATGGAGAGGTTCCCATTAGAAATTGCGCTCAATCAATAAATCGTACGTAATTATCACAGCGAGCTCCACGAGGCAACTGGGTAATGTTGTGACATCTGCGAATGCCCTTTTCAATTTTTCCGGAGTTCTACTAAGAGACGCAGCTATTTGTCTTAACTCGGCCCACACAGAAAAATCAGGCTCAGCCTTCTTGGAGGAATTCTAATGATCAATTCCAGACCTTCGTTAACATACAAGTCTGTTCTAAATCATCTTGTTATAAAAGGTTACTTTTGGTTACTGTTTCCTTCAGTTCATCTCTCTCTCTTTCTCTCTCAGTCAATCTATCTACCTGTCTCTCTCTAACAGACACATCTCCTTTTGTACTCTGTTGGTCTCACTCGCAGGCACATATGTTTCCTGCTCCTTCTCTTCCTTCACTTTGTCGCACTTTCCTCTCTGCCTCATTGTCTTCTTTCTCTTTCTGTTTCTATCTCTTCACTTCTCTTTCTCTATTGGTATTTTTCCTTTTCTTCTACAGTTTTCTCTTTCCACATTTCCCTGAACGTCTCTCTTTCTCTCATTTTATGAAGTTCCTCTTTCTTTTCATCTTATGAACCTCTCTCTTTTCCATATTTGCTTCTTTCTCTTTTTCCCCGGCAGTTCACTCTTTCTTTTACAGTTCACTCGTTCTCTAAAGTACTCTGCTTTATTTTGAAGGTTCCCCTCTCCCTTTCTCCTCATCAGAATTGATTTTCTCTCTTTTTATTAACTTATCTTTCTCTCTTTCTTCTGTAGTTCTCTCTTTCTCTAAAGCGGATTCTGTTTTATTTTGTTTTATTCTGTTTTATTTTGAAGATCTTCTCTTTCATCAGAATTGATTCTCCCTCTCTTTTTCTTCTCTTTCTTCTTCTTCTTCTCTCTCTCTCTCTCCCCTCTCCTGCTTTTCTCTCTCTTCCGTCTTCGCTTTCTCTCTCTCACCTACCCCTTTCTCTCTTGCTCTTCTTCTTTCTCGTCCTCCAATTCTCTTTCTCTCTATTCCTCTTCATCCTTCTTCTCTTTCTCCCTTCTTTTTTCTTCTTCTTCTTCTCTCTATCTCTATCTATCTTTTTTCTCTAAACGAATTAGCCAATCAAGCATCTATCTCTCGCTAACGAAAGACACTTTTTCTTTTTGCTTTGTCTGCTTCATTCTCTTTCGTTCTTTCTTCTTATATCTGTCTTCTTCTGATTTTGCATCCCTTCATGTACTCTTTTTTTCTGCAAGTCTTTCTTTCTCTCCTTTTCCACAGTTCGTGCGCTTTCCCTCTCTGCCTTTCTCTCTTTCTTTCGTCTGCTCTTTTTTTTTTTTTTTTTTGTCTCCTCATGGATCCTGCATCTTTCTTCCACTCTCGGTGTCAATCACAGTTATGTTTTCTCGCTCTCTTTTCTTATTTCTTTCTCCGTACTTCTCTCTTTTCCACTTCCTGTCTCTTTCTTCCCCTTTCGGTTTCTATTTCCCCCTCTATTTCCTCTTCTCTCTCTCTTCGCTCCCACAACATCCTTCTCTTCCCTTACCATTACTTCCCATTATTTTTATCTCAATTTTTTCTCCCGCCCCTCCTTACTTGTTTTTATTTATTTTCCTCTCTTCTATCTATCTGTCCCCCCCTCCTCTCTCTCTCTCTCTCTCTCTCTCTCTCTCTCACCCTGAATTATGGCAGATAATAATACGGCTTGTGCATGTGGCTATTTATTTATTTTAAGCGGTTGGAATTTTTTTTTCTTTCTTACATTCATTACATGACAATAATCGCCTGTGCTCTCCTTGATTCATTACACAGGAGGTCTCTAACTCCGCCTGCTGGCAGTTGTCACATCCTGTGCTGTGACAAGTGTAGAATTGTTACATCCTGTCTCATCACTTGTTACTCTTTTTTTTTTTCTTTTTTTCCCCCTCTCTCGGTGTCCTAGACAAACCCGACACACCTTAGAGGGAAGTGTGATCAGAAATCTTATTTATGATAATCTTTTGTGCACTTCAGTCGTCTCATTTGTTTGTACGCGCACATTATACGCAAATACTAAATGGGCGTCAGTCATCAGTTTCCTGTTCAATACATCATTCCCAAGTCGATTAAAACCTTCTAGAAGAAACACACTAGTTTGGAATGCAATTAATTTCCTTCTTCCACTTTCTTTCTCTTCTTTTTTTCGGTTGGGATAATCTAAAATAGCTTTCTTTTTATTGTAATCTTAACGAACACTCTTCGAGAATATCCATCAATTATTTGCAGGTGACTCGATGCGAGAAAAACAGAAAAATATTAATTATTTTGATTTTTATTTTAGATCGCTTAATTATGAATTCTACACCAGAAGGCGCTGCAGAAGTTGTGCTCTGTTATCAACAATGCATTTAATGATAAACCAACATAATCGTGAATAATAGTGGACTTCATCGTGGACTTTAATAACTATCTGCAAGCTTGTTTTTTTTAAAGTTTACTAGTGCGTTGTTCCTTTCTATTGTTCTGTCATTATTTACTATTGTTCTGTCATTATTTACTATTGTTTGTTGTCTCCATTTATCGCATTGTCCATCGAAATACCATAGATTGTCGTTGCTAATTACTGCTAGTATCTTTTCTTTTTTAATTCCACCTGGCGACTGTACCAAGATGGTGGGCACCAGCTGCGTCCTTATACTCCACAAAGCTATGGGGAATAAACTTTCAGCACTTTTGTTTGTGCAAATGGTACCTCCCCACTAACAAGATTTCTAATGATATTTCCCCCGAAGGACAATTTTAAAATGATTGCTCATAACGGAAGCTGTCAGTCAATGTCCACCTTTCTGTGGCTTCTTATTTTCAGGTGAGTTTCAACCGATAAAGACGTTGTTTGGGATGTCTTGAATTGGAGGGATATGGGGGGGCGAACGAGTGGGTGGGGTTGTACAACGTGAGTATTGCGTGAACATATCAGCCGATAATAACAGAGTCGGGGATCTAGAGATAACAGGATGACCTACGTGAAGACTTACATGCCACTTCATTGACAGCTGTAACGGTAATGCTTCTGTTTAGCGTTCGTCTAAGAAAGAAACCCCGCCTAGTTTACCCCCCAAAATCCCTCCCCCATCACCCTCAGTCCCGTTACTGGCTTATGTGAAAGAAACAGCATTAATAACAATGGCCCAGCAATGAGAAGACAATAGTGGAGAGACACAGCGTGTGGTTGCCATAATAGGGAGTCTTTATAGAAATATTCACCCAGGGGGTCTATTAAGAGGGTCTGTGTTCAGGGTTCCTTAGACAATGGTTCCCATAATCATAGGGTGGGTCTTTAAATAGAAGGGAAACTTCAGTTTTCTTGGTAGTCGCAAAATACAATAATACCAATTTGACACAGGTCAAATACAGCGTTCCTTGCAACGCGACATACGTAAGACTCGCACGATATTCTTCAATTAAGCTCTCGAGAGCAGAATTTCTGTTGGGATTTCCTTCTAGAATAACCTCTGACCTTGGCAAATTATAACAGGCACTGAGTTTGTCAGGTTTTTTTTTCTTTTTTTTTTTCGGTTTTTTGTGTAAATTTTGGTTCCGTGGATGCGAAAATTGTCGTGTGAAACAGCAAGCGCCGGGTTTGCTTTCAGAGAGGCTGCTTCTGCGCCATGTTTAAGGTGTGACATCATTCTTTTGATTATTTAGGTGTGGCTCACTTTCATATTCGTCTCGTCTAGACTATTGTCGTTCAGGTTAAGGTTAAGGCCTATGTAATACGGATACTATAAGTCTAGTTAGACTGTTGGCCATTCGCTTTCTTCCTGATCTTCTGAGAGTTCCACGAAGATGTAACTTCTTCACTTTCTTATTGAAAACAGTATTACTTATGGAAGGTTGTGATTGCAAAGAAGAGTAATTTATACTCAAATAACCAACTTTGACTCCCACATGAAGTCAGAAATAGACAGAGGAGCAAAGGCAATAGAAGACAATAAAGAGAAGAAATGAAAGCCATAAGAGAAAAATAACATTGCCCCATTCGTTCTACAATATGAGAGAGAGAGAGAGAGAGAATGGAATAGAGAGAGCAAATAAAGTGTGAAAAGCAGAAACAGAGGATGAAAGAAAACATTAAAGAGAGAGAGACACAGAGTTAGATAAGCGGACAAAGAGAGAGAGAGAGAGAGAGTTAGATAAGCGGACAAAGAGAGAGAGAGAGAGAGAGAGAGAGAGAGAGAGAGAGAGAGAGAGAGAGAGAGAAGAGAAAGAAATAAAGAAAGAAAAAGAAAGAGAGAGAGAGAGAGAGAGAGAGAGAGAGAGAGAGAGAGAGTCAGAAATAGAAGGTAATCACCAAGAAAGCAAGAAAGAGAAGAGTGATGATATCCAGCTCAGGACCCTGGATTTGCCAAGCCCATACTCACTGGATGTGAGCCCTGGGGTGGAACAGAAAGATGAAGCACGAGAGAGAGAGAGAGAGAGAGAGAGAAAAGGGAGAAAGAGATAGCTTAAAAGAGAATGGAACAGAAAGATGAAGAAGAAGAAGGAGAGAGAGAGAGAGAGAGAGAGAGAGAGAGAGAGAGAGAGAGAGAGAGAGAGAGAGAGAAAGGGGGCAAAAGAGAGAGAGCTTAAAAGAGAATGCAACAGAAAGATGAAGAACAAGAGAGAAAGGAAAAAGAAAGAGAGATCTTGAAAGAGAATGGAACAGAAAGATGAAGAAGGAGAGAGAGAGAGAGAGAGAGAGAGAGAGAGAGAGGGAGAGAGAGAGAGAGAGAGAGAGAGAGAGAGAGAGAGAGAGAGAGAGAGAGAGAGAGAGAGTGGTCTTCGGTCAAGATAGGGCACGCACTCTCCAAATAACGTTGTAACGTTGTTGGATGACTGATGGTCTGAAGTTCCCCCATTCCGTTCTACAATAGGTGGAGCTTTGTTAGGGGGTTACTTGAGTAACTGTCTGTAAGTGGGTGTGCGGTGTTAAGGGTTTAAATTTCTGCAGACGTCACGGTTTGTGTTTCTGATTGATGGAATGCAGGAAAGCAACAACAGGGGGATTATAGTAAACAAGAGGACTGTTCACTACAGCAGGTACAAAATGTCTTTTCAGAGTGGTGACAGCTGCGTGCATTAATGTTTCTTATCAGACACGTCTTTTGTACCTATTGCGAGCATCTTAAGCATACAAGACAGTCACCTTTCATCCTTTGCCACAATAGGCCTCTGAACTTCTTAACCCTGCCAGAGTTCTCCTACCAAATGCACAGACACTCATCTATCCGGTCCTTCCTTCGCTCTACATTCACTTGCACAGCGGTTTTTCAATTCTGCAGAATCTCATTATTCTCAAACAGCTACAACGTGTATATTTTTATGCAGAAGTAACTGTACACTCTAATACTCATAAAATATCATCATCATAATGTGTGTACAAGGATATAATTACTCCATATCCAATAACAATAATAATCTCGTGATAAATATCTTTGGAATAAAAATCCATTGAGTAGTAATTATATTAAAAACATTGATACAAAATACAATGAAATGGAGTTAAGGGAAATACTAACCAGGGATATTTGTGGTGGGGAAATAATAGACGATAGAATATTGAAGCTAATTGCCACTTCAACTGGAGCTTGATGGAGGGGGTTGAATTTTCATGGTAGATATTACCACAGAGAAGACCAAAATTTGCATGTTTTAGGATTTGATGGGTAGTGACCAGTGTGTCAATTTTCGGTCTATTCCAAGAAATAACACGTGTAAGGAAAGGATCTTTATTTTTACAGAAGGAATTACCATGCCATTTGTTTCATTTTCAATTGTGGGACCAATTGGAAATGCCTAAAATTCTAAAACCAGACTTAAACCATATTGCGCCATACATATTTGTATGTAAATTGCGAGTGCTCAGATTGTTTTGCTTATCTGGATGAAAAACCAGAATTTCTGGGAGAAAAAAAAAAAAAAATCAATGAAACCTTTGTCTAAAACCGACTAACTCAACTACATTATGGAAAAAGTCCATAAAATTCTTCGCATCATTGATAGGATTCTAGTCCGGGCCTTTTCTACCCAGTGTAGAAGAGAATGACGATTATATCCACTTTCTACCCGCAAGGACTGAACCAACTAGTATTTTTATCAAATGGAAGATTTGACAGAGAGTATTATGTGAGCCATAGTTAAGGATGGTGTGCAGGATCACCCGCGTTGAATCATGACATATTTTACAAAATTATGCGATCCTATACGGTTGAATTCTGTATAAATCAGAGCAGCGAGGCATACTTAACCATACATGTACTTATAATAATGGTATTGATAAGCAGTTGGAGACAGAGAATGGTTATAACTGGATACGAATCCTCATAGACCAATATTACTGATGATTCACAGGGTATTTGAAATTTAATTTCTAAGTTTTTTTCCTTGCATCTATACCAACTATATCACCTTATACCAAATCCAACATAGGCATGAATATTTATTTTGAGAACCTTAAACCAATCTCCGAGTGGGCATACTTTAATACAGAAGAATCAGAGATTTTTAGTTGGAAGATAATAAACAGACATTGGTATATCCATTTTAAAGCCGGATAATCAGTGGAGTTGGTTTAGTTGTTTTTGGTTTAGGGATTTATTAGGCGCATCGGAAACTATGGCCATAGTGCGCCAAATCAGTGGAGTTTAGGTTTTAGAAGATTATAAGAAACCAAGGTTCAGACCATGTAATCGTGTTTTTTGGATTAGGAATTTGTGATGCCTACATTTTAGACATCAACTTGCTAGTTTTTGACATAATTAATCACATAATCGTAGCCGTGATTGGGTTAAAATGGAATTTGTACTAGAAAATTGTACAAATTCCATACCATTTGTTGATGATATTAAGGTGAGAAGGATGGTTAACAATGAAACCAGAGTATGTTGCTACAAAGACACTCCCAAATTATAAAGCAGGTCTATCTGAAAAATACTCGTACAAGTTTCAGTTCTAGTAAATGCAAGATTATATACCTGATCAACTTAATGGGAAGGGGTAGCTCTTAAGATGAAAAGGACTAGGGGTCCAGTAGTAAGACTGATAGAGATAAAGAAGTAATGAAGGGAGGGCAACAATTTTATTATTGGTTGAGGATGCAAAGAGCTTGTCTACTCTTACAGGAAGACTCCAGTTTTGTAACCTAAAAGGTTTGGAAACTAAATATCCCCGTATGGATCTGATCTGATGCATATGGCCTTAAAAGAGTCCAGGAAACTTTATGATGGAGCACATTTCCTCTTACCAGGATGACGTAAACAAGATAAGGGAGGATAATTGTAGATTGGATGTAAGAAAATTTGCCGTTAGTTAATATGCGTTGGAACGCATTACCACCTTAATAGTTTCGTTTAGCAAGGATTCCACTCTTTTAAAAAATAGTTTATAAGTCAACCGAAAGAGAAATAAATTAGAAATGGAGCAGATGGGATCTTAGTAATGACAACTCAAAGTTCACCAAACAACTGCAATGAAAATAATTACGAATCCAGAGATATACGGACGAGTTAACCAGCAATCTTGGAAAGAGAAGTACTCATAGAGGTCCCAAACCAAATCATAATGAAAATATGTGTACGCAGATGTACTTCAGTCGTCAAAAGTAAATCTGAATGTAGAATGGAGAAGACAAAACTTTGGAAATGGTGTGTGAAGAGAAAACTAGAATATGTACATGTGAACAGAGAGTAGACAAATATTTGGAAGAAGATAAAACACAAAATAAGGAAGACATTTTTTACTGCAAATATTGAATACATTTTGTTTCCTTGCAGCATTCTTCACTATGAGTTGGATACGAACCTGGAATGATGTAAATATTGAAATTTAAGGTAAAATGTATCCCCTATAAAAAGGAAATATTATTTTCAAAGAGTGCATCAAAATCTTCGCGAAGTTTTAACCTCTATGAAAAAAAAAGAAGAATGAATCTTCGCTTTATTTAAAATATATTATTAATTGACATTGAGCCGATTTTTGATAATTGGAGAAGACCAATTATGTTAATATAAGATAGAGATTTATCGGTAGACGACTCAATGAAGTTTTGTTTAGCAAGGGCGCCTCTTTTTCGAACAGTTTCTTAGTCAACAGAAACAAATTAGAAATAGAGTACATTGGATCTTGGTAGCGATATCTCAAATTCATCAATAACGCCAACAAAAATAATTAGAGTCCAGATATACAGGTTGGTGAAATAGTAACCATGGAAAGAGAAGCACACATGGCGATCGCAAACCAAGTCAATAACTAAAATGGGTTCAAGTAGATGTATTTCGTGCAGTTGTAAAAGGTAAATCTGCATCTAGAAGGAGAGGAGAATATGAAACTCTGAAAATGTGTGGATGTTTGTTTTAGAATTATAGATTTATAATACAAACATACATTTATCAGTTGTATTTACAAACAACAAATTAATATGTTTGTAAAGAAAATTGAAATACAACTTGTACTAGTTACAACAACTTTTTGTTCAAATGGTAGTCGAGCATTTTGGTTTCTTGCCAAAGACACCAGAATACTCGACTCAGCTAAAGATAAAGCCAACGTAATAGTATTCTACTTTTCTTTTAATCTCGACAAACTTGTTTAATCACTTCCTACCCTACTCAATAATTGTTAACATTAGATTTGAGTTTCTGTTGGTTCAATTTCAAAGAATACCGTGGTAGTCTGAAATTCAACCAACAAGAAATGTACTCTGTGACACTCACAGAGTACGTTTTAGAATTCTGATTGATGTCAAGGAAGCTCTAAGTCTTGATGATAATTAGAAATGTAATTTAGAAATAATACTAATAGATACGAGATATTACAATATTGCCCTGAACGGCCACCAGGCCATAGGTTAACAGTGAATTTCTCCACTTGTTCCCAAAATCTGCGCTCTCTTTCTAATATTCTTTCCCTCTTGTTTATAAACAAAGGACAGTTTTTATGCACAAACAGCTTCTTGAATGACAATTACCAGTTCTTCAAATGAAATTGTCAGTTCCTCCAAGTCATTCTCCAAAGTAGTGAAGAAAACTTGGTTAACTTCAATCCTTCTAGTACTGAGTCTTGTCTCATTTCTCTCGTATAAGAATCTACTGTTCCTTGCTCATCCTCAGTGAAACAGATTTCCAAACAAGATCAAGTGTCTTTATTAGGGATTACGTCAACTCCTAATCTCTCTCTCTCTCTCTGTTGTCAGAAGCAGAGTACAAATATTGTTTCTTCTGCATCAAAGACCTGGGTTTTCTTTTCGCTCTCAGCGTTACTTTTCTTCTAAAAAACTGCTAACTCTGTACAAATCTGAAATCCGTCCTACCACGGAATATTGTCCCTCACATCTGGGGTTGTGCCCCCCAAAACTCCATTAACCTGAACTCCATTCAGGTTAATTAATGACCCGTCTCTTACAAAGTCTCTCCACTCTCTCTCTATCTCATAGACATTCACTCTCTGCTCATGCCTTTTCTATAGATACTTCCATGGGTACTGTTCTTCTGAATTGGCATCTATAAATCTTTTCCTCTCTTCCAAATCAGTCTGAACACGTACGGCATCTATTCACTGTCCAATTCTTAACTCAAAGAACAAACTTTTCTTCTTCATCTGTTCTCTGGAACAGCTTTGCTTCACGTGCATTTCCCGAAAATTACAGCCAACAGAAATTGAAGTCTAATATCAACAAGTATCTTCTGTCTTCACAGCCTTCAACCCAAAGGGTACTAAGTACTACAGGTTCTAATAATTTCGTATTTGGGGTTTAAGAAAAACATCCCTCCATTACAGATTAATGCACATATAGTTTTATTCATGTATATTTATACAGTGTGTACCAAAAACGCCTATGTTCTTGTAATGTACCACCTCATTCTCTAGAAGGATCTGAAATGATGATCGCGAGCATCGAGTTCAGTGTGCAAAGTCGCTTTGCATTTAAACTTATTGGTGCTCGATTACGAAAGTCTGACCAATTAAAATACTGGAGTTGGAATTTCATTGAAGTTAAATTGAATACTCATTATCTCAATAATCTTTTGAGGAATTTTTTTAAATATTTATGTACACGAAGCAGGAAAAATATTATTCTCAGAAGCATTCGCACATTATCAGTAATGATTCTACTTGGCATTGACTCCCTTGGTTACTTTATCTTAACAATCTTTTACAGCCTGCAAAGAAAGATCCAGCATGGACTGATCCTTGGATGTATAAAGCGACTTCCATTCCAGCAAATCTATAAAATTTTCTCGATGCTAAAACTACTAACCAAAGTTAATCTTAGGTGGGAAGGAAGGAAGATCAGAATTTTGAGAAAGAAACCCGTTCGTAGCTTAGCGGTATGCGAAGAGGTTGGGGGGGGGGGAGGCAATATAACCGACCGAAGACTACTACATTTTTTTCTTATACTTTCGCTCCTTAATTTTTTTTTTTTTTACTTCTTAGAAGTAAGTAAGATAGAGCACCTGCTCTTTCTTACCTTGGGGGACCACTCACTGGGAGGAACCAGAATTCTAAGCTTTGCAAACCGTTGTCCTTGGGATGTCTTGACCTTGGTTTGGCTTCTGAAGTCATTGACAAGGAATTACTAGATTATATAACGTAGTCATTAGAGAGAGAGAGAGAGAGAGAGAGAGAAAGAGATGTAAGGGTTATAAACTACAGCACAGAGACTACACGACTCTTATGTTATATCTTTTGATATTCGTTTCGCCATTTATTGGATTCGTCATTTTAATTGTTAACAAAAATCTTAAATTAAATCTTTGCAAAAACTTATACTTAAGGCCGTTAACTTAGCATTTTCACATTTCTTAATACTTTATTGAGAAATCCCGATATCCAAACTTTTTATATTTCCTTTTTCTGTTCTTTTGCAAAAACGACAGAAATGCAACAAGAACACCAACAAAGGAATTGGAAAAATGCAGTCTTCGCCATCACAGAGTAGTTTAATATGAGACACTTGTCTGAACCCGTTCTAAAATCTTATTCATATCGTAGAATTAATATCCGGAAAACGCTGGATTTTTCCCAAATGTCAACTTTGGCCTACTTCTGTTCTCTCTGATTGATTTGGAACATTACCATAAACAGTATCTGCTAAAATGAACTGAAAACGGCCATTACTAAAAATTCGTCTCTATTGTGATTGCAATGGCAAACTGCAGACGATGGCAAATTGCAGACGATGGCAAACTGCAGACGATGGCAAATGGCAGACGATGGCAAATTTCTCAGACGTTCAACAGTATGACGTCACAATGAAATAAACATTCACTTGTCACAAGTACACTCGTACATTTGTGATTGTTTGTGGTTGCCAGCCGATGTTTATTAAGTTTTCTGTTCCGGTTGTAAAGGAGCGGCTATCGCCAACGGTATCCACAGTGCCGTCGCCCGACAAGTGACCGCCTAGAAAAACTCCCAGTGGAGAATTTTGCCGACACAGTCTGGTGGGTTAATTGGCCGCCTGCAGCCGGATAACTGCGGTTAGGAGAAGGAGGGTTTCGTTAGATGTGGGCTCGTGTTTGCGGTTTCTTTTACTACGCTTTCTTAACTCCCCGATCTTGAAAATGCTTTGGGCAACTGGTGAGCCTAAGGTCTGTTAGCCGCTTTGCCACGAGGTATTTCGTTTACTCCTCTATAACGGCGTAAGTCCCGATGTTCGCCCTTTGTTACGTCTCTGTCATTACGCGTAGAAACACCTGTTTCGGCTACACGCAAGCTACGGAAGCACGCCGACCCCTAACCCTTAACATCCATTTGCCGCTCTTCAGATGGTTCCAAAGATGATCTGCGATAGCCACACACAAATCACCTCCAAGTGCTATTCTGCCTAATGTTCCAACAATGGCTTAACGAATAACAAAATTCATTTCGTTGCCTCTCTGTAAACTTTTTTGTAAACCTGTAAACCGAAATTATTTGTTTATACGAATATTAAACCATAAGCGCTGCAGAGTTTACAATAATATTTCCCTACAGCAGAAGACAAAAAATTAAAGAGAGAAAGATGGAAAACAAGAGAGAAAAAGTGATACACAGAAAGTGTGAAAGATTAGGACACGTAGAATGAGTAAAGAGAGAGACACACATACACACGTATAGAGTAGAAGAAAGAGATACATAGAACGAGTTAAAGAGAGAGAGAGAGAAAGAGAGAGACACACACACACACGCACAAGTAGAGTGAAAGAGAGAAGCATATAAAGAGTGAAAGAGAGAAACACCCTAAGAGCAAAAGAGAGCAACACATAGGGAGTGAAAGAGAGTGGTGGAGAACAAGAGAAAGAAAATGATATACAGAAAGAGTGAAAGAGAGAGACACATATATAGAGTGAAAGAGAGAGACACATATATAGAGTGAAAGAGAGAAACATGTAAAGAGAGAGAGAGAGAGAGAGAGAGAGAGAGAGAGAGAGAGTAAAAGTTTAAAATTGGCGATGGAGAGAAAGGAAGTTAGAGAAACTGAAAGAGATGAAGAGAAAGTGAGACTACATAAAGAGAGACAACAGAAAGAGAGAGGTGGAGAACAAGAGAAAGAAAATGATATACAGAAAGAGTGAAAGAGAGAGACATACATATAGAGTGAAAGAGAGAAACATGTAAAGAATGGGAACGAGAGAGAGAGTTTAAAAATGGATGATGGAGAGAAAGTTAGAGAAAATGAAAGAGATGAAGAGAAGGAGAATGTGAGTGAGACTACAGAAAAAGAGAAGACAAAAAGAGCGAGGTGGAAAACAAGAGAAAGAAAATGATATGCAGAAAGAGTGAAAGAGAGAGACACAGAACAAGTTAAAGAGAGAGACACATATAGAGTGAAAGAGAGAAACATGTAAAGAGAGAGAGAGAGAGTTTAAAATGGGTGATGGAGAGAGAGCGAGAGAGAGAGTAAAAGACAGAAAGAGTTAGAAAAAAGGGGGAACCATATAAAGAGAGAGAGAGAGAGAGAGAGAGACAGATGGAAAACAGAAATAGTGAAAAGGTCAGAGAGAGAGAGAGAGAGAGAGAGAGAGAGAGAGAGAGAGAGAGAGAGAGAGAGAAGGAGACAGATAAAGAAAGACAAAGATAAAAAAAAAACAGAGAATAAGTGATGGAGAACGAGTAGTGAGAAAAAGTGATGGAGAGAGAGAGAAAAGCAGAGAGAAAGGGTGAAAGAGAGAAAAAGGCACAAAGACAGAGTTAGTAAAAAGGACGTGATAGAGAGAGAGAAATAGAAAGATTTAGTAAAAAAATGGGAGAATGAGATAAAGGAGGCAGATGGAAAACAGAAGGAGTGAAAATGGCAGAGAGAGAGAGAGAGAGAAGGAAAGAGATGGAGAAAGAGAAAGAGAAAAAAGGAAAGGAGAAAAAGGCAGAGAAAAAGAGTGAAAGAGAGAAAAGGACCACAAAGAAAGAGATAGGAAAAAGGACCGGATGGAGAGAGAGAAATCGAAAGAGTTAAAAAAAGGGGGAATGAGATAAACAGAGAGAGAGACAGATGGAAAACAGAAAGAGTGAAAAAGGCAGAGAGAGAGCCGAAGAGAAAGAGAAGGAGACAGATAGAGAGAAAGATAAACAAAGTGAGAGAAGAGCGAAGAAGAGAGAATTGTAGGGAGAAAGAGTGAAAGAGAGAAAAAGACACAGAGAGAGAGAGAGAGAGAGAGAGAGAGAGGGAGAGAATAAAAGTGGGGAGGGGTCAGATTTTCGGTACCAAGTATAAGCTTGACCAAGGCCATCTGAAATCGACTACTTCATCATTAGTTCTGAACGGTGCCCAAGCTCAGCAGTTACCGCGCATTGGCAAAGATAAATGGCGCAAGAAAGAGGAACTTTACCAACATCACCCCAAACAAAAATAAAATAATAGTAATAAAACAAATATTCATGCTTTCCCCATTCCAACGAGGTAACCTTCCAATTCAACTTTGAATTTAGCCAGACTCATTGCCTGTGCCACATTGTTGTCGAATACCGGATCTTATTGCTGTGTTCAACAGCGCTGCGTATACGTGAACTTAATGAGATCCAATATTATGTTATTCTCTGGTATTTTATATTTGGTTCTTGTCTCACCTACGACAGAGAACAGACCTTCCTTATTCATTTTACTCAACTCTTCAGCGCTTTATACAACTCATTCGGATCTTCCTTTATTTGTCCACTTGCCACACTTTGCAGTCCACGCCTTCTAAGCCTTACTTCATATATGCATACTTTTACACTTATCCTCAATCTGGTCGCCCCTCTCTGAATCTTCTCCAGAAGTTCAGGCGAGATTTCCAGATGGCATATAATTTCCAAATGTGATCTAATCAACGTCTTATGTAGTATTAGTATCAGCGATTGAAGAAAGTAAGCTCAAAAAAAAAAAAAAAAAAAAAAATTCCCACATCACCTGTCCATCACCTCCATTAATTTGTCTAATTCTTCCTTGAACTTTTTCAAACTATCCACCTCGACAATGCCAGAACACCAGATGGAAGTTTTTTCCAACAATCAACCACTCTTTAGCTGAAGTAAAACTTCGGCATATCTATCCAACAACCACCCTTTCTCAATTTCAATTCATGCCCCCTCATGTGTATGTGTAGTTTGAACAAGAGGAAGAATGCTATCCAGTGAGCTTGCTCAATCCATTTTAAAGCATTGCAGCCTGGCTCGAATTGTTATCCCTCCTTCCCATCTTCAAATTGTCAGCAAACTTGGAAAACTTACCGTGGACAATTTGATTATGAGAGCTAGAAATAGTAGGGGAATCGACATAGATCCCTAAGGGCCTCACTTTTTAGAGCATGAAATGTGAAGAAATGAAGAAGTATAATGAAACTTTTTAAGCTATTTCTCAATAATTATATACCAATCAATCAATTTCATCAATATACTAGATGGGTTTTCTGAGCTTTGCCGATTTTGGAGAATGATTTAAATGAAAGTCACAAAACCATCATTAAATAAATCAAAAAGAAAATCGAATGGAACTTTTCTAGGTTAGTGTCGTACATTATTTCTTCAATCTTTTGGTAACACTAAGCGCATGCTCTGCTCCTTCCGCTGAAGTCATTTCTAAGCAAGTAACAGAGCAAGAAGGCCATTGTCTGCTTGCTTCACTTCTACTTAAATGGGCAAAACGGTCCAGATTTATTATAGAATACTGGAAGTATAGGCTAATAAGTGTCCATCCATCCACACACAGACAAATCCAACCTGAGAACTCAACAGCCAAGATTATCTTTCACATTTTAAAATTAATTCGTGATATGACATGAAAATAAAAGGTGGAATAAAGTTTGACTTACCTGTAATTACTGGATATCCAGATGAAATGTGCCCTCACTTGACATCAGTACCACGAACTGTGGTGCACTCTCTTGTAAAGATTCAACTCTCAGATTCAGAGTTTAAACAGTTAATCTATAAATACCCAGTTAATACAGTTCGAGTAAGAATTGTGAATGTGTTGGTTAGAGAGAGAGAGAGAGAGAGAGAGAGAGAGAGAGAGAGCTTTTAATCTATAATTAAAAAAATTAAGGTCTTGTGAATTGGAATCAATGCATTTCAGTTTAAGTTAGCAACAGTATATAAATGAAACTTTTTTTGTATGTTTTAGGGGCCGGATTGTTTCTTTAAGCCGCCCTTGCAGTGCTTTGTCTATTCAAGCGATTTCTAACCACTTCTTCAGGCAGTTCTGAACAGATGCCGAAACATGAATGGCAGAAGAGATGTTTGGTATATGCAGGTAAGGTGAACTTAATAATTTTGGTTGACTTTCATTGGAGAGAGAAAGAGAGCTAATCAGACACTAGGTTACGTCCATCTCCCCCCCCCCATCAGCTTTTCCCTCTAACCCATTGCTTCAGCCAGTGTACTGTGTCCAGACTGACTCATCTCAAACATCCTTGACACCTGCGTCTCTCACGTGAGGATACAACTTCCTCTGGAGCAGATAAATGAACTCAGCGTCGCTTTTCGCATCCCGTTTAGTAGTAAAAGGTGTGCTGAAGGAGAGGACAAAGGTTAGCTAAGCAGAAGCACAGCGCAGGTTTCGAAGAGGGGGGGGGGTGGAAAACAAATGTGGGATGGCTGCGAGGCCGATAAACCTGTACTTTGGCGGTGTCGAGCGTGATATTGGAGATACAGATGACACTCCATCACTCACTGTCAGGGCCATCTCTTCTGGATGAAAGATGTGCGTCGATCGCTATCAAAGATCCCACACACAGCAACTCATATGATTCTCTCTCTCTTTCTTTACACACCGAGTGGCCACTTTATTAGGCACACCTTATCTTTTGTTGGTGGGTGTGCCTAATAAAGTTGCCCCTCAGTGTATGTTACGTAAAAGATATTGTGTATCCTCATGGACAAATTTACAGATTTCGATTGAGCCCGTTTTCCTCAGATGAACTTGGTTCTTATCCTTCTCAATGGCGGATAGCTGTTTCAGTTCTTTGTTTGTTTGTTTACCTTCTTGTTTTGCGCCAAAGCAACTAAGGCTATGAGGCAACAGTGTGTTTTATGTCTGTAAATTGTGTGTTGTATTTTGCAGTCGGTTTCTCTGCTTTTCTGATTGGAAAACTTTAGTTTCTGGAAAAGACTTGCAGGAGTCAGCCTATACCGTTACTTCATCCATGATGTGAAACACCACAAATTCCTCGCGACTCAACGGGATTCAAATTCAGGTCTTTTCTGCGCAGACTGAAAGGAGGATGATCATATGTATTAGAACTTGGTACCGCGAGTGGGTTGAAGGTTGAGACGATGAAAGAAGATACTTGTTGACATTAGACTTGAATTTCTGCAGATTGTAATTTTCAAAAAATATGCGTGAAAGAATGTTGCTCCAGAAAACGGAAGTTGAAGGAATAAATGAGGAAGAAGAAAAGTTGGTTCTGTGAGTTTGAAGTTCGATAGTTAAAGGATGCTGATTAGTTGCAGTACATGTTCGGGCTGGTTTGGAAGGAATTAGTATCGTTTGGAGAATTGGTTGTGGATATTCAAGAAATTGAAGTCGTTTCTGTAGAGCAAGGTTTTTGAAACTGGAAGGTGGAAAGCAATGTGCATCAATAGCAAAACTATGGATATGATAAAGAACTGAACCTTGGGAACCCAAGAATTAGAGGAGAGTTTAGAAGACAGAGAGCAGTCTACCATCAGCTGCAGTGAGCAGTTAGAGAGAAAAGTGGATACCCAATTAGAGAGAAAAAAAAAAGAAACAGTCGGCGATACATAAGATGGAAGCTTATTTAGAAGGCCTTTATGCCAAACACGATAAAAGCCTTGAAAAGGTGAAAAGCAACTGTTGAGTTTCATCAAACTTTTCCATTGAATTTGTCCATAAATGGTAGATGAGCCAGTATATCCCCAGTAGATCGACACTGACGGAATCCATATTAGCAATCATTGAGTAGATGGAAGATTTCTAGATTGTTTAGGGATTGGCGGTTAATGGATTTCTCCATTACTTTAGAAAGAGTAGAAATAAGTACAATTGGATGGGAAGGATCTATTATCCTTTTTAGGAACTGGTTGGATATGAGCAAATTTCATCCTTTTTAGGAACACCAGTGAAATAAGAATGTGTAAACAAAGGGGCACAGAACAGAAGTAAGCACGAGCACAGGTTTTGAGAACAAATACAGAAATACCTGGACCTGGAACTGGAACTTTCTTGGCATAAAGATTATTCAAAATTCTTCTGACATCCTTTTGCTGTAAGGCTTTGTAGATTTTGTATCTTGATCAACTGTAATATTCATTAGATTTGTTCAAAAGAAGAGTTCCAGAATGGATTCCAACAGTCGCAGTCTTGCTATGTAAAGACGATATGCCCCACGGACCTCATACCTCATTATATAACGAAAATATATTGACTTTCCATTTTAATAAGACAGTTTAATTCTTGAAATCAGCGCTGAATTAGGTCATCAGTATTTGCTAAAGAATGGCCGTGTGTAAAGTAGATGGTGCAGATTGGAAAACAGTCTTCATTATAATGAATATGTGTTTCATACCAATTCTGTTATTGAGTTTTGTGGTGACTTATATCGTGAGATGATAGAGAAAGGTGAGATGATACCATAATCCACGTGATACAGCAATGAATAAAGGCGCAACCATCTCTTTTTGTTGCCCAACAGCCTTAAAAGTACTGAACTGAAACAAAAAGTGGAACTATTCAGTTACTTTTGATCCAATTTTTGTTTCTGTTGAATTATATTCTTGACTGATGAGAGGCTAATAGTTCATTGTGATTGATTCAATTATGAGTAGTTGAACACTTTTTTCCCTTTTGAAATGTTTTCTCTCGCTGTTTTGAAGATTTTAACAAGATTACGAACATGCGCAACGCATTTTGGCTAACTTATCAACCTAAATCAATTCTCTTTGATAGTTTTATACAAATGTTTAGCTCGTTGGCCTAAATATGAATGCAAGATAAATTTCCTTTTGTTAAGTGGTATTTCTATTAGTATAACCTAATAGAAAGATCACGTATAACCTACACTTAATAGTCATGCGATTTATGTCAACACAGAAACGTACTTGGGTCATTAGACCAAACCTTTCTGATTTCTTGCCAGAAGAGTCCACTGCGCCTCTGTTCATCTTCGATAACACTCATATTTCACGCTCCTATTCTCTCCTTCGATAACACTTACATATCTCCATTGGGGATTAATCTGGCTTCTAATTTCTATCTTGGCATAGGCCATCGTGGGCAACACAGTGGATATAATCACCGTCCTCCCCACACCGGATAGAAAAGACATGAGTTCGAATCCCGTCAATGACGCGAGGAATTTTTATGGGTTTTTTTTTTCCGCAACGTGGCTGAGTTTGTCGGTCTCAGGGTAGAACGGTTTTGTCGGTCTTGAGGGTAGAACGGTTTTTTCTCTCCTGGAAACTCAGGTTTTTGTCCAGCAAACAGAAAATCGACTACAGAATATATGCAATTTAGAGACGTATTATGTATCGCGCAATATGACCTAAGTTCCTAATGCGCCTTAAACCCCGACATCAACCAACCAGTCATAAACCTTGACTTCTTCTAATCTCTCTCTCTCTCTCTCTCTCTCTCTCTCTCTCTCTTGCATAAACCCTAACTTCTACTCTCTCTCTTGGCATAAACAGTAACTTCTAATCTCTCTCTCTCTCTCTCTCTCTCTTGCATAAACCCTAACTTCTACTCTCTCTCTTAGCATAAACAGTAACTTCTAATCTCTCTCTCTCTCTCTCTCTCTCTCTCTCTCTCTTGCATAAACAGTAACTTCTAATCTCTCTCTCTCTCTCGCTCTCTCTCTCTCTTGCATAAACCCTAACTTCTACTCTCTCTCTTGGCATAAACAGTAACTTCTAATCTCTCTCTCTCTTGCATAAACCCTAACTTCTACTCTCTCTCTTGGCATAAACAGTAACTTCTAATCTCTCTCTCTCTCCAAAAAACTCCGACTTCTATTCCCTCTGGCAAAAACCCTGACCTCTGATACCCTCTACCATAAACAGTGACTTCTTCCTCTCTCTCTCTCTCTCTCTCTCTCTCTCTCGGCATAAACCCTAATTTTCTAATCTCTCTCTCTCTCTCTCTCTCTCTTAGAATAAACAGTGACTTCTAATCTCTCATATGATTTCTGATTCTCTCTTGGTACAAACCCTGACTTCTAATATCTCTCGGCATAAACAGTAACTTCTTATCTTTCTCTCTCTTCCAAAAACTCTGACCTCTGTTCTTTCTGGCATAAACCCTGATCTCTGATATCCCCTACCATAAACTCCGATTTCTTCTTCTTCTTCTTCTTCTTCTTCTCTCTCTCTCTCTCTCTCTCTCTCTCTCTCTCTCTCTCTCTCTCTCTCTCTCTCTCGGCATAAACCCCAACTTCTACTCTCTCTTGGCATAAACGGTGACTTCTAATCCCTTGATATAAACCCTAACTGGATTTTATCCAAAGGAAAGCGCAGTCAACTTAATTAATTCCCGATTTCTCACCATCACCACTCGCAATCATTCAGTTTATTTTCTCCCGCATGTTCATTTTCTATAAATACTTCCAACGAGACACCGTTCTTCTAAATCGGCATAATTAATTCTCTCACTCATTTCCAATCCAGTCCGAACGCGTGCTTCAATCTACTAACATCCGTTCACTGTTAAAGTCCAAACTCAAGGAACCAATCTCTCCTCTTCCACATTTATCCCTTCTACTTCTTTGAAACAACCTGCCTTCTCAAGTATTTCCCATTTATATCGAGAAATTCAAGCACAATGTCATTAAGCATATTTTGTCTTCTGGACCTTCAACCCATACACGGATCTATAGGTTTTAAAAAAACATTTCCTCCACCATCGGACCCTTCTGCCAATCACGTACATCAAAATTTCCTTCCTGACTTCAATCATGATGAATACAAACAACCCGAACACGATATATTCGCACTGATTGCTGAGCCACGTTTCTTAATCATGTAACAGGTGTTAACAAGAGAAGTATGTGGGCAATAAGAGGTTTAAAGAAAGTATGGAGGTTGTTCAATGTCAATGAACAAAGTGAACGTCTACAAGGCAGTCTTTTCAGCCAAAGATGCTTATTCATTTAAAGGCAAAACCTGGATACCAGGAAAGTTCTGCCAAGGCAGTGTATTGATATCTAGTATGTATTCTGAGATCTGATGAATGAGCCTACCCAACCACCTCAGGATTCAATGCTCCGTGATAAGTTTTTTGGCTAAATTTGCAGACAGCTGAACATGGTAAACAGTATGCATTGGACTTGAACATCTCGTGTTGCTGTTAGGATTTAGATTGAATTTGAGTAGGGTTGGTTAAGATTAACGCCAAGGAAAACTAGGCTGAGAGGTATCAGTGTCCTTAAACTGCATGAATTCTTCATAGTGTCCTGAGGAAGAAGGGCTTTACTTTGGTCCTTGTGCAAGCAGAACTTCTAATCTCGTTTGTGTCTTCGATATTAATTTCATTATCGGAATTCATTCCACAGGTCAAAGAGTTGATTAGATTTTGTTATAAGACACTGTGCAACTCTTAAAGGATTGTCAGGCTTAAGAGGACAGATCTTTCGACAACAGAATGATTTAGTTACGATAATGACGTAACAACTCACAACATGCTTTTTGTAGGATAGTTTTTGGGGAAAAGATTACACACCTAGAAGATCAGGCTTCTTCGCTACATTTATCTGATGCAACTCCTTTCTGTTTCTTAAGTTCAGAAAAGTCAATGAAAGGAAAAGGGTTTTCTTGAATAGTTTAAGAAGTTTTTAGGTATAGTTCCGAAAAGGAAACAAGGTAGAAGGAGTAGAAGTCCAGTTGAGTGTAAATAATTGCCCGTACGCAATCTTCTTGCACATGATCATCGCGCTGCCATTTCCTTCCAGCGGATGACCTTTTAAACTTGAACAAAATTTACCGTCTGCGAGATTTGTCCTTTTGCCAATCATAAACAAATTATCGATCGATTATTCAAGAACAAATGTAGGGATTCACCTTGCAACTGTCTACTTCTACTAAATGCTTTCCGGGTTGTTACCATGGTTCAAAATACGTAACATCTGTTGCCACAGTGACGTCCACTTATTATTAATATAATTGAAATGATAGGAAGGGAGGGATGGATGGAGTCTAGTTACCACAGTTGTAAAAAAATCTTCTTTTGCCATCAAATCAAAACTAAATATTTCTCGTTTGGCGATGTTTAATATTGAAGAAAACGGCAATGAGTTTGACTTGGTTAAAGAAAGCGAAAATTGGAGACAGAGCTTTATGAATGTATGGAGAAACACGAGATCAATTGATAAATAGCTGAGAATACTTAGCTGGATTCCTTTCTCACGCTAGGCATTGTAAATTATCCGAAGCACCGTTAACAGAAGAAGAAGAGCGTGAGAAAATCCGTTATTTCGTTACTTACCCTCTCTTCAACCTTTCCGTATCACCAACCCCTTCCATGTCACCGTCTTCATTTTGGATAATTGCCTTGGAACACTGCTTCCCCGATCTTAATTACTACTAATGGCCACCAACAGGGGCTCCTAAGGTGTAATGGAGCCCATATTATCATAGATAATTACCAACTTACCTCCTTTAATTGCAGAAACAAAGGCAGATGCTGCCCTGTACCCACCTGGCTAACCTTGGGTCACCAGTAGTAAAACATGGAGTTCGATGAGTTCCTCGGGCGCATTTATCCCTTCCAGCACCATCTGGTTGGGTACCGATCACAAACCTATTAATTGCTGAATGTGAGATTGTCTGTTCCAACAGGCAATTGAACCTTCGTCGACGAAATACCTCCCTAGCAAACCCTTCTCCGTTCTCTCACTCAAGAAGTACAAGCCAATCTCTCTTTTTCTCTTTTCTTTTCTCTATATCTGTTTATCTCTCTTTCTGTAAATATCTCTTTTCTTGCTAATTTTGGTCCTTTAATTATCTCTCCCTTTGTCTCTCTCCTCTCTCTCTCTCTGTGTTCTCCATCTGAGCTCTGTTTCTATCTTTTTATCTGTCTTCTCTATCTTCTGTCTCTTTCTGTTTATCTTTCTTCTCTATCTCTAGTCTGTCTATTTCTGTCTGTCTATCTCTCTCTCTCTCTCTCTCTCTCTGTTTTATCTATCTCTGATCTGTCTCTTTCTCTCTTCTCCATCTCTTTTTTTAGGAGCATTAATGACTAATGCCATATTGCTCCACGTACACTGTCAGTAATTGTATTCGGTGGTCGATTTTCTGTTTGGTGGATGAAAAACAAGAGTTTCTGGGAGAAAAACTATGCTATCCTCGCCAGAGACTGGCTAACTCAGCCACGTTGTGAAAAAGGCCCATAAAAATTGCTTACGTAATAGTGGGGGCTCGAATTCAGGTCTTTTCCACCCCGTGTGAGGGGGACGGCGGTCTCTCTCTCTCTTTCTCATTTCTGTTCTCTTTCTATCTTTCTTATTTTCTCTCTCTTTCTATTTCTCATTTTATCCTTTCTCTCATTATTTCTCTTCTCTCTCTCAACCGCTTTCTCTGTCTCACTCCCTTTCTTTTCTCATATCGCTTTCTCTCTTTGTTTCTCTTCCCCCTCACTTTCTCTCTCTCTTTCATTCTCTTCTTCTGTTTCTCTCTCTGTTTTTCTCTATCTTTGGTGTGTCTGTCTGTGTGTATCTCTCTTTATTTGCCTGTCTGTCTCTCTCTCTTTCTCTGTCTTTATTTCTGCTTGCACCCCTCTTTTTCTCATTTTTCTCTCTTTTTCTTTCTCTCTCTCTCTTAATCCGCCTTTCTCTCTTCCATCTCTCTCTTCCCCTTGCTTAAATCTTCGCTTTTCTTCATCTTTCCCCCCAACCTCATATTTCTTGCTCTCTTTATTTCTCTTTTCCCCTCTCTCTGTTTCTTTTCCTTCCAATCTTTTTTTTTATTTATTTTTTCATTCCATGCTGACACTCTTCAATTCATTTTCATTATTAGTTTTTGACGTTAGTCGGGTGGGGGAAGAATGACGTCATTTCCTGCTCAGATTTCAACGAACAATCTGCAAATCCGTTTCTGACAAAGTCCAATTACACAGTCCAATTATAAATGACAATAATTGATCGCAACGGATTTTATTGTGGACCTATTTACATGGAAGCGAACTGTAATATACGAACGTGTGCCCTAAGCCTACTAGTAGTGAACTCTACATGTCGCTGGTTCGAGTCTGCACGACAACACCAAATCGCTATATTTATAAACTCCCCTAGATGACCTCCATCTACATAAACTTTCCGAAAAACCCCAGAGGTCACATAAATAGAGTAAAAAGAAAAAAATATGAAAAAAGAAAAATGTTATGGTTCTGGTATAACGTTTCGATGTGTTTGTAATTAATCTCAAACAGTGGGAATAAAGCAGACGACTTCGAATAAATAGTGAAAAGCTCGTGTTTAAAAAAATTCCAACTTTCTTTTGAGATTCCTTAGGCGTTCCATAGCAGAAACATTTAAGAGAATCTTTTATATTTTCTTCGTATTTGTTTTATGTTTTCCAACGAGCATCCTTCGATGAGGGACTCTGTTGGGAGGCCTCTTTTTTTTCTTCTTCCTCTTCTGGATGGCAGACAGATGAGGCAGCTACAATAACCCTTCTGAGATGGTCAGACTGCAGGCAATTATAGGGAAATGCATGCAGGCGATGGTCCGTGACCACGTTTTGGACGTCCAATTGAAAGCAGCTCCGTTATAAATCGTTGACGTCGACAAAGAAGGCAGAAGATGCAAATAGAAACGGGAAGAGAGAGAGAGAATGAAAAAAAGAAGAAGGGGGAGATTTCCTCGAAGAAAATGGCCAACTCATGCACAGTTTAGCATCGAGGATTCGCAATGTGGCAGCGCGGTTGGCCAATGACAGACTCTGTTCGCATCACAATAGTTGGCAGCCGTCAGAAGCGCGAGTGGCGACGAGAATGCGTGGGTGGGTCAATATCGCATTGCCGACCAATGCACGGAGGACAAGGGAACGCAGACTTGAGAGTGGACTAGACACGTTTTGCCTACGAGACCGGTGATCGGTTCACGCTTGACGGAGTTACATAATGTTCACTGTGGTGTCTTTTGGTCGCAGTACACTGTGGTGACGTCTCTCGGTCCCTCAGGAAATCCCCCAACGGCAATCGGTCTAGCTAGTGATAGTCGCTTATCTATTCTCAACAGGTTTCCATCATTTCGTTTCACTAAGAAATTAATTCCTCTTTCTTTCCTGCAGCAAAGCAAAGAAATCTTCTCCGCCAATTGCGGGCATTTTCGTTTGCTTCCGCAACACTCCCTCCCCTCCCCTCCCCTCCCCTCCCCGCTCTGCATGACATCATCGTGCACGGAATAAACACTCTTCGGGATCAATTAGCATACAGCAATGGCCACCCGTTTGGCGAAATATACAATCCGATTCTTTCTCTCTCTCTTGCTCTGTGTGTGTCTGTTTCCCTCTCCTATTTTCTCTCTCTCTTGTCTTTCACTCTCCTGTATTTCTCTCTCTCTTCTTCTGTCTTTCGCTCTTCCATGTTCCTCTCTCTCTCTGTGTCTCTCTGCTCTCTCCTCTGTCTCTCTCTCTCTCTCTCTCGCTTTCTCACTCTCTGTCCCTCTCTCTTTCTCACTCTCTGTCTCTCTCTCTCTCTCTCTTTCTCACTCTCTGTCTCTCTCTCTCTCTTTCTCACTCTCTCTCTCTCTCTCTCTTAATCTGTTTGTCTGTCTCTCTCTTTCTCACTCTCTGTCTCTCTCTCTCTCTCTTTCTCACTCTCTCTCTTAATCTGTTTGTCTGTCTCTCTCTTTCTCACTCTCTGTCTCTCTCTCTCTCTCTTTCTCACTCTCTCTCTTAATCTGTTTGTCTGTCTCTCTCTTTCTCACTCTCTGTCTCTCTCTCTTAATCTGTTTGTCTGTCTCTCTCTCTCTCTTAATCTGTTTGTCTGTCTCTCTCTTTCTCACTCTCTGTCTCTCTCTCTCTCTCTTTCTCACTCTCTCTCTTAATCTGTTTGTCTGTCTCTCTCTTTCTCACTCTCTGTCTCTCTCTCTCTCTCTTTCTCACTCTCTCTCTCTCTCTCTTAATCTGTTTGTCTGTCTCTCTCTTTCTCACTCTCTGTGTCTCTTTCTCTCTCTCTCTTTCTCACTCTCTCTCTCTCTCTCTCTTAATCTGTTTGTCTGTCTCTCTCTTTCTCACTCTCTGTCTCTCTCTCTCTTAATCTGTTTGTCTGTCTCTCTCTTTCTCACTCTCTGTCTCTCTCTCTCTTTTTCTCACTCTCTGTCTCTCTCTCTCTCTCTTTCTCACTCTCTGTCTCTCTCTCTCTTAATCTGTTTCTCTCTCTCTCTCTCTCTCTCTCTCTCTCTCTCTCTCTCTCTCTCTCTCTCTCTCTCTCTCTCTCTGTCTCTCTCTCTTTCTCACTCTCTGTCTCTCTCTCTTACTCACTCTCTGCCTGTCTGTCTGTCTC